>NC_092416.1:19571168-19890335 GCF_040894005.1 Engystomops pustulosus
CCGGCCGGGATTCACTAAGGTAGTTCCTCCGACGTCCACCAGGTGGCGCTCCTGGTGAAGGTAAGTGCAAGCTCCGCAACACTTTTTGTTTTTTAAATGCGCCGATGCGCCAAAATCCGATCGCGTGCGCCAAAAATCCCGGGGCAATACAGGGAAAATCGGCACAAATCGGAAATATTCGGGTAACACGTCGGGAAAACGCGAATCGGGCCCTTAGTAAATGACCCCCAATTTCCTAAACCTAGTTACCATATGACTCAACAAACATCATAGTGCACAGCATGTAGGACGGATATCGTTGCAGAATAAACAAAAATCCAAATATCTTAGTAATGTTCCGTGCTTATGGAATTTGGAAGAGGATGAAAAAGAGACAAAAGAGAGCCAGAGAAAAGAAGATAAAAAAAAAAGATAATGGACATAATAGAAAGGACATAAAAACTGAAAAATATAAAAACAAGAAAGAGAGAGGAAGGGTAAAAGTTAAAAGGAACAGAACGGTAAAATGACTTCTGTTTATTTATATTATTACATTTGTAAAAGTTGGTGTTTTCTTACCATCTTGGGCATTTTCCCTCTGGGATGCAGGTATTAGAGGGACCCATGACATATCCTTTCTGGGTACATCTACATCCTTGAGTACAACCGTAGCCACAAGGCTTTTTAGTTTTACAGTAGTCAGAACATCCGACACATTTGTCCAATACAGCTCCTTTAGGACAAGAATTATTTGGAGGAGGGGGCGATGGGCATTTTTGCTTAGGGACACATTTGTTATCACGATCAAGGAGGTATCCGGGCTCTTTACATTTACATCCTTGGGTACAAGATTGAGCACAAAATGCATCCTTATTTTGGCATCTGTCTGTGCAGCGTAAGCAATCTGACCATTCCTTATCTCTAGGGCATTTATCTGTGGAGAGAAACGGGGTGATAATGAGCCAATAAAACATATGAAAACCTTGTCATAAAGGCCAAATGTTTTTTTTTTTTTTAAATTGAATTTTAATTTGCAAATAATAAAAATACACATACTATTTTTTTTAAGTATTTTTTAAAATTTATTTTAACAAAACAATTTTATATTGTCCATTATAAAGTATATCTATTCATACTTTGTGAACTACCGTATATACTCGTGTATAAGCCGACCCGAGTATAAGCCGAGGCCCCTAATTTTACCACAAAATACTGGGAAAACCTATTGACTCGAGTATAAGCCGAGGGTGGGAAATGCATTGGTCACAGCCTCCCCAGTATATAGCCAGCCAGCCCCTGCCCCAGTGTATATAGCCAGCCAGCCCCTGCCCCAGTGTATATAGCCAGCCAGCCCCTGCCCCAGTGTATATAGCCTGCCAGACCCTGCCCCAGAGTATATAGCCTGCCAGACCCTGCCCCAGTGTTTATAGCCTGCCAGACCCTGCCGGACAGATCGCACAGAAGATATACAGGGGTCGCCGGAAAGGTGAGTTTAGATATATTTATTTTTTGACTCGAGTATAAGCCGAGTTTGGGTTTTTCAGCACATTTTTGTGCTGAAAAACTAGGCTTATACTCGAGTATATAAGGTAATTTGTCAGATCTTCCCAAGCTCATCCAATTCATAACTATTATTAGTTTGGCTACAAACAACAGTTTACCCCTTTAATGCTCCATGACATATCTGTACATCGTGGATCTATTAAGGAGATGTGAAAAGGGTTCAGCACCCATCGGTAAGCAATTGGGGTAAAAAGCCAGCTGCGCGTGGGCGCTACTATCTTGTTTTAGATTGTCGCTCTCTGTGACATCTTCAGGAAGTGACTATCTGTTATCATGACAACCTCAGATCTTTATAAGACTTGAGTTTGTGTATTTACAGAATATCTGTAACAATGTGCCAGTGGCACATTGTGACAGATGATGTGTAAAATCCACAAATCCTGCCATACTGTACATGGTATGCATGGTCAATCAGACAACATAAGGTTAAAGTAAGCTAGGGCATCTGAAAAGTGGCTAAAAAATGTATAAAATATAAAAGTAAAAATAATATATAAATAAAGCTTAAAAGTTCAAATCCCCCCATTTCCCTAGAACTGATAGAAAGATAAAGAAACAAATAAAATCATAAATAATCATGTCAGGTATCACCACAACCCCAAATGTTCGATCTACCAAAATATAATAACGGTTATTCCCGGCATTGAACCCTATAACAGAAAGTAGGGCCCAAATTTCCAAAACACAACTGTTTAACTAAATATGTATTAAAGAATGTATATGTATTAAAATGTATTGAAACACATTAAAACCTGTGAAAATTTGGCATTTCCATGTTCATACTAAGCCAAAGAATAAAGAAGACATGTTTGGGGCGCTCAATGAAAGCCGTACAAAGTGAGCCCACAAGAAAATGGCACAAATGTGTTTTTTTCAACAATTTCACCAAATTTTTTTCCTGCCTTCCAGTACACGGCATGGAATAATAAATACTGCCACTACATATGAAAACATAAGCCCTCACACAGCTCTGTACACAAAAAATGTAAGCTTATACATTTTTGAAGGTAGGTAATGAAAAATGAACACAAATGGGCTGCATCCTTAAAAGGTTAATTATTCCAATTTTTCCAAGGTCGTTTTAAAGATGATCATCCCCCTGGAATACACAACCTTAATGAGCCTGTTTTATAGTTATTTCTAGATTTTTCTCAATTTGTCGATTATATCTGACTAATACCTGCTTACTAGTGCCATACCCAGAGCATATCATATGTCCATAATTTGTCCTGACAGTCTAACATCTTGAGGATTTAGTAGTGTCAATCCAACTCAATAGCTCCAAAGAATAATCCAGTCTTCCGACAATACTAAACTGAATAAATCGATGATTTCAACTCAGAGAGCATTTTTTCATATTATCACAAATACTTTTACAGCTTTTTTCTGTTTACCTCATAGTGGATGGAACTTAATCCATTACATGTATCAATCTGTCTATGCCATAAAAATTGAGTATTTTGCACCTGAAATGCCCTTTGCCAAATTTGCTGAAAGGTATAGACTATTTTTAGTATTTAGTATTTTTAGTTTTCTTGCTCCTCGGAAAAAACGGTTCGGGTCCGCTCATCACTACCTGTGTAGTCAGACCTTGGTTTGTCGACTATAATTGGTAGACTCATGGGTCAAAAGTTTTGCTTGCAATTTTTCCCCATGCCCCCTATACTTTTTAGGAGCTTAAGTAACCCATTAATGCAAGAGAAGCAGCCATGTTCTTTAACACGGTCCTGTTAAATTTGTGACACGTGCCTAAAAATATGGTTTTCCCCATCACCCCCGAAAACCTAAATATGTTTTGGAAAATCAATATCAATGGTACATATTTGATAACAAGGCAGTTGTTAATTAATTAAAGTTAATTAAAGTACCTCAGTTCTGTAAACGTGGACACCAATATAATGGAACCATAGATATGGCAGTTTAGCTCTAAATAAGGTAGAAGTCTGATGTATGTTTAGTAGACAGCTATACTATGTAATAATGTATCCATAACAGCTTTACTCATTGAGAATTGTTTAAGCTCTAGCTATATCTAGTGATGTCTTTTCCGAAGAAAGTGTAAATGGAGTAAAAGGAGAAGACTGTAACCCTTTCTGCTGCATATTTCTCTTTAGCCTCAGTTAGTTAACTATGTAGAGTTTTTCTGTTACTTCTGACACAAAAATGTTGATGAAGCTAAAATTCTGAGACATCAGAGGAGATCAAAGTATTGCACGGAACTTTGTGGGCTCGTAGATAATGGACCCGAAACAGCATCAAGCAAAACAACCTCTATAATTAGACCCTCAATAAATGGCCACGTGAATAAGTGTGGACGTAAGTTTGTTTTTAGGCTTCACTTACCTCTCTTTGGAGGATTTGAAAAGGCCAAGGCAACAGCTTAAAAAAGACAAATTAAAAAATAAAAGTTACATTGTGGCTGGGTCAGTAATTCTCAAAAATACAAATTTAAAAAAGTTTATACCTAATAACGAATTAATGAAAGATTGCAAAAATGGTAATTAATGATAATTTCTTAGAATGTACAAAAATTATAAATGTTAAATCTAATTAAAATATAACAATAATACCTGAAAAAAATATCAGAATCCTCAAGGCAGCCATCACTGCTGAAACGGTAAAATCTTGCCTAAAAATTAGAAAAGATGGAGTGAAAAATTAGGATTTAGCATTGAACAAGGCAATGAAATATATGGATGGAATGGAGACACTTTCTACCTGTCAAGGTGTATTCCTCAGGAGATGATGACGGACTGTCTATTCCTTGCAGATTTTATACCTCAGAACTTCAGTCCAGGAGCCAATCGGAAAATTTATAGCATTGCTTAGACCATTAAATTAAAAATTTCATTGGTAGATAATTGTCACCTGGCCAAATGTCATAGATTTCCATGGGCGTTACAGCCCAGTTAAATAATAGATTACGTTTCATGTATAATTATAGGGTGCGTCAGATATTTTTCTTATTTAGAATATGCACATTCTATTTTCTTACTTGGAGGTCTGTAGAGATAATAGAGATTTATCAGTACTTGTTTTTTGGCATAGAAGCAGTAAAATAGTTGAAAGTATTCTGGTGACTTTGACAACTTTACATGAGCATGCAGGGGATGTGAATGGGCACAGCTGTTATCGCCCGGCATGGGGCATTCCTGTCCTGTGTCTCTGGACACCACTGAATGTTTGCAGAATTTTAGTCAAAACTATGCGCCGCCAGACCTGGTGTAGTTTTGTCCTCAAGTTAGCACCGCCATAATGTATAAGCCTCATGTTCTAGCTACTGTGGCATTGGGAGGGGGGGGGGGGGCAGGGATTTCTTCATACACCAGCGCAAAGAGGGCCACATATTACAAATCTTCCCCATTGTATCTATCCGTTGGTTTGATCTTAGTAAGTTTGGGCCCACATGTGATACCGTGTGTTACCGTTTCAGAACATCTCCAAAACAATACATTTTATAAATTGTTTTCTGGATACTCTGATAAGTATTTTGCAAAACGAAAGCAAAGAAGAATAAATAGTGAACATGGTTCTTTGTCAGAACTAATTACAGCAGTAACAGCCATTGCAGCTGCTACGGGGCCCGCAGTGTCAAGGGCCCCATCATTCAACCTGACACACTAAAGGATAGTGAATATGCATCATTATATACATATTATGCTACACATTATTGCAGTGAAATTTTTCAACATAACACGTGTGTGGGAAACTCATATAAGAAATGTTGGGGAGGGGATGGCAGTACAAGGAATCCCCCCCCCCTATGTGGTCTGCAGTTATTGCAGCAGATATGTGCCCTTAACCCCCCTGGGATAAGAAGACTGGCAGAGGGGGTCCCATTCAGAAGTCTGCTATGGGGCTGAGACTCTCGTAGTTTCGCTCCTTTTCTTTGATATGCATCGAAAAGCTAAGGCTAGCCATGTGTTCTTATCCCACAGAAGAGCTGCTGTACTACAGATTACTGGATAGAATGATGACGGGGCTAATAGTTCATTGCAATTGTTGAGAGTGAGGCTGCATTGCAATTTTGTAGAGGAGCTTTGTATAGATGTGTGGTTATTTTTGGAATTTTTATTGTGTCCTATATAAATAACCTATAATAACTTTCAATAGGCCCACATGATAACCTGTCCTTACATCATTAAGTCTCACACCCTCAATCACATAAAGTGTATTGGCACCGATCCGAAATGGAAATCCCATAATAATAATCATAGAAATGTCTCCAAGATGCTATTTAAAAGGGTTTTTTTTAAAGACTAGTGGAGGACAGTAACGTGATTGAGATGAAGAGGAGTGGAGGCGAATATTTCCAGGGGTTTTTGTGTTTTTACAACTGGTTGATTTTCTTTAATGTTGTTCGATTTTATGGGGTTGTTTAAGCTTTGTAGCCATCGCAATGTAACTGTATGTTGTGGTTTATTAGGTCTGAAGAGGGGTCATACAGTGGACCCTTTTTATATATTGCAAGTGAATGCAAAGTGAAATGTCCGAGAGCAGAACTGTTCTAATTGTGAATAGAAACCAATCAGAGCTTTGCTTTAAAATAAAAAATAGTTGTGGGGAAATGAAAGCTGAGCTCTTATTGATTGCCACAGGCAATTAGAACAGTTCTGCATCGGGCCTTAAGTCTAATCCCCTTAGCTACGGTCCCTTCCCATTGTCTGGACAACCCTAGGTAGTTGGTAGACAACTAGAGGACATTCCCTCCTTGCACAAAAAGCTCAAAACATATAGAATAACACATTACAATCAGATAAAAATGGTCGCCAGAGTTACATCACAATAAAGAGAACAAACAACTTACCAAATCGATAGAATAAAAAGAAACCAGGACAAAAGCCAAAGGGTCAGGAGATATCATACATGAGCGGACAGATTACACGTTTGCTTTGTCCAGTGTGAACTATAACAAGCAGTGAGAAAAAGCTCTCAGGACCTTTTATGTGATGTCAGAATCCTGGTGCACACCATAGACATAATCTGCATAAGAATATAGTCATAAATCCACTCTTGTGTATTTTTGGTGTATCAATTTCACCACATATGGAATTGATACAGAATTGCCCTTATTTTTGTAGGCCCTACCCTATGCCTCCCTCAATGTAGCATCTGCCTTAAGTCCCCTTCTGAAGCCCCCAGAACCTGATGCTTTTCTTGATATAGCCAACCCCCCACACACACCTTATGCCTCCATATCAGTCCCACCACAACTTATTGCCCTTGTAGTAGCTGCTCTCCTTTCTGTAGAGGGTACACTACACACAACTGATTAAAGGTCACAGTAGCCATAAAAAAATTATTTTGAAAACCTTGCTACAAATACCAATTCATAACAAGTATGTTATATACGAACACCAGAAGTTGTTTTAAAAGTGTAATGTATGGAACAAAAATGTATTTATCTTACAGTGAGACCATAAATATTAAATCAATGGGCTCCAGGGTGTAGCTTGAATTAACTGGGACTAGAGATGAGCGAGTATACTCGTCCGAGCTTGATGCTCGTTCGAGTATTTAGGTACAGAGAAAAGACAGAGACATCGGGGAGCAGCACAGAGACATCGGGGAGCAGCACAGAAACATCGGGGAACAGGACAGAGACACCGGGGAGCAGGACAGAGACACCGGGGAGCAGGACAGAGACACCGGGAGCAGGACAGAGACATCGGGGAACAGGACAGAAACATCGGGGAGCAGCACAGAAACATCGGGGAGCAGTACAGAGATATCGGGGAGCAGCGCAGAGGCATCAGGGAGCAGTGCAGAGGCATCGGGGAGCAGCACAGAAACATCGGGGAGCAGTACAGAGATATCGGGGAGCAGCGCAGAGGCATCGGGGAGCAGCGCAGAGGCAATGGGGAGCAGCGCAGAGGCAATGGGGAGCAGCGCAGAGGCATCAGGGAGCAGTGCAGAGGCATCGGGGAGCAGCACAGAGGCATCAAGCAGCAGCGCAGAGGCAATGGGGAGCAGTGCAGAGGCAAAGGAAGAGCAGCGCAGAGGCATCGGAGAGCAGCGCAGAGGCAATGGGGAGCAGCGCAGAGGCATCGGAGAGCAGTGCAGAGGCAAAGGGGGAGCAGCGCAGAGGCATCGGAGAGCAGCGCAGAGGCATCGGGGAGCAGCGCAGAGGCAATAGGGAGCAGTAGCGCAGAGGCATTGGGGAGCAGCGTACAGGCAATGGGAAGCAGCGCAGAGGCATTGGGGAGCAGCACAGAGGCAATGGGGAGCAGCGCAGAGGCATCGGGGAGCAGCACAGAGGCATCGGGGAGCAGCGCAGAGGCATTGGGGAGCAGCGCAGAGGCAATGGGGAGCAGCGCAGAGGCATCAGGGAGCAGCGCAGAGGCATCGGGGGAGCAGCGCAGAGAGATCGGGGAGACTTCAGTGGAAGAAGAGGAGCAGATCCCGGGACAGCGTATCTCCTCTCCCGACAAGTAAGCAGATGTGCAGAATATCTGCAATCTATTCTTCACTGTGTTTTTCACTGCGTTTTTCACTTAAATGATCCTGTGTTCACTGTTTTTATTCTATTCTTCACTGTTCTTCACATCTGCTAACTTGTCGGGAGATAATATACACGCGGAACAGTGAAGAATAGATTGCAGATGTTTGCATACATCTGCTAACTTATCAGAAGACATTCTTTTTCAATTAAATAACACATTTTATTCCCGAACCATGGTCCCTTTGAAAAATGGTCGAGTCTCCCATTGACTTCAATGGGGCTCGTTATTCGAGACGAGCACTCGAGCACCAGGAAAAGTTCATCTCAAATAAAGAGCACCCGAGCATTTCAGTGCTCGATCATCTCTAATTGGGACACATAACAAACTGTAAATTGGAAATACTCCCCTTGGAGGTTATTTATCATTGATTTTCCTGGGCTTTCTTGGCGTAAAAAGTATCAAAATAATCACATTGAGATTTTTAGGGACTTTTCACTGCTAAAAACTCTCACAGGACTACATACACCTCTTAATTAATCTGGCGTAAAAGTTAACAAGCCTGATAACCTGTTGTTTTGCTTTTTATTTGTGTTAATCTGTTAACTTTAATATTATAAAAACTTTTCTTAATGGGCAAAGCCACTTAAATGAATCTCATGGGCAGAGAAGCTCCAAAAACAGATACAGAACTGTCCAAAAAGTTTTTCAAAAAGTCCCAAAAATGTCTCAAAATGCTTAAAAAGTCCCAGCAGATATGCCAGTATTATAGGGGACTGGATCAACTATGAGACTTTTTATAGGTCCTAAGTAGAGATGAGCGAGCACTAAAATGCTCGGGTGCTCGTTACTCGAGCCGAACATTTCCAGATGTTCGAGTGCTCGTTTCGAGTAACGAGCCCCATTGAAATCAATGGGAGACCCGAGCATTTTTCAGTAAAATTATAAACTTAACGAGCACAGTGAAAATACACAGTGCAGAACAGATTGCAGATGTTCGGGAACATCTGCAATCTGTTCCGGAGACAAGCGTGCAGAACGGTGTTCTCCGCAATAGTATTTGAAGAACAATATGTGTGAAGAACAACTTGCAGATGTTTGGAAACATCTGCAAGTTGTTCTTCACACATATTGTTCTTCAAATACTATTGCGGAGAACACCGTTCTGCACGCGTGTCTCCGGGACATCTGCGATCTGCTCCGGAGACACCCGTGCAGAACGGTGTTCTCCGCAATAGTATTTGAAGAACAATATGTGTAGAGAACAACTTGCAGATGTTGCCAAACATCTGTAATGTGTTCTTCACACATATTGTTCTTCAAATTCTATTGCGGAGAACACCGTTCTGCACGCGTGTCTCCGGAACAGATTGCAGATGTTCCCGAACAACTGCAATCTGTTCTGCACTGTGTTCTTTGACTGTTTTCTTCAATTAAACAATTAAATTAAATGTTTTAATTGTATCTTTTTACTGTTCTTCACTTTTTTTTTTTTAATTAAATGCTCGTTATCGAGCAGGGCAAATACTCGTCCGAGCAATGAGCCGGTCTGAGTATGCTAATACTCGACTGAGCATCAAGCTCGGACGAGTATACTCGCTCATCACTAGTCCTAAGTATTGAATCTGGCTCTGCACTCGCTAGTGATCCACTAGCAGCAGTTCTATCTTTACCCCAAATACATGAACAATAAATTAACAATAAAAAGTCACAAAAAACCTTATTGCGATTATATTGAGAATTAATCACCAGAGAACCATTGATAAATAACTCCCATTAATTTCTCTCATATAAAGTTTTTCAATTTTTTATGTTTTACCGTTCAAGCTGATGACGACTAAGGAGCAATGTTCTTCTTTGTTATGCTATCTATAAATGACATGGTGGTCTTGTTTATTTACCTGCTTATACAGGCTATTAACTGTTTATATCTGGCATGTATATAAAAAATAAAAAGTCCAATAAAAAAAATTTAAGAAAGAGAAAAAAGGCATATGACTGAGCAAGGACAGCGATGAACACACTGGGGCAGATTTATGAAGTCGTCTGAGAGTAACAATGTTCTTAGTTGCCCAATGCCACCAATTACAGCTCCGATTTCATTTTTCTATTGCTCATGAATATTTTAAAAGGGAGCTCTAATTGGTTGCTATGGGCAACTAAGAACATTCTTACTCTTAGTGAGGTTCATAAATCTCACCCAATGGGGCACATTTACTTACCCGGTCCCTGCTCGATTCCCGAGGTGCGCTGTCCGACGAGGATGAAGTCTGTCGCCATTCATCAAGATTGTGCGCCTGATGTCCTGCATCTGTCGCTTCACCGCTGAGGTCTGCCGGAGTTCCCCTTCTTATTCCCAGTGTATGTGAGTGCATGTCTTGCGAAACAATTTGATTTGTTAAATCCCGCAAGTAGTCTGAATCCATCGGACCGTCCGACGGACCGCCCCCCGATTTGTCCACAACACAATGCCCCAATGTGTTTTGACCCAGGCCATGTGACTCTTGCACCCTTATACTCCAAAGCCACGGTGGCATATCCACTGGTGTGGTCCAACTGTAAGCATATCCTGGAGCCCCTTTACGACGGACTCTTTTAAATAGTTGTAGTTGATTCATATGTCCATACTGATGAGCTTTGATTGGCCTGCACTAGTTGTGTCATCAGGGTTGAGGTGTGTATGGTCTACAATGGGAAAAGTCCCTTGTGGTATCCATTCCAAGGCAATCTGTTCGAAACCAAACCAAACCAACCAGGTACTATGCAGTGGGAAAAGGAATTTAGTCATCCACTGTTAGTTTGAGCCCAAATTGGGAGTGCACCATAGTAGCGTTGGAGTACAATCTGATCCAGCTCGGTCTCATGCCGTTAGTCACTATGAGGCATCTCACACAGGTACAAGTCCAGGAAAAATTGGATCACAACCGGCCATGGGATATACCCTTAGACTTGAAGATGTTCTTTAACTTCACTCATCTTTCTGATTTGTAGGCATCAAAAACGATTAATGTGATAACTAGAGATGAGCGAACACACTCGTCCGAGCTTGATGCTCGTTCGAGCATTAGCGTACTCGAAGCTGCTCGTTGCTCGAATGAGTATTTCGCCCGCTTGAGAAAATGGCATCTCCCGCCTTTGTGATTTTTGGCGGAGACTCTGCACTCCACCCAGCATGACGTGGTACCCTTACACGTCGATAGCAGTGGTTGGCTGGCCTGATCAGGTGACCCTGGAATAGACTAGCCCCTGCCCGTGCTGCTCGGATCATTCTCTGTCTGGATGCCGTTAGGGAGAGAGTTGCTGCTGGTCAGGGAAAGCGTTAGGGTGTTATATTAGCTTACTGTTAGGCAGGAGTGAGTCTACAAGTACCCAACAGCCCTTGTTAGGGCTAGAATAGCGTTATATTGTATTTTTTTTGTTGTTTGCTTGTGGCTGGGCTTGCTGTGGCTGGGCTGGGTTTGATTTGAATTAGGCAGAGTCTGCTCCTTTATTTTTTTTTATGTTTATTTTTTTTTTATTACTCAAAGTCATCTGGCATAGCAGTGTGTTTTCAGTGCAGGCTAGAAAATAGCCATAGGAGAACCCAAACGGCTTACTTTGGCCTACAATAGCGTTATATATTTTATTTTTTGTTGATTTGCTTGTGGCTGGGCTTGCTGGCACTAGTAGTGCAGCTAGTACCATATTGTGAGGAATTTGCAGGGAGACTTGCGACCGTTGTGTTTAGCTCTTAGTGACACACATATCCATCTCAAACACCGAAGTAGGACAATTTATTAGGGGTTTGATTTGAATTACTCAAAGTCATCAGGCACAGCACAAAATCCAGTTGTGTGCTGTCGGTGTAGTTTAGAAACTAGCCATAGCAATAGGATAGCATTGTTTTGTTTAAAAAAACACAAAAAAACAAACAAAAAAAAAATTTACAGTTTACACTTAATTTTGAAAATGGTTAACCCGAGGGCTAGGGGTAGAGGACGAGGTCCTGGGCGGGGTGAGACACCACCTGGTGATGAGGGAGCAGGGGAACGCCGCAGAGCTACACTCCCTAGGTTCATGTCTCAAGTTACTGGGACTCGTGGTAGAGCAGTGTTGAGGCCAGAACAGTGCGAAGAGGTGATGTCGTGGATTGCGGACAATGCTTCTAGCCATTTGAAATCAGCACTCCTCCAGCTCCTCCACCTCAGACTCCTTCCCCCCAGTCTGCCCCCTCCCAGGAAAATTTGGCATTTGAACCGGCATACTCTGAGGAACTGTTTTCTGGACCCTTCCCAGAGTCACAAACCACTTGTCCGGTTGCTGCTGAGCTCTTTTCCGATGCCCAGGTTTTCCACCGGTTGCAGTCTGTGGGTGATGATGACATTATTGACGTAGTGGAAGAAGTGTGTAAAGAGGTGTCGGACGATGAGGAGACACGGTTGTCAGACAGTGGTAAAGTTGTTGTCAGGGCAGGAAGTCCGAGGGGGGGAGCAGACTGAGGGATTGGAGGATAATGAGGTGACAGACCCAAGCTGGGTTGATAGGCCGGGTGAACACAGTGCTTCTGAGACGGAGGCGAGTCCTATTCCAGAACAGGTTGGAAGAGGCAGTGGTGGGGCCAGACGGAGAGGCAGGGCCAGAGCTGGTGCATCAGTGCCAAATGTTTCAAGTACTCAAGCTCCCGTGGCAAGGGCTAGATTTTCAGAAGTCTGGGGGTTCTTTAAAGAAACACCGGATGACCGACGGACTGTGGTGTGCAACCTGTGCCAAACCAGGATCAGCAGGGGTTCCACCACTACAAGCTTAACTGCCACCAGTATGCGCAGGCATATGAATGCTAAACACCCCACTCAATGGCACCGAGCCCATTCACCTCCGGTCAGGCACACCACTACTCCTTCCCCTGTGTCATCTGCTAGTCAGCCCCCTGCCCAGGACCCCGGCCCAAACACCTCCCGTGCGAAAACCCCATCTTCACCTCCACGATCCTCCACAGCATCCACCAGCGTTCAGCTCTCCATACCCCAGACGCTGGAGCACAAAAGGAAGTATAGTGCAACCCACCCACACGCCCAAGCCCTCAACATCCACATCTCCAAACTGCTTAGCCTGGAGATGCTGCCCTATAGGCTGGTAGAGACCGAGGCCTTTCTCAACCTCATGGCGGCGGCCGCCCCTCGGTATTCGGTCCCCAGCCGCCACTACTTTTCCCGATGTGCCGTCCCAGCCCTTCACCAGCACGTGTCAGACAACATCATCCGTGCCCTGACCAACGCCGTTTCTGACAAGGTCCACCTGACCACGGACACGTGGACGAGTGCTGCCGGGTAGGGCCACTATATATTGCTGACGGCATATTGGGTTAACTTGGTGGAGGCTGGGACCAAGTCTGACCCTGCGGCTGGTCATATACTGCCGACGCCGAGGATTGCGGGGCCTACCTCGGTCCAGGTCTCTCAGGCCTACTATGCCTCCTCCTCCTCCCACCCCTCCTCCACCTCCTCCTCCGAATTACCATCCGTGGGCATGGCGCCATCAGTCGGTAGCTCTAGGCACAGCAGCAGTGCCGTCGCTAACCTGGTGGCGGCTCTGCAACTCGGCAGACTGACACATGTGCCATGCCTGTGCCACGCCACATATTCACTCCTGATGAAGCCTACCTGATAGGCGACACGCGTCGGGTCTTCCCTCTCAGACGTAGGTTGGGTTTGGCTAATTGTTTTATATACCTTTCTCATGTGCACTATCATGCCTTATATTGTTTATTTACTAGTATCACCATGTTTGGTCTAACAAACCTTATGGAGACCAATGTAACAGTTTTACATTTATACTCATACTGATTATTTGTTATCTTCATTGGGATCTTACTATAAACATTCTTTATTTTGGTCTCCTTGTATATATAAGTCAAATAATATAAATGTATGCACATATGTATCTTTACATCTTTATATAATCCCCCTGCCACTGTCTGATTGTTCTATTGTGTAATGTCCGCTCTAGGACTTTTTAATGGTTTTTAATTGTGCTTATGTATTTGTCATACAATAAAAGTGTTATTTTGTTGATCCCATTCATATGCATCCTCCTTTTTCTTTCTCCATTTTCCATGACTTATTGGATGCAGATAAAATATTGTATCTTGACCTTATCAAGAAATGATACATTCGCCCATGTGTTAAATCTCATAGTTCAGCGTTTCCTCAAGACATACCCCAATCTGTCTGATATGCTCACGAAGGTGCGCCGCATCTGTGCGCATTTCAGGAGGTCCAGAACAGAGCTGCCACTCTCAGGGCAGCGCAGCGCCGCCTCCAACTGCCCGCTCACCGACTGTTGTGCGACGTGCCCACAAGGTGGAATTCAACGTTAACCATGTTATCCAGAGTTTACCAGCAGCGCAGAGTGATTGTAGACTGCCAGATGTCAACTTCCACCAGAACTGGTAGTCAGGTCAGTCAGCTTCCTCAAGTCTACAATGAGGAGTGGACGTGGATGTCTGATATCTGTCAGGTGCTGAGTAACTTTGAGGAGTCAACACAGATGGTCAGTGGCGATGCCGCCATCATCAGCCTCACCATCCCGCTGCTTGGCCTGTTGAAAAACTCTTTGGTCAGCATGAAGTCGGAAGCTTTGCGCTCGTCATAAGAGACGGGGGAAGAAGATTTCCTTGTTGATAGCCAAAGCACCCTTAGGTCTGTTTCTCAGCGCATATCAGATGAGGTGGAGGAGGATGAGGAGGAAGAGGAGGAGAATGTTGGCGAGACAGAAGAGGGGACTATTGTTCAGTCCTTCACTGTTCAGCGTGTATGGGCAGAAGAAGAGGATTTGGAGGAGGAGGAAATGGACAGTCAGGCCAGTGAGGGGAGTGAATTCTTGCGCATTGGGACTCTGGCGCATATGGCAGATTTCATGCTAGGCTGCCTATCCCGTGAGGAAAGGAGTGTGAGAATGCATGAATACCAGCAGGCCCTGGTGCACAAGCTGAAACAGTATTTCCCTTCTGACAGCGCTAGCGGCAGAGGGCGTACTTCTGCGGGACAAGAAGCGAGGGAGAGTAGGCGAGCAGGCAGCTTTTCCAGCACTGGCAGGGGTACGCTTTACAAGGCCTTTGCCAGTTTTATGTCACCCCAGCAAGACACTGTCACCTGTCCCCAGTCTCGGCAGAGTAGGGCTGATCTTTACAGAAAGATGGTGAGGGAGTACGTAGCTGACCATACCATCGTCCAAAATGATCACACAGCTCCCTACAAGTACTGGGTTTCAAAGCTGGACATGTTGCACGAACTGGCGCTGTTCGCCTTGCAGGTTCTTGCCTCCTCCTCCTCATTTTCCTCCTTCTCCTCCTCTTTGTACACTAAAGCAGAGGAAACTGGCTATTTTTTGCCAGGGCCAACTGGCTCTAGCTAAAGTACTCTATGTATTTAATTTTTCTGGAGGGCCACCTACCCGGCCCTCTGTTTTAAACAATTTTTGGGAGTGCCACATACAGGCACTCAATCTATTAAATTTTTCTGGAGGACCACCTACCTGCTCCTCTGGTTTGAAAACTTTTTTGGACTGCCACATACAGGCACTATCCAAATTAAATTGTCTCCATAGCAGCCTCCACACGTTGTCTTTTTAGCTGCCTCCACACGTTTTCTCCATTGCTACCTCCACACGTCATCTCCATAGCTGCCTCCAAAAGTCGTCCATATAGCTGCCTCCATACATCGTCCCCTTAGCAAACGAGCTGTGTCAGGCAGAATTTTGTGTTTATTTTCATGGCTTCCACATTAAACTTGTTAACTTTGTCGCTACCCTGCTGTGTTATCCACAACATATATTGGCAAAAGCTTTCCTCTCACCCGCCATAACCCAAACTTATAAGAACACTACTACACTTGATCTTATACAAAAGGTTCTTAGAAGTGCTGGTTGGGGAGTAGCCGAGAGACAGGGGCTTGGATAGGCGAAAGCTCGCCTGGCAGCGGAGCGCCAGCTCCATCCCAAGATCCAACTAACATAGTTTTAACTGCAGCACCTTTAATTTACTAGTAGTTCACTGCCTCCATACATCGTCCCCTTATCAAACGAGCTGTGTCAGGCAAAATTTTGGGTTGTTTTCATGGCTTCCACATTAAACTTGTTAACTTTGTCGCTACCCTGCTGTGTTATCCACAAAATATACTGGCCAACTTTTATCATTTACCGATATTATTTAATCTGTTTACATTCCCCTCACCCGCCCTAACCCAAACTTATAAGAACACTACTACACTTGATCTTATATAAAAGGTTCTTAGAAGTGCTGTTTGGGGAGTAGCCGAGAGACAGGGGCTTGGATAGGCGAAAGCTCGCCTGGCAGCGGAGCGCCAGCTCCATCCCAAGATCCAACTAACATAGTTTTAACTGCAGCACCTTTAATCTACTACTAGTTCACTGCCTCCATACATGGTCCCCTTATCAAACGAGCTGTGTCAGGCAGAATTTTCAGGTGTTTCACCAGATACATAGTGGAACTCGGCCCATCTGTCGCCGCCATGCTGGAGACCTGAAGTTGCAATCATAGCAGCGCAATATGAATGCCCCATACTGTCGCTCTTAATCATGGAAGTTGTCTCCATGGCTGCCTCCACATGTCGTCCCCTTATCAAACGAGCTGTGTCAGGCTCATTTTTCAGGTGTTTCACCAGATACGTTATGGAACTTGGTCACTATGTCACCACCATGCTGTGTTATCGACTAAATATACCGTCAACCTTTTGTTCACATAGGAAATCATTTCAGCGCTTCTTGCTCACCTCCTTTGGTTCCTCTCTGCCACCCATTGGTTTGAAGCCTGAGTCCATTTAGGGTATGTCGCCATGACACTCTCTAGCCTGCCACTGCTGCCGCTGCCTCTTCATGCCGTCCCCTATACTGTCAGGGTCAATTATTGGATGTTTTAGATGCTATCTAGCTTCATTCTGTCACTCTGTCATTGCCATGCTGTTGCCCATAATTTTGGCATAATGGTGCGATTAGGCAGCCTCAGAGGCATCCATGCATGCTGCCCCTGCTGTTTCCTGTCCATTTCCGTGGTGTTTCCATCCTTTTCTGAGGTTCCCAGGTGTTTGGCCAAGCTTCCCTGTGCAGAGCCTTGGTCCCCTTGAAAAATGCTCGAGTCTCCCATTGACTTCAATGGGGCTCGTTATTCGAGACGAGCACTCGAGCATCGGGAGAGAGATGAGCGAACATGCTCGTCCGAGCTTGATGCTCGGTCGAGCATTAGGGTACTCGAAACTGCTCGTTACTCGGACGAATACTTCGCCCGCTCGAGAAAATGGCAGCTCCCGCCGTTTTGCTTTTTGGCGGCCAGAAACAGAGCCAATCACAAGCCAGGAGACTCTGCACTCCACCCAGCATGACGTGGTACCCTTACACGTCGATAGCAGTGGTTGGCTGGCCAGATCAGGTGACCCTGGGATAGACTAGCCGCTGGCCGCGCTGCTCGGATCATTCTGTCTCTGGATGCCGCTAGGGAGAGAGCTGCTGCTGGTCAGGGAAAGCGTTAGGGTGTTCTATTAGCTTACTGTTAGGCAGGAGTGATTCTCAAAGAACCCAACAGCCCTTCTTAGGGCTACAATAACGTTCTACTTTTTTTATTTTAATTTGCATCTTTTACCATTTTGTGAGGAATTAGCAGGGGGACTTGCTACCGTTGTGTTTAGCTCTTAGTGGCACACATATCCATAGCAAAGACCGAAGTGGCAAAATTCAGTAGGGGTTGGATTTCTATTAGGCAATAACTCAGTGTCATCTCATCTGGCATAGTAGTGTGCTTCCTTTGATACTTGGCTAGAAAATAGCCATAGGAGAATACAAACAGCTTCTTGAAGCCTACAGTAGCGTTCTATATATTTGATTTCTGGTTGATCTGCTGGTGGCTGTAGTTTCTGCAGTGCATGTACTTGCCAATTCTGAGCAATTTGTAGTGAGACTTGCGACCGCTGTGTTCTGCGCTTAGTGGCGCACATATCCATAGCAAAGGCCGAAGTGGCAAAATTCAGTAGGGGTTGGATTTCTATTAGGCAATAACTCAGTGTCATCTCATCTGGCATAGTAGTGTGCTTCCTTTGATACTTGGCTAGAAAATAGCCATAGGAGAATACAAACAGCTTCTTGAAGCCTACAGTAGCGTTCTATATATTTGATTTCTGGTTGATCTGCTGGTGGCTGTAGTTTCTGCAGTGCATGTACTTGCCAATTCTGAGCAATTTGTAGTGAGACTTGCGACCGCTGTGTTCTGCGCTTAGTGGCGCACATATCCATAGCAAAGGCCGAAGTGGCAAAATTCAGTAGGGGTTGGATTTCTATTAGGCAATAACTCAGTGTCATCTCATCTGGCATAGTAGTGTGCTTCCTTTGATACTTGGCTAGAAAATAGCCATAGGAGAATACAAACAGCTTCTTGAAGCCTACAGTAGCGTTCTATATATTTGATTTCTGGTTGATCTGCTGGTGGCTGTAGTTTCTGCAGTGCATGTACTTGCCAATTCTGAGCAATTTGTAGTGAGACTTGCGACCGCTGTGTTCTGCGCTTAGTGGCGCACATATCCATAGCAAAGGCCGAAGTGGCAAAATTCAGTAGGGGTTGGATTTCTATTAGGCAATAACTCAGTGTCATCTCATCTGGCATAGTAGTGTGCTTCCTTTGATACTTGGCTAGAAAATAGCCATAGGAGAATACAAACAGCTTCTTGAAGCCTACAGTAGCGTTCTATATATTTGATTTCTGGTTGATCTGCTGGTGGCTGTAGTTTCTGCAGTGCATGTACTTGCCAATTCTGAGCAATTTGTAGTGAGACTTGCGACCGCTGTGTTCTGCGCTTAGTGGCGCACATATCCATAGCAAAGGCCGAAGTGGCAAAATTCAGTAGGGGTTGGATTTCTATTAGGCAATAACTCGGTGTCATCTCATCTGGCATAGTAGTGTGCTTCCTTTGATACTTGGCTAGAAAATAGCCATAGGAGAATACAAACAGCTTCTTGAAGCCTACAGTAGCGTTCTATATATTTGATTTCTGGTTGATCTGCTGGTGGCTGTAGTTTCTGCAGTGCATGTACTTGCCAATTCTGAGCAATTTGTAGTGAGACTTGCGACCGCTGTGTTCTGCGCTTAGTGGCGCACATATCCATAGCAAAGGCCGAAGTGGCAAAATTCAGTAGGGGTTGGATTTCTATTAGGCAATAACTCAGTGTCATCTCATCTGGCATAGTAGTGTGCTTCCTTTGATACTTGGCTAGAAAATAGCCATAGGAGAATACAAACAGCTTCTTGAAGCCTACAGTAGCGTTCTATATATTTGATTTCTGGTTGATCTGCTGGTGGCTGTAGTTTCTGCAGTGCATGTACTTGCCAATTCTGAGCAATTTGTAGTGAGACTTGCGACCGCTGTGTTCTGCGCTTAGTGGCGCACATATCCATAGCAAAGGCCGAAGTGGCAAAATTCAGTAGGGGTTGGATTTCTATTAGGCAATAACTCAGTGTCATCTCATCTGGCATAGTAGTGTGCTTCCTTTGATACTTGGCTAGAAAATAGCCATAGCAATAGGATAGGATTGTTTGGTTTTAAAAACACAAAAAAAAAAAAAAAACACAAAAAAACACAAAAAAAAACAAAAAGAAGTAAAAAAAAAAAAAAGTTATAACTCTCATTTTAAAAATGTTTAACCCGAGGGCTAGGGGTAGAGGACGAGGGCGGGGACGTGGGCGTCCAACT
Source organism: Engystomops pustulosus (assembly GCF_040894005.1). Taxonomy (NCBI): domain Eukaryota; kingdom Metazoa; phylum Chordata; class Amphibia; order Anura; family Leptodactylidae; genus Engystomops; species Engystomops pustulosus. The sequence goes on from NC_092416.1 coordinate 19,590,880, forward strand.
ACTGCAGGGGTCAGAGGCCGTGGTCCTGGGCGGGGTGAGACACCACCTGCTGATGAGGGAGCAGGGGAACGCCGCAGAGCTACACTCCCTAGGTTCATGTCTGAAGTTACTGGGACTCGTGGTAGAGCACTGTTGAGGCCAGAACAGTGCGAACAGGTGATGTCGTGGATTGCTGACAATGCTTCGAGCAATTTGTCCACCACCAGTCAGTCTTCCACGCAGTCCACCCATGTCACCGAAATCCCCACTCCTCCAGCTCCTGCACCTCAGCCTCCTCCCCCCCAGTCTGCCCCCTCCCAGGAAAATTTGCCATTTGAACCGGCATACTCTGAGGAACTGTTTTCTGGACCCTTCCCACAGTCACAAACCACTTGTCCGGTTGCTGCTGAGCAATTTTCCGATGCCCAGGTTTTCCACCAGTCACAGTCTGTGGGTGATGATGACCTTCTTGACGTAGTGGAAGTGTGTAAAGAGGTGTCCGACGATGAGGAGACACGGTTGTCAGACAGTGGGGAAGTTGTTGTCAGGGCAGGAAGTCCGAGGGGGGAGCAGACTGAGGGATCGGAGGATGATGAGGTGACAGACCCAAGCTGGGTTGAGAGGCCGGGTGAACACAGTGCTTCTGAGACGGAGGAGAGTCCTCGACCTGAACAGGTTGGAAGAGGCAGTGGTGGGGCCAGACGGAGAGGCAGGGCCAGAGCTGGTGCATCAGCGCCACTGTCAACTAGTGAAGCTCCCGTGGTGAGGGCTCTTGCGGCGAGGGCTAGATCTTCAGAAGTGTGGAGGTTCTTTAAGGAAACACCGGATGACCGACGGACTGTGGTGTGCAACATTTGCCAAACCAGGCTCAGCAGGGGTTCCACCACTACTAGCTTAACTACCACCAGTATGCGCAGGCATATGAATGCTAAGCACCCCACTCAGTGGCAACAAGCCCGTTCACCTCCGGCCGTGCACACCACTGCTCCTTCCCCTGTGTCAGCTGCTAGTCAGCCCCCTGCCCAGGACCCTGGCACAAAAACCCCATCGTCGCCTCCACGATCCTCCACAGCATCCACCAGCGTTCAGCTCTCCATACCCCAGACGCTGGAGCGGAAACGCAAATATAGTGCAACCCACCCGCACGCCCAAGCCCTTAATGTGCACATCTCCAGATTGCTTAGCCTGGAGATGCTGCCCTATAGGCTAGTAGAGACCGAGGCCTTTCGCAACCTCATGGCGGGGGCCTACCTCGGTCCAGGTGTTTCAGGCCTACTATGCCTCCTCCTCCTCCCACCCCTCCTCCACCTCCTCCTCCGAACTACCATCCGTGGGCACGGCGCCATCAGTCGGTAGCTCTAGGCACAGCAGCAGTGCCGTCGCTAAGCGACAGCAGGCGGTGCTCAAACTGCTGAGCCTAGGCGACAAAAGGCACACCGCCCAAGAGCTATTACAGGGCATCACGGCGCAGACTGATCTGTGGCTGGCACCGCTGAACCTCAAGCCGGGAATGGTTGTGTGTGACAACGGCCGTAACCTGGTGGCGGCTCTGCAACTCGGCAGACTGACACATGTGCCATGCCTGGCCCATGTGTTAAATCTGATAGTGCAGCGTTTCCTCAAGACATACCCCAATCTGTCTGATTTGCTCACGAAGGTGCGCCGCATCTGTGCGCATTTCAGGAAGTCCAGCCCAGATGCTGCCACTCTCAGGGCAGCGCAGCGCCGCCTCCAACTGCCCGCTCACCGACTGTTGTGCGACGTGCCCACGAGGTGGAATTCAACACTGACCATGTTATCCAGAGTTTACCAGCAGCGCAGAGCGATTGTAGACTGCCAGATGTCAACTTCCACCAGAACTGGTAGTCAGGTCAGTCAGCTTCCTCAAGTCTACAATGAGGAGTGGACGTGGATGTCTGATATCTGTCAGGTGCTGAGTAACTTTGAGGAGTCAACACAGATGGTCAGTGGCGATGCCGCCATCATCAGCCTCACCATCCCGCTGCTTGGCCTGTTGAAAAACTCTCTGGTCAGCATGAAGTCGGAAGCTTTGCGCTCGTCACAAGAGACGGGGGAAGAATATTCCCTTGTTGATAGCCAAAGCACCCTGAGGTCTGTTTCTCAGCGCATATCGGAGGAGGTGGAGGTGGAGGAGGATGAGGAGGAAGAGGAGGAGAATGTTGGCGAGACACAAGAGGGGACCATTGTTGAGTCCTTCACTGTTCAGCGTGTATGGGCAGAAGAAGAGGAGTTGGAGGAGTTGGAGGAGGAGGAAATGGACAGTCAGGCCAGTGAGGGGAGTGAATTCTTACGCGTTGGTACTCTGGCGCATATGGCAGATTTCATGCTAGGCTGCCTATCCCGTGACCCTCGCGTTCAAAGAATTTATTCCAGCACCGATTACTGGGTGTTCACTCTCCTGGACCCACGGTACAAGCAAAATCTTTCCACTCTCATCCCTGCAGAGGAAAGGAGTGTGAGAATGCATGAATACCAGCAGGCCCTGGTGCACAAGCTGAAACAGTATTTCCCTTCTGACAGCGCTAGCGGCAGAGTGCGTAGTTCTGCGGGACAAGTAGCGAGGGAGAGTAGGCGAGCAGGCAGCTTGTCCAGCACTGGCAAGGGTACGCTTTACAAGGCTTTTGCCAGCTTTATGTCACCCCAGCAAGACACTGTCACCTGTCCCCAGTCTCGGCAGAGTAGGGCTGATCTTTACAGAAAGATGGTGAGGGAGTACGTAGCTGACCATACCATCGTCCTAAATGATCACACAGCTCCCTACAACTACTGGGTTTCAAAGCTGGACATGTGGCACGAACTGGCGCTGTACGCCTTGGAGGTTCTTGCCTGCCCTGCCGCTAGCGTCTTGTCCGAGCGGGTTTTCAGTGCAGCTGGTGGCATCATCACCGATAAGCGTACACGCCTGTCGACTGACAGCGCTGACAGGCTGACGCTTATTAAAATGAATAAAGGCTGGATTTCTCAGAATTTCCAATCTCCACCAGGTGAAGGAAGCTCAACCTGAATAATTGATCCACTCCTCCTCCTCCTCCTCATTTTCCTCCTTCTCCTCCTCTTTGTACAGTAAAGCAGAGGAAAATGGCTATTTTTTGACAGGGCCCACTGGCTCTTGCTATAGTACTTCATGCATTTAATTTTTCTGGAGGGCCACCTACCCGGTCCTCTGTTTGAAACAATTTTTGTGAGTGCCACATACAGGCACTCAATCTATTCCATTTTTCTGGAGGGCCACCTACCCGGTCCTCTGTTTTAAAAAATTTTTGGGACTGCCACATACAGGCACTCAATCTATTCCATTTTACTGGAGGGCCACCTACCTGCTCCTCTGGTTTGAAACATTTTTGGGACTGCCACATACAGGCACTCAATCTATTCCATTTTACTGGAGGGCCACCTACCTGCTCCTCTGGTTTGAACAATTTTTGGGACTGCCACATACAGGCACTCAATCTATTCCATTTTACTGGAGGGCCACCTACCTGCTCCTCTGGTTTGAAACATTTTTGGGACTGCCACATACAGGCACTCAATCTATTCCATTTTACTGCAGGGCCACCTACCTGCTCCTCTGGTTTGAACAATTTTTGGGACTGCCACATACAGGCACTCAATCTATTCCATTTTACTGGAGGGCCACCTACCTGCTCCTCTGGTTTGAAGAATTTTTGGGACTGCCACATACAGGCACTCAATCTATTCCATTTTACTGGAGGGCCACCTACCTGCTCCTCTGGTTTGAAACATTTTTGGGACTGCCACATACAGGCACTCAATCTATCCCATTTTACTGGAGGGCCACCTACCTGCTCCTCTGGTTTGAAACATTTTTGGGACTGCCACATACAGGCACTCAATCTATTCCATTTTACTGCAGGGCCACCTACCTGCTCCTCTGGTTTGAACAATTTTTGGGACTGCCACATACAGGCACTCAATCTATTCCATTTTACTGGAGGGCCACCTACCTGCTCCTCTGGTTTGAAGAATTTTTGGGACTGCCACATACAGGCACTCAATCTATTCCATTTTACTGGAGGGCCACCTACCTGCTCCTCTGGTTTGAAACATTTTTGGGACTGCCACATACAGGCACTCAATCTATCCCATTTTACTGGAGGGCCACCTACCTGCTCCTCTGGTTTGAACAATTTTTGGGACTGCCACATACAGGCACTCAATCTATTCCATTTTACTGGAGGGCCACCTACCTGCTCCTCTGGTTTGAAACATTTTTGGGACTGCCACATACAGGCACTCAATCTATCCCATTTTACTGGAGGGCCACCTACCTGCTCCTCTGGTTTGAAAAATGTTTGGGACTGCCACATACAGGCACTATCCAAATTAAATTGTCTCCATAGCAGCCTCCACACGTTGTCTCCATTGCTACCTCCAAAAGTCGTCCATATAGCTGCCTCCATACATCGTCCCTTTATCAAACGAGGTGTGTCAGGCAGAAATTTGGGTTGTTTTCATGGATTCCACATCAAAGTTGTTAACTTTGTCGCCACCCTGCTGTGTTATCCACAAAATATACTGGCAAACTTTTACCATTTAGGGATATTATTTCAGCGCTTCTTGCGCATCTGTTTACATTCCCCTCACCCGGCATATCCTAAACTTATAAGAACGCTACTACACTTGATCTTATACAAAAGGTTCTTAGAAGTGCTGTTTGGGGAGTAGCCTAGAGACAGGGGCTTGAATTGGCGAAAGCTCGCCTGGCAGCGGAACGCCAGCTCCATGCGCATCATGCGCTTCTTGCGCATCTGTTTACATTCCCCTCACCCGCCATATCCCAAACTTATAAGAACGCTACTACACTTAACTTGGTGCAGGCTGGGACCGAGTCTGACCCTGGGGCTGGTCATATACTGCCGACGCAGAGAATTGCGGGGCCTACCTCGGTCCAGGTCTCAAAGGCCTACTATACCTCCTCCCACCCCTCCTCCACCTCCTCCTCCTCCGAATTACCATCCGTGGGCATGGCGCCATCAGTCGGTAGCTCTAGGCACAGCAGCAGTGCCGTCGCTAAGCGACAGCAGGCGGTGCTGAAACTGCTGAGCCTAGGCGATAAAAGGCACACCGCCCAAGAGCTATTACAGGGCATTCCACATCAAAGTTGTTAACTTTGTCGCCACCCTGCTGTGTAATCCACAAAATATACTTGCAAACTTTTACCATTTAGGGATATTATTTCAGCGCTTCTTGCGCATCTGTTTACATTCCCCTCACCCGCCATATCCTAAACTTATAAGAACGCTACTACACTTGATCTTATACAAAAGGTTCTTAGAAGTGCTGTTTGGGGAGTAGCCTATAGACAGGGGCTTGGATTGGCGAAAGCTCGCCTGGCAGCGGAGCGCCAGCTCCATGCCAAGATCCAACTAACATAGTTTTAACTGCAGCACCTTTAATCTACTACTAGTTCACTGCCTCCATACATGGTCCCCTTATCAAACGAGCTGTGTCAGGCAGAATTTTGGGTTGTTTTCATGGCTTCCATGTTAACTTTGTCGCCACCCTGCTGTGTAATCCACAAAATATACTGGCAAACTTTTATCATGTACCGATATTATTTGAGCGCTTCTTGCTCACCTCCTTTGGTTCCTCTCTGCCACCCATTGGTTTGAAGCCTGAGTCCATTTAGGGTATGTCGCCATGCCACTCTCTAGCCTTCCGCTGCTGCCGCTGCCTCTGCATGCCGTCCCCTATAGTGTCAGGGTCAATTATTGGATGTTTTAGATGCTATCTAGCTTCATTCTGTCACTCTGTCATGGCCATGCTGTTGCCCATAATTTTGGCATAATGGTGCGATTAGGCAGCCTCAGAGGCATCCATGCATGCTGCCCCTGCTGTTTCCTGTCCATTTCCGTGGTGTTTCCATCCTTTTCTGAGGTTCCCAGGTGTTTGGCCAAGCTTCCCTGTGCAGAGCCTTGGTCCCCTTGAAAAATGCTCGAGTCTCCCATTGACTTCAATGGGGTTCGTTATTCGAGACGAGCACTCGAGCATCGGGAAAAGTTCGTCTCGAATAACGAGTACCCGAGCATTTTAGTGTTCGCTCATCTCTATTCATATCGAATAACGAGCACCCGAGCATTTTAGTGCTCGCTCATCTCTAGTGATAACTAAGATAAAATACAAAGTTCATTATGGGTAGAAAAAAAATCCATACATTATAATTAAAAAAAAATATATTGAATTGTATAAGAATTTAAGATTATTTTTAATATTCAATATTCTAAAAATACTAACACCTAAAAAAATACCAGATGCTTCACAGCAGCCATTACAGCTACAACTATAAAGCCCTGCATAATGTTACATAATGTTATATAACCCAGTATAATAACACACCCGTATAACATGGAGACTCCCTACCTGCCATTAATTATTCCTCTGGAGATTAACATGGTCTGTCTGTTCTCTACACGTTTTATAGCTCAGGTCCTCAGACAAGGAACTAATCAGAAATGTTTGAGTTACTTTAAGAAACTTGTCCCATGGATTGTGGACAGATATAAGATACAACATTTCATAGGCAGAGCAGCTCAGTTACGTCATACACTCACCGGCCACTTTATTAGGTACACCATGCTAGTAACGGGTTGGACGCCCTTTTGCCTTCAGAACTGCCTCAATTCTTCGTGGCATAGATTCAACAAGGTGCTGGAAGCATTCCTCAGAGATTTTGGTCCATATTGACATGATGGCATCACACAGTTGCCGCAGATTAGTCGGCTGCACATCCATGATGCGAATCTCCCGTTCCACCACATCCCAAAGATGCTCTATTGGATTGAGATCTGGTGACTGTGGAGGCCATTTGAGTACAGTGACCTCATTGTCATGTTCAAGAAACCAGTCTTGCAGGTTTCGCCTTGCAGGTTCTTGCCTCCTCCTCCTCATTTTCCTCCTTCTCCTCCTCTTTGTACACTAAAGCAGAGGAAACTGGCTATTTTTTGCCAGGGCCAACTGGCTCTAGCTAAAGTACTCTATGTATTTAATTTTTCTGGAGGGCCACCTACCGGCCCTCTATTTTAAACAATTTTTGGGAGTGCCACATACAGGCACTCAATCTATTAAATTTTTCTGGAGGACCACCTACCTGCTCCTCTGGTTTGAAAACTTTTTTGGACTGCCACATACAGGCACTATCCAAATTAAATTGTCTCCATAGCAGCCTCCACACGTTGTCTTTTTAGCTGCCTCCACACGTTGTCTCCATTGCTACCTCCACACGTCATCTCCATAGCTGCCTCCAAAAGTCGTCCATATAGCTGCCTCCATACATCGTCCCCTTAGCAAACGAGCTGTGTCAGGCAGAATTTTTTGTTTATTTTCATGGCTTCCACATTAAACTTGTTAACTTTGTCGCTACCCTGCTGTGTTATCCACAACATATATTGGCAAACATTCCCCTCACCCGCCATAACCCAAACTTATAAGAACACTACTACACTTGATCTTATACAAAAGGTTCTTAGAAGTGCTGGTTGGGGAGTAGCCGAGAGACAGGGGCTTGGATAGGCGAAAGCTCGCCTGGCAGCGGAGCGCCAGCTCCATCCCAAGATCCAACTAACATAGTTTTAACTACAGCACCTTTAATCTACTACTAGTTCACTGCCTCCATACATCGTCCCCTTATCAAACGAGCTGTGTCAGGCAGAATTTTCAGGTGTTTCACCAAATACATAGTGGAACTCGGCCCATCTGTCGCCGCCATGCTGGAGACCTGAATTTGCAATCATAGCAGCGCAATATGAATGCCCCATACTGTCGCTCTTAATCATGGAAGTTGTCTCCATGGCTGCCTCCACATGTCGTCCCCTTATCAAACGAGCTGTGTCAGGCTCATTTTTCAGGTGTTTCACCAGATACGTTATGGAACTTGGTCACTATGTCGCCACCATGCTGTGTTATTGACTAAATATACCGTCAACCTTTTGTTCACATAGGAAATCATTTCAGCGCTTCTTGCTCACCTCCTTTGGTTCCTCTCTGCCACCCATTGGTTTGAAGCCTGAGTCCATTTAGGGTATGTCGCCATGACACTCTCTAGCCTGCCACTGCTGCCGCTGCCTCTTCATGCCGCCCCCTATACTGTCAGGGTCAATTATTGGATGTTTTAGAGGGAAAAATTAAAAGATCTCCTAAACGCTAAAACTGCTAAAAATTACCTCTATGCAAAATTCCAACACTACTCACATGGTGACAAGGGAAGCAAATTAATGTCACTTTTAATAAAAAAGCAAAAAGAATCCTCAGTCATCCAGAGTATTGCGCAATCAGCTTCACAAAAAACGGAAAAAACACATGAAATAGCGGAGGAGTTCAGAAAGTACTATGAGCAACTATACAACCTGACACCACACTACCCCACGGGAGAACCGCAAACTATTAAAGCTATTAAGGCATTTCTTGAAAAATTAAATTTACCTTCTCTAAGCCAATCGGATATAGAGGAGTTATCTAAGCCAATCACACAAACAGAAGTTGAAGAGACTCTTAAAACTTTCCCCTTAAATAAAGCGCCAGGCCCAGATGGCTTACCGATAGGTTACTACCGGAAATTAGCTCCTATACTCTTACCACACTTAACAACATGGTGTGAAGCATTACGAAATGGACAAACCCTCCCTCCACAGTCCCTTGAAGCAACTATCACGGTAATACCTAAAGAGGGGAAAAATCCGGAGCTGTGTAGCAGCTATCGCTCAATATCCCTCATAAATGTGGATGCAAAAATCTGGGCAAAAATTTTAGCCAAACGCCTTAACAAGGTCCTACCTCTACTATTGAACCATGAACAGACGGGATTCGTCCCAGGTAGGGAAGGAAACCAAAACTCAACAAGGATAATACATGCCATTATTCATGCGAAGAAACATCACATCCCACTAGTCCTTCTCGGCACGGATGCCGAGAAGGCTTTTGACAGAATAAATTGGGATTTTATGACTTGTGCATTAGAGAAATTTGGATTCCCTCGCACACTAATAGACTCAATAATGACCCTATACTCACGCCCGAGCGCAAGAGTAAAAGTAAATAGCCACCTTTCTCAGCCCTTTTTAATTAAAAACGGCACGAGACAGGGTTGCCCCCTCTCACCATCCCTATTCGTTCTCATTATGGAGACGTTTCTTCAAGGGTTAAGAGAGAGTACAGAAATTAGAGGCTTAGAGGTCAATGGGGTAGAGCATCTCAATGCTGCTTTTGCAGATGATTTGCTGATACTAATCACAAATCCAAAAGTGGCATTCCCAAGTGTAATGACACTCATAGATGAGTTTGGCTCTCTTTCAAACTTTAAAATAAATTTTGCCAAATCAGAGGCTCTAAATGTCTCTGCAAACAATTCTATAGTCAGAGAGCTCCAAAACAAATTTCCATTCGCCTGGCAACCACACCAGATAAGATACCTAGGGATACAGATAACGAGCGACCCAGCAAATTTATTCAATGCGAATTATAAGATGCTATTGAGATCAATTGATCAATTCCTGAATTCACTTAAAATTCCCTTTGTCTCCTGGATGGGAAGGAAAAATATATTAAAAACTTATATAATGCCTAAGCTTCTCTACTTAATACAAATGCTTCCTTTGAAAGTCCCTAAAAGTTTCTTCCAGCAGGTTCAGGCTTCTTTCCACAGGTTCCTATGGCAAGGAAAGAGGTCAAGAATAAACTACTTGCGACTTACCCAACACAAAAAGAAAGGAGGCATGGTACTCCCAGACCCAATACTATACTATAAAGCAGCACATCTAAAAAGGTGGATATATATGAACTCTCCAGTAGGAAGACAATTAAGCTTTGATATAGAGCTGGCAAATATGTCAGATGAGCATCTAGCCTGGGCTTGGGGTTTGACACAGTCACAAAAGGGACTACCCGAAAATTCAATAACCAAAGGAACCTTGGAGGTGGCGAGACATTATAAATCCTTATTTTCATCCCCGTCCCCTACGATGCCTGCGAGGCTCCTCCCCTACTACATTAAGCCAACAGGTAAACACATTTCAGGCATATGGAGCAGATTGGAATCGATTACAACGGCAGAAATTACCAAAAGACTAGATCAGCCAGAATCACTAAGCACATATTTAGATACCCTGCTCCCTAACATACACTTTCTTCATAAAATTGAAGTTCATACTCTCACAAAACAGTTGACAACAACTGTCCCAAAGGCGAGTGCCCCCACCTGGTTTGAAGAAATAATGATCAAGGCAAACAGACCAAAAGGCCTTATCTCAAAAATTTATAATAAGCTAGTGGAAGATTCGCTGGGAAGAAGCAAGCCGGACTAAATAGGCAAGTGGGAAAAAGAGTTAGGTCTTAATTTTAGTGAGGTTGAGATATCTAGAATACATACAAACTCACATGGATTCTCTAGATGTGTGAAAGTCCAGGAAAATTCTTACAAATTAATGACCAGATGGTACAGAACTCCTAAAGTACTTAACCAAATGGGCCTTACCCCACATGACAAATGTTGGAGATGTGACGCACCAAACGGATCACACTTGCACATTTTTTGGTCATGTCCAGAAATTCAGAAATTTTGGAAGGATGTGGCTAAAATTACAAACCAGATTACGTCACAGGCTTTGCTTCTCTCCCCAGCTAGTGTTCTACTTTGGCTACCCAGCAAAACATGGACTCTTTCAAAGAAAAGTCTTTCCACAGCACTGATACAATCAGCAAAACTACTTATCCCAATACACTGGTTGAGTAAAACAGCCCCAACAATTACTGAATGGATCAATAAGGTAGATCAAATGTGCAGACTAGAAGAACTTACGAGTTGGTCGGATAGGAAACATGATACCTTTATCAAACTGTGGTCCCCCTGGTTTGCATACAGAGGAAAGCACATGCAAAACGTTTCCTAATAATCAGCTATGCAAGAACCTAATGGTCAGACCAGTTATAATGTGTAACAGTACTAAGAACCATTGAGATATTAGCACCCAATGTTTTTCCTGATAATGATATCTATAATGCCATCCACTCAGAACCAAAGAATGTATAAGCTATAAAGTGTGTAATAACTGTAGTCAAGCCAGTGCCTGTTAAGTGATGTTTTTCTTTCCCTACCCCTTCCCTATCCTTCACCTTATTGTTACCCCGTCTAAGTTATTGAAATAGGCTTGAGAAATAGGCTTATTAGTTTAAGCTTAAATATGTGACTATTCTGTATTTTTCGTACAAAAGAATGATAAGTTTCTACTGTAATTAGTCATTCAGCAGAGTAGATGCCTGCGAGCGTCGAGCTCTTGTTACTGCATAACTTGTAATTCTGCCTTTTTCTCAATAAAAAAGTTAAAATGAAAAAAAAAAAAAAAAAATTATTGGATGTTTTAGATGCTATCTAGCTTCATTCTGTCACTCTGTCATGGCCATGCTGTTGCCCATAGTTTTGGCATAATGGTGCGATTAAGCAGCCTCAGAGGCATCCATGCATGCTGCCCCTGCTGTTTCCTGTCCATTTCCGTGGTGTTTCCATCCTTTTCTGAGGTTCCCAGGTGTTTGGCCAAGCTTCCCTGTGCAGAGCCTTTGTCCCCTTGAAAAATGCTCGAGTCTCCCATTGACTTCAATGGGGTTCGTTATTCGAGACGAGCACTCGAGCATCGGGAAAAGTTCATATCGAATAACGAGCACCTGAGCATTTTAGTGCTCGCTCATCTCTAGTGATAACTAAGATAAAATACAAAGTTCATTATGGGTAGAAAAAAAATCCATACATTATAATTAAAAAAAAATATATTGAATTGTATAAGAATTTAAGATTATTTTTAATATTCAATATTCTAAAAATACTAACACCTAAAAAAATACCAGATGCTTCACAGCAGCCATTACAGCTACAACTATAAAGCCCTGCATAATGTTACATAATGTTATATAACCCAGTATAATAACACACCCGTATAACATGGAGACTCCCTACCTGCCATTAATTATTCCTCTGGAGATTAACATGGTCTGTCTGTTCTCTACACGTTTTATAGCTCAGGTCCTCAGACAAGGAACTAATCAGAAATGTTTGAGTTACTTTAAGAAACTTGTCCCATGGATTGTGGACAGATATAAGATACAACATTTTATAGGCAGAGCAGCTCAGTTACGTCATACACTCACCGGCCACTTTATTAGGTACACCATGCTAGTAACGGGTTGGACGCCCTTTTGCCTTCAGAACTGCCTCAATTCTTCGTGGCATAGATTCAACAAGGTGCTGGAAGCATTCCTCAGAGATTTTGGTCCATATTGACATGATGGCATCACACAGTTGCCGCAGATTAGTCGGCTGCACATCCATGATGCGAATCTCCCGTTCCACCACATCCCAAAGATGCTCTATTGGATTGAGATCTGGTGACTGTGGAGGCCATTTGAGTACAGTGACCTCATTGTCATGTTCAAGAAACCAGTCTGAGATGATTCCAGCTTTATGACATGGTGCATTATCCTGCTGAAAGTAGCCATCAAATGTTGGGTACATTGTGGTCAGAAAGGGATGGACATGGTCAGCAACAATACTCAGGTAGGCTCTGGCATTGCAACTATGCTCAATTGGTACCAAGGGGCCCAAAGAGTGCCAAGAAAATATTCTCCACACCATGACACCACCACCACCAGCCTGAACCGTTGATACAAGGCAGGATGGATCCATGCTTTCATGTTGTTGACGCCAAATTCTGACCCTACCAAACGAATGTCGCAGCAGAAATCGAGACTCATCAGACCAGGCAACGTTTTTCCAATCTTCTACTGTCCAATTTCGATGAGCTTGTGCAAATTGTAGCCTCAGTTTCCTGTTCTTAGCTGAAAGGAGTGGCACCCGGTGTGGTCTTCTGCTGCTGTAGCCAATCTGCCTCAAAGTTCGACGTACTGTGCGTTCAGAGATGCTCTTCTGCCTACCTTGGTTGTAACGGGTGGCGATTTGAGTCACTGTTGCCTTTCTATCAGCTCGAACCAGTCTACCCATTAACCTCTGACCTCTGGCATCAACAAGGCATTTCCGCCCAGAGAACTGCCGCTCACTGGATTTTTTTCTTTTTTGGACGATTCTCTGTAAAACCTAGAGATGGTTGTGCGTGAAAATCCCAGTAGATCAGCAGTTTCTGAAATACTCAGACCAGCCCTTCTGGCACCAACAACCATGCCACGTTCAAAGGCCTCAAATCACCTTTCTTCCCCATACTGATGCTCGGTTTGAACTGCAGGAGATTGTCTTGACCATGTATACATGCCTAAATGCGATTGTTGCCGCCATGTGATTGGCTGATTATAAATTAAGTGTTAACAGGCAGTTGGACAGGTGTACCTAATAAAGTGGCCGGTGAGTGTATGTTACTCAACAGGTTCAGAATTTTTGTTCTCAGACACAACATGCACATTCTGTTTCTTCCTTATGTTGGAAGTGAAGGTTGGATGACACCATGGGTTACGCGGTTATGACAGAACTCACACCTGAGGAAAATACCATAAAAAGATGTTTAGAGGGTATGTTCACTTTCAGCACATCAATGATAATTGACATTGTTTGTGTAATGAAAAGTTATACAATTTTTCAATATAATTTCTGCATCAATTCCTCATGGTTTTCTTGATCTCTGTTTGCTGTGGATATAAACCTGTCCGAGATCATGTGATGTCACACAATGTGCAACGCTTGAAATAAAATACGGCTCTGATTACTCCTGTTTTGTTCCCCTTTTTCTGGGATATGGTGAGCGATGCACCTGTGTGACATCACATGACCAGGGATATAACACATGACTGCCAACGTCTCTCAGTTCCCACATTCCTGTGGGGGGCTGGTTAGTAGTGTCAGTTAAGAGGCGGGGTGGCTTTTCTCCTATGCTGGACCTCCCACACCTCCATGGATTGACCTTTAGTAACAGTAAATGTCTTGTTTAGAAGAATGGTGACTCTAATCCCACGGATAGAGGTATCAGTGACACATGTACAGTCAGGGTCGATTTTAGACTCAGCGGGGCCCTGGAAAAAACTAAAAGTGTGGCCCAAAATAAAACTATTTATGACCAGTCACAGTCAGTAAGAGGCTACTTTAGCCCTGCACAATAATAACTTTGTAGTTACACACAGTAGAAGGTAGGACAATGGGGCTTATTTAATAAGGGTCCATGGCCGCACTTTAGTCTGATTTTCCAACATTTTCAAGGATTGTAAGGCTGTGACAGGATTGTGACGCATTTAACCAAGTATTAAAGGAGCAACACATCCTCTTCCCACAAAAGTCCACATGCAGGGAGTCTCTTTGGGACAGGGGGCCCTAGGCAAATGCCCAGTTTGCCGCCCCCCTAATGCCGGCCCTCTGTACAGTATCAAGACATCTAAAAGTTACTGGGGCAGATTTATCAAGCTGTCTGAAAGTCAGAATATTTCTAGTTGCCCATGGCAACCAATCACAGCTCCCCTTTAAAATATTCATGAGCACTGGTAAAATGAAAGCTGAACTGTGTTTGGTTGCCATGGGCAACTAGTAATATTCTGACTTTCAGACAGCTTGATAAATCTGCCCCACTGTGTGTGGTTTGGATGGTGAGTAGAGATGAGCGAGCACTAAAATGCTCGGGTGCTCGTTATTCGAGACAAACTTTTCCTGATGCTTGAGTGCTCGTCTCGAATAACGAGCCCTATTGAAGACTCGAGCATTTTTCAAAGGGACCATGGTTCGGGAATAAAATGTGTTATTTAATTGAAAAAGAATGTCTTCTGATAAGTTAGCAGATGTATGCAAACATCTGCAATCTATTCTTCAGTGTTCTGCGCGTATATTATCTCCCGACAAGTTAGCAGATGTGAAGAACAGTGAAGAATAGAATAAAAACAGTGAACACAGGATCATTTAAGTGAAAAATGCAGTGAAAAACACAGTGAAGAATAGATTGCAGATATTCTGCACATCTGCTTAGTTGCTGGGATATACGCTGTCCCGGGATCCGCACCTCTTCTTCCACTGAAGTCTCCCCGATCTCTCTGCGCTGCTTCCCGATGTCTCTGCGCTGCTCCCCGATGTCTCTGTCCTGCTCCCCGATGTCTCTGTCCTGCTCCCCGGTGTCTCTGTCCTGCTCCCCGGTGTCTCTGTCCTGCTCCCCGGTGTCTCTGTCCTGTTCCCTGATGTCTCTGTCCTGCTCCCCGGTGTCTCTGTGCTGCTCCCTGGTGTCTCTGTGCTGCTCCCCGGTGTCTCTGTGCAGCTCCCCGGTGTCTCTGTCCTGTTCCCTGATGTCTCTGTCCTGCTCCCCGGTGTCTCTGTGCTGCTCCCTGGTGTCTCTGTGCTGCTCCCCGGTGTCTCTGTGCAGCTCCCCGGTGTCTCTGTCCTGTTCCCTGATGTCTCTGTCCTGCTCCCCGCTGTCTCTGTGCTGCTCCCCGGTGTCTCTGTGCTGCTCCCCGGTGTCTCTGTCCTGCTCACCGTGTTCTTCAATGTGTTCTTCACACATATATATTGATCTTCACATACTATTTTGTTTGCACCGTTTCTCGCGTATCTTCCGACAAGTAAGCAGATGTGCCGAACATCTGTAATCTATTCTTCACTGTGTTTTTCACTGTGTTTTTCACTTAAATGATCCTGTGTTCACTGTTTTTATTCTATTCTTCATTGTTCTTCACTGTGTTTTTTTAATTAAATGCTCGATCTCGAGCAGGGGAAATACTCGTCCGAGCATCAAGCTCATCTCTAACATATAACAATGATTTGAGTATAAAAATGATTTGAAACATTCATTGGTTTTTAGTCTCTGGGTTTCTGTTTCTGTTAATATGTATTCTCACTATTTATTATTGGGACTAGCAAAGCTTCATGTGCTTCATGGTGGATTTCATGTGATAATGTCAGACGTGTTTTGTAGATACAGAATCTGGACACTTTGCGGTCATTGAGTTGACTATAAATCCTGAATGCCAAAGTTTTCCAAAACTGATTGATGCAGAAGAACACATACTGAAATCTACAGCCAAAAGGCTTTTAAAAAAATCATGTATCAATAATGAAATCGGACCATACATGGAATACTTTGTGGTGACAAAAAGTAACAAAACTTACCAAAAAATAATCCATGGCTTTTGTTTTCTTGACTCTCTCTGCGTGACTTCTAGATCTGAAAACAGGCATTAAAGGACATCTGCCACCAGGATGAAGGATTGTAAACCAAGCACATTGACATACTGGTGTGTGCCCCCTCTAACAGGATCGGCTCTTCTTTAAGCTTCTTGTGCCTCTGTTTATAAGAAAAAAAGTTTTTAAAAATTATGCAAATGAACCTGAGGGACTCCAGGTTCCATTAACACCTATGGAGCTTGGAGCCCCTCAGGCTTATTTTATTACTTTTAAAAGCCTTTTTTTGTAGAAACCAGGGCATAAAAGCTAAAAGAAGAGCAGGTCCTATCAGAGGGGTCACACAGCAGTATGTCAGTGTGCTTGGTTTACATTGCTTCATCCTGGTGGTAGATTTCCTTTAAAGCTTTGATTTAGTCACAATTCCCAGCGCAGTGGACGGGAATTGCGACTTCTCCACCCTCTACCCCAGTTGGGTGTGGAGAAGGAGGTCCCGGCAATGCAGGGCTTTTCCACATTTCTAAACCAGTTCCGACCTGGGGTACAAGACAGCACATCACTGCACTGCGCTGCCTGTCTGCTTCCACTTCCTGATATAGAAAGCCCGATCCTGAATTGTTGGTCCAGCTTCATCTGAACCTGTGGGACATGAATCTTCATGGGTCCGCTCATCCCTAATTAGAATCCTTTGCCCAGCTGCCCAAAAATGCGGAAACAAACTATTAGTTGGTCCAATTTCACGGACTAAACACAGAATGGAAGTTCTTTCATCAGCAATATGGCTCCCTGTCTGCCATACTGCTCCCCGATGCTGGAAGGTCACAGGGTCAGTCCTTACTGACAGCATATTTCTTCATGACGCAAGGACTGAGTTCGGTCTGTGGGATGTCATATGCAAATTAGCTACAATGTATTACATATTTACATTTATCTGCAGAGATAAATCGGTTTAGGAAGTTTGAGGCAGCATCCCTAGTGCTACACAGAATTATGATCCCGGTGCAGTTTTCAGCAAGGATTCTCAACTGAAATAGTTCTATAGATGGTCCTAGACCAGGGCCGGATTAAAGGAGGGGCTCCTGGGGCTCTAGCCCTGGGGCCCCCACCACTTTCACTTTTTAAGGGGCCCCCACCAGTTTCCGACAGTCAGCGACTCATGTGCATAGGGGTCTAGGATGTCAGCTGGGTCAGTGAGGATCACTGAAAGGAAGGGTGAGGTAAGTATGAATTTTATTATTTTGTGGCCATTTTCTACAGGCGACTGGCGGTTAAATTCTATAAGGGGCTGGTGGCTGTATACTACAGGGGGCTGCAGGCTATATACTACAGGGTCTGGCAGGCTATATACTACAGGGGGCTGGCAGGGCCCCCACCAGTTTGAGCCCAGGGGCCCCCAACACCCTTAATCCGGCCCTGCCTAGACGTGACAGACTGCAAGATATCAGCATCTGAAGTAATGATCCCCTCCAGCCTCTCAGTCTGACTCAACTCTCTTTGATAGTTTGCCATGTAAATGAATAGGACAGAAAATTTGAAAGGAGGAAAGGAGTTACGTGGTGAAATTCTGGTGACAGGTTTCCTTTATGTGTCCACCATCAAGCAGATAAGAGCAAAGCAAGGTGGTCGGTATTTGGGCCATTGGACTATCAAACAATTTCCCCCTGGGGAAAAAAACGAAAACTATAACTAAAACTTTGAGCTACCAATCGTCACAAATTGTGAACCAAAGGATTATCTTCCTATGAAACATAGACTTGATGCTTTCTACTTATGAATAACCACAAGTGCTAAAAATCAGGTGTAATGTTAATTTTATTATGCATATTTTTTCTCATTTAAATTATCTTTAGGTTCCAAGACTTTGTCTTCTCTTGATCAGAGGCTTTTTGCTTTGTCTTATGAATTCACCTGTTGGGAGAAATACACAAATAAAAATGTTAAAGATTTTTGACTGATATTTTAGTTTTTGTAATAATCTGTATATCCCCAATTTGCGTAACAACTATAGGCGACATACAGAACAACATAAATTACGGAGATGTGTGCCGTGTGTAATGAGCCTCGAAAGCAGGTATAGCTGTACACGTATTTCGGGCACAACTTTCATAAGTGTATTTTAGGGATCCGTATGGGTGCAGCCAACGTCTTATTACCTCTAGTTTCGGGTGCTAAACCGGCTGGAGTTTGAGTAATATTGGTGTAAGGGATGGGAGCGACACCACTAAGGGCAAAATCCAAGTACGGTAGCTTGTAAAATTAATTTTATTGCATAGAAAAACAGAACCGAAACGCGTTTCGAGGATTCCATAATACCCCTTTTTCAAGTGGAATTTTCCTTGGCACAGTTCTGCTATCAGCTGAGGAAAATTTTCTACCCTATTGAACCCTGAACATAATGGGGCAGATTTACTTACCTGGTCCTGTCGCGATCCAGCGGCGCGTTCTCTGTGGTGGATTCGGGTCCGGCCGGGATTCACTAAGGTAGTTCCTCCGACGTCCACCAGGTGGCGCTCCTGCGCTGAAGTCCGCTGAAATGCACTCAAGTACACTGGCCTATTCCTGGTGAAGGTATGTGCAGGCTCCGCAACACTTTTTGTTTTTTAAATGCGCCGATGCGCCAAAATCCGATCGCGTGCGCCAAAAATCCCGGGGCAATACAGGGAAAATCGGCGCAAATCGGAAATATTCGGGTAACACGTCGGGAAAAGGCGAATCGGGCCCTTAGTAAATGACCCCCAATTTCCTAAACCTAGTTACCATATGACTCAACAAACATCATAGTGCACAGCATGTAGGACGGATATCGTTGCAGAATAAACAAGAATCCAAATATCTTAGTAATGTGCCGTGCTTATAGAATTTGGAAGAGGATGAAAAAGAGACAAAAGAGACAAAAGAGAAAAGAAGATAAAAAAAAAGATAATGAACATAATAGAAAGGACATAAAAACTGAAAAATATAAAAACAAGAAAGAGAGAGGAAGGCTTAAAAGTTAAAAGGAACAGAAAGGTAAAATGTCTTCTGTTTCTTTATATTATTACATTTGTAGATGTAGATTTGGTGTTTTCTTACCATCTTGGGCATTTTCCCTCTGGGATGCAGGTATTAGAGGGACCGATGACATATCCTTTCTGGGTACATCTACATCCTTGAGTACAACTGTAGCCACAAGGCTTTTTAGTTTTACAGTAGGCAGAACATCCAGCACAGTTGTCCAATACAGCTCCTTTAGGACAAGAATTATTTGGAGGAGGGGGCGATGGGCATTTTTGCTTATGGACACATTTGTTATCACGATCAAGGAGGTATCCGGGCTCTTTACATTTACATCCTTGGGTACAAGATTGAGCACAAAATGCATCCTTATTTCCGCATCTGTCTGTGCAGTGTATGCAATCTGACCATTCCTTATCTCTAGGGCATTTATCTGTGGAGAGAAACGGGGTGATAATGAGCCAATAAAACATATGAAAACCCTGTCATAAAGGCCCAATGTTTTTTTTTTTTTAAATTGAATTTTAATTTGCAAATAATAAAAATACACATACTATTTTTTTAAAGTATTTTTTTGAATTTATTTTAACAAAACAATTTTATATTGTCCATTATAAAGTATATCTATTCATACTTTGTGAACTACCGTATATACTCGAGTATAAGCCGTGCCGAGTATAAGCCGAGTCCCTTAATTTTGCCACAAAATACTGGGAAAACCTATTGACTCGAGTATAAGCCGAGGGTGGGAAATGCATTGGTCACAGCCTCCCCAGTATATAGCCAGCCAGCCCCTGCCCCAGTGTATATAGCCAGCCAGCCCCTGCCCCAGTGTATATAGCCAGCCAGCCCCTGCCCCAGTGTATATAGCCTGCCAGACCCTGCCCCAGTGTATATAGCCTGCCAGACCCTGCCCCAGTGTATATAGCCTGCCAGACCCTGCCCCAGTGTATATAGCCTGCCAGACCCTGCCCCAGTGTATATAGCCTGCCAGACCCTGCCCCAGTGTATATAGCCTGCCAGACCCTGCCCCAGTGTATATAGCCTGCCAGACCCTGCCGGACAGATCGCACAGAAGATATACAGGGGTCGCCGGAAAGGTGAGTTTAGATATATTTATTTTTTGACTCGAGTATAAGCCGAGTTTGGGTTTTTCAGCACATTTTTGTGCTGAAAAACTAGGCTTATACTCGCGTATATAAGGTAATTTGTCAGATCTTCCCAAGCTCATCCAATTCATAACTATTATTAGTTTGGCTACAAACAAGTGTTTGTGGCACATTGTGACAGATGATGTGTAAAATCCACAAATCCTGCCATACTGTACATGGTATGCATGGTCAATCAGACAACATAGGGTTAAAGTAAGCTAGGGCATCTGAAAAGTGGCTAAAAAATGTATAAAATATAAAAGTAAAAATAATATATAAATAAAGCTTAAAAGTTCAAATCCCCCCCCATTTCCCTAGAACTGATAGAAAGATAAAGAAACAAATAAAATCATAAATAATCATGTCAGGTATCACCACAACCCCAAATGTTCGATCTACCAAAATATAATAACGGTTATTCCCGGCATTGAACCCTATAACAGAAAGTAGGGCCCAAATTTCCAAAACACAACTGTTTAACTAAATATGTATATGTATTAAAATGTATTGAAACACATTAAAACCTGTGAAAATTTGGCATTTCCATGTTCGTACTAAGCCAAAGAATAAAGAAGACATGTTTGGGGCGCTCAATGAAAGCCGTACAAAGTGAGCCCACAAGAAAATGGCACAAATGTGTTTTTTTCAACAATTTCACCAAATTTTTTTCCTGCCTTCCAGTACACGGCATGGAATAATAAATACTGTCACTACATATGAAAACATAAGCCCTCACACAGCTCTGTACACAAAAAATGTAAGCTTATACATTTTTGAAGGTAGGTAATGAAAAATGAACAGAAATGGGCTGCATCCTTAAAAGGTTAATTATTCCAATTTTTCCAAGGTCGTTTTAAAGATGATCATCCCCCTGGAATACACAACCTTAATGAGCCTGTTTTATAGTTATTTCTAGATTTTTCTCAATTTGTCGATTATATCTGACTAATACTTGCTTACTAGTGCCATACCCAGAGCATATCATATGTCCATAATTTGTCCTGACAGTCTGACATCTTGAGGATTTAGCAGTGTCAATCTAACTCAATAGCTCCAAAGAATAATCCAGTCTTCCGACAATACTAAACTGAATAAATCGATGATTTCAACTCAGAGAGCATTTTTTCATATTATCACAAATACTTTTACAGCTTTCTTCTGTTTACCTCATAGTGGATGGAACTTAATCCATTACATGTATCAATCTGTCTATGCCATAAAAATTGAGTAATTTGCACCTGAAATGCCCTTTGCCAAATTTGCTGAAAGGTATAGACTATTTTTAGTATTTAGTATTTTTAGTTTTCTTGCTCCTCGGAAAAAACGGTTCGGGTCCGCTCATCACTACCTGTGTAGTCAGACCTTGGTTTGTCGACTATAATTGGCAAGACTTATGGGTCAAAAGTTTTGCTTGCAATTTTTCCCCATGCCCCCTATACTTTTTAGGAGCTTAAGTAACCCATTAATGCAAGAGAAGCAGCCATGTTCTTTAACACGGTCCTGTTAAATTTGTGACACGTGCCTAAAAATATGGTTTTCCCCATCACCCCCGAAAACCTAAATATGTTTTGGAAAACCAATATCAATCTTACATATTTGATAACAAGGCAGTTGTTAATTAATTAAAGTTAATTAAAGTACCCCAGTTCTGTAAAGGTGGACACCGATATAATGGAACCATAGATATGGCAGTTTAGCTCTAAATAAGGTAGAAGTCTGATGTATGTTTAGTAGACAGCTATACTGTGTAATAATGTATCCATAACAGCTTTACTCATTGAGAATTGTTTAAGCTCTAGCTATATCTAGTGATGTCTTTTCCGAAGGAAGTGTAAATGGAGTAAAAGGAGAAGACTGTAACCCTTTCTGCTGCATATTTCTCTTTAGCCTCAGTTAGTTAACTATGTAGAGTTTTTCTGTTACTTCTGACACAAAAATGTTGATGAAGCTAAAATTCTGAGACATCAGAGGTGATCAAAGTCTTGCATGGAACTTTGTGGGCTCGTAGATAATGGACCCGAAACAGCATCAAGCAAAACAACCTCTATAATTAGACCCTCAATAAATGGCCACGTGAATAAGTGTGGACGTAAGTTTGTTTTTAGGCTTCACTTACCTCTCTTTGGAGGATTTGAAAAGGCCAAGGCAACAGCTTAAAAAAGACAAAGTAAAAAATAAAAGTTACATTGTGGCTGGGTCAGTAATTCTCAAAAATACTAATTTAAAAAAGTTTATACCTAATAACGAATTAATGAAAGATTGCAAAAATGGTAATTAATGATAATTTCTTAGAATGTACAAAAATTATAAATGTTAAATCTAATTAAAATATAACAATAATACCTGAAAACAATATCAGAATCCTCAAGGCAGCCATCACTGCTGAAACGGTAAAATCTTGCCTAAAAATTAGAAAAGATGGAGTGAAAAATTAGGATTTAGCATTGAACAAGGCAATGAAATATATGGATCGAATGGAGACACTTTCTACCTGTCAAGGTGTATTCCTCAGGAGATGATGACGGACTGTCTATTCCTTGCAGATTTTATACCTCAGAACTTCAGTCCAGGAGCCAATCGGAAAATTTATAGCATTGCTTAGACCATTAAATTAAAAATTTCATTGGTAGATAATTGTCACCTGGCCAAATGTCATAGATTTCCATGGGCGTTGCAGCCCAGTTAAATAATAGATTACGTTTCATGTATAATTATAGGGTGCGTCAGATATTTTTCTTATTTAGAATATGCACATTCTATTTTCTTACTTGGAGGTCTGTAGAGATAATAGAGATTTATCAGTACTTGTTTTTTGGCATAGAAGCAGTAAAATAGTTGAAAGTATTCTGGTGACTTTGACAACTTTACATGAGCATGCAGGGGATGTGAATGGGCACAGCTGTTATCGCCCGGCATGGGGCATTCCTGTCCTGTGTCTCTGGACACCACTGAATGTTTGCAGAATTTTAGTCAAAACTATGCGCCGCCAGACCTGGTGTAGTTTTGTCCTCAAGTTAGCACCGCCATAATGTATAAGCCTCATGTTCTAGCTACTGTGGCATTGGGAGGGGGGGGGGGCAGGGATTTCTTCATACACCAGCGCAAAGAGGGCCACATATTACAAATCTTCCCCATTGTATCTATCCGTTGGTTTGATCTTAGTAAGTTTGGGCCCAAATGTGATACCGTGTGTTACCGTTTCAGAACATCTCCAAAACAATACATTTTATAAATTGTTTTCTGGATACTCTGATAAGTATTTTGCAAAACAAAAGCAAAGAAGAATAAATAGTGAACATGGTTCTTTGTCAGAACTAATTACAGCAGTAACAGCCATTGCAGCTGCTACGGGGCCCGCAGTGTCAAGGGCCCCAGCATTCAACCTGACACACTAAAGGATAGTGAATATGCATCATTATATACATATTATGCTACACATTATTGCAGTTAAATTTTTCAACATAACACGTGTGTTGGAAACTCTTATAAGAAATGTTGGGGAGGGGATGGCAGTACTAGGAATCCCTCCTCTTTAGCTTTCTGTTATTTATGCCCCCCCCCCTATGTGGTCTGCAGTTACTGCAGCAGATATGTGCCCTTAACCCCCCTGGGATAAAAAGACTGGCAAAGGGGGTCCCATTCAGAAGTCTGCTATGGGGCTGAGACTCTCGTAGTTTCGCTCCTTTTCTTTGCTATGCATCGAAAAGCTAAGGCTAGCCATGTGTTCTTATCCCACAGAAGAGCTGCTGTACTACAGATTACTGGATAGAATGATGACGGGGCTAATAGTTCATTGCAATTGTTGAGAGTGAGGCTGCATTGCAATTTTGTAGAGGAGCTTTGTATAGATGTGTGGTTATTTTTGGAATTTTTATTATGTCCCATATAAATAACCTATAATAACTTTCAATAGGCCCATATGATAACCTGTCCTTACATCATTAAGTCTCACACCCTCAATCACATAAAGTGTATTGGCACATATCCAAAATGGAAATCCCATAATAATAATAAGCATAAAAATGTCTCCAAGATGCTATTTAAAAGGTTTTTTTTTAAAGACTAGTGGAGGACAGTAACGTGATCGAGATGAAGAGGAGTGGAGGCGAATATTTCCAGGTGTTTTTGTGTTTTTACAACTGGTTGATTTCCTTTAATGTTGTTCGATTTTATGGGGTTGTGTAAGCTTTGTAGCCACCGATATGTAACTGTATGTTGTGGTTTATTAGGCCTGAAGAGGGGTCATACAGTGGACCCTTTTTATATATTGCAAGTGAATGCAAAGTGAAATGTCCGAGAGCAGAACTGTTCTAATTGTGAATGGAAACCAATCAGAGCTTTGCTTTAAAATAAAAAATAGTTGTGGGGAAATGAAAGCTGAGCTCTTATTGATTGCCACGGGCAATTAGAACAGTTCTGCATCGGGCCTTAAGTTTAATCCCCTTAGCTACGGTCCCTTCTAGAGATGAGCGAACATACTCGTCAGAGCTTGATGCTCGTTCGAGCATTAGCGTAATCGAAACTGCTCGTTGCTCGGACAAATACTTCGCCCGCTCGAGAAAATGGCAGCTCCCGCCGTTTTGCTTTTTGGCGGCCAGAAACAGAGCCAATCACAAGCCAGGAGACTCTGCACTCCACCCAGCATGACGTGGTACCCTTACACGTCGATAGCAGTGGTTGGCTGGCCAGATCAGGTGACCCTGGAATAGACCAGCCCCTGCCTGCGCTGCTCGGATCATTCTGTGTCTGGATGCCGCTAGGGAGAGAGCTGCTGCTGGTCAGGGAAAGCGTTAGGCTGTTCTATTAGAATAGTGTTAGGCAGGAGTGATTCTACAACAACCCAACAGCCCTTCTTAGGGCTACAATAACGTTATACTTTTTTTTTTTTTATTTGCAGCTAGTACCATATTGTGAGGAATATGCAGGGGGACTTGCTACCGCTGTGTTTTGCGCTTAGTGACGCACATATCCACCTCAAACACCAAAGTGGGAAAATTTATTAGGGGTTTGATTTCAATTAGGCACAGTCTGCCATTTCCTTTTTATTTTACGTTTATTTTTTCATAACTCAGCGTCATCTCATCTGGCATAGCAGTGTGCTTTCATAATTGGCTAGAAAATAGCCATAGGAGAATCCAAACGGCTTACTTAGGCCTACAATAGCGTTATATATTTTATTTCTGGTTGATCTGCTGGTGGCTGTCCTTGCTGTAGTGCATCTACTACCATATTGTGAGGAATTTGTAGTGAGACTTGCGACCGTTGTGTTTAGCGCTTAGTGACGAACATATCCATCGCAAAGACCGAAGTGGGAAAATTTATTAGGGGTTGGATTTCAATTAGGCACAGTCTGCCATTTACTTTTTATTTTATGTTTATTTTTTCATAACTCAGCGTCATCTCATCTGGCATAGCAGTGTGCTTTCATACTTGGCTAGAAAATAGCCATAGGAGAATCCAAACGGCTTACTTAGGCCTACAATAGCGTTATATATATTTTATTTCTGGTTGATCTGCTGGTGGCTGTACTTGCTGTAGTGCATCTACTACCATATTGTGAGGAATTTGTAGTGAGACTTGCGACCGTTGTGTTTAGCGCTTAGTGACGCACATATCCATCGCAAAGACCGAAGTGGGAAAATTTATTAAGGGTTGGATTTCAATTAGGCACAGTCTGCCATTTCCTTTTTATTTTACGTTTATTTTTTCATAACTCAGTGTCATCTCATCTGGCATAGTAGTGTGCTTTCATACTTGGCTAGAAAATAGCCATAGCAATAGGATAGCATCGTTTGGTTTTAAAAACTAAAAAACACAAAAAAAAAAAAACACAAAAAAACACAAAAAAACACAAAAAAATGTAAAAAAAAATTAAAGTTATAACTTTAATTTTCAAAATGTTTAACCCGAGGGCTAGGGGTAGAGGACGAGGGCGGGGACGTGGGCGTCCAACTACTGCAGGGGTCAGAGGCCGTGGTCCTGGGCGGGGTGAGGCACCACCTGCTGATGAGGGAGCAGGGGAACGCCGCAGAGCTACACTACCTAGGGCAGGAAGTCCGAGGGGGGAGCAGACTGAGGGATCAGAGGATGATGAGGTGACAGACCCAAGCTGGGTTGAGAGGCCGGGTGAACACAGTGCTTCTGAGACGGAGGAGAGTCCTCGACCAGAACAGGTTGGAAGAGGCAGTGGTGGGGCCAGACGGAGAGGCAGGGCCAGAGCAGGTGCATCAACGCCAAATGTGTCACGTAGTGAAGCTCCCGTGGCGAGGGCTCCCGCGGCGAGGGCTAGATTTTCAGAAGTCTGGAGTTTCTTTAAGGAAACACCGGATGACCGACGGACTGTGGTGTGCAACCTTTACCAAACCAGGATCAGCAGGGGTTCCACCACTACTAGCTTAACTACCACCAGTATGCGCAGGCATATGAATGCTAAACACCCCACTCAGTGGCACCAAGCCCGTTCACCTCCGGCCGTGCACACCACTGCTCCTTCCCCTGTGTCAGTTGATAGTCAGCCCCCTGCCCAGGACCCTGGCACAAAAACCCCATCGTCGCCTCCACGATCCTCCACAGCATCCACCAGCGTTCAGCTCTCCATACCCCAGACGCTGGAGCGGAAACGGAAATATAGTGCAACCCACCCGCACGCCCAAGCCCTTAATGTCCACATCTCCAGATTGCTTAGCCTGGAGATGCTGCCCTATAGGCTAGTAGAGACCGAGGCCTTTCGCAACCTCATGGCGGCGGCCGCCCCTCGGTATTCGGTCCCCAGCCGCCACTACTTTCCTGATGTGCCGTCCCAGCCCTGCACCAGCACCTGTCAGACAACATCATCCGTGCCCTGACCAACGCCGTTTCTGACAAGGTCCACCATACCACAGACACGTGGACGAGTGCTGCCGGGCAGGGCCACTATATATCGCTGACGGCACATTGGGTTAACTTTTTGGAGGCTGGGGCCGAGTCTGACCCTGCGGCTGGTCATATACTGCCGATGCCGAGGATTGCGGGGCCTACCTCGCCAGGCCTACTATGCCTCCTCCTCCTCCCACCCCTCCTCCACCTCCTCCTCCGAACTACCATCCGTGGGCATGGCGCCATCAGTCGCTAGCTCTAGGCACAGCAGCAGTGCCGTCGCTAAGCGACAGCAGGTGGTGCTCAAACTGCTGAGCCTAGGCGATAAAAGGCACACCGCCCAAGAACTATTACAGGGCATCACGGCGCAGACTGATCTGTGGCTGGCACCGCTGAACCTGAAGCCAGGCATGGTTGTGTGTGACAACGGCCGTAACCTGGTGGCGGCTCTGCAACTCGGCAGACTGACACATGTGCCATGCCTGGCCCATGTGTTAAATCTGATAGTTCAGCGTTTCCTCAAGACATACCCCAATCTGTCTGATTTGCTCACGAAGGTGTGCCGCATCTGTGCGCATTTCAGGAAGTCCAGCACAGATGCTCCCACTCTCAGGGCAGCGCAGCGCAGCGCCGCCTCCAACTGCCCGCTTACCGACTGTTGTGCGACGTGCCCACGAGGTGGAATTCAACACTGACCATGTTATCCAGAGTTTACCAGCAGCGCAGAGCGATTGTAGACTGCCAGATGTCAACTTCCACCAAAACTGGTAGTCAGGTCAGTCAGCTTCCTCAAGTCTACAATGAGGAGTGGACGTGGATGTCTGATATCTGTCAGGTGCTGAGTAACTTTGAGGAGTCAACACAGATGGTCAGTGGTGATGCCGCCATCATCAGCCTCACCATCCCGCTGCTTGGCCTGTTGAAAAACTCTCTGGTCAGCATGAAGTCGGAAGCTTTGCGCTCGTCACAAGAGACGGGGGAAGAAGATTCCCTTGTTGATAGCCAAAGCACCCTTAGGTCTGTTTCTCAGCGCATATCGGAGGAGGTGGAGGTGGAGGAGGATGAGGAGGAAGAGGAGGAGAATGTTGGCGAGACACAAGAGGGGACCATTGTTCAGTCCTTCACTGTTCAGCGTGTATGGGCAGAAGAAGAGGAGTTGGAGGAGTTGGAGGAGGAGGAAATGGACAGTCAGGCCAGTGAGGGGAGTGAATTCTTGCGCGTTGGGACTCTGGCGCATATGGCAGATTTCATGCTAAGCTGCCTATCCCGTGACCCTCGCGTTCAAAGAATTTATTCCAGCACCGATTACTGGGTATTCACTCTCCTGGACCCACGGTACAAGCAAAATCTTTCCACTCTCATCCCTGGAGAGGAAAGGAGTGTGAGAATGCATGAATACCAGCAGGCCCTGGTGCACAAGCTGAAACACTATTTCCCTTCTGACAGCGCTAGCGGCAGAGTGCGTAGTTCTGCGGGACAAGTAGCGAGGGAGAGTAGGCGAGCTGGCAGCTTGTCCAGCACTGGCAAGGGTACGCTTTACAAGGCCTTTGCCAGTTTTATGTCACCCCAGCAAGACACTGTCACCTGTCCCCAGTCTCGGCAGAGTAGGGCTGATCTTTACAGAAAGATGGTGAGGGAGTATGTAGCTGACCATACCATCGTCCTAAATGATCACACAGCTCCCTACAACTACTGGGTTTCAAAGCTGGACATGTGGCACGAACTGGCGCTGCACGCCTTGGAGGTTCTTGCCTTCCCTGCCGCTAGCGTGTTGTCCGAGCGGGTTTTCAGTGCAGCTGGTGGCATCATCACCGATAAGCGTACACGCCTGTCGACTGACAGCGCTGACAGGCTGACGCTTATCAAGATGAATAAAGCCTGGATTTCTCAGCATTTCCATTCTCCACCCGGTGAAGGAAGCTGAACCTGAATAATGTATGCACTCCTCCTCCTCATTGTCCTCCTTCTCCTCCTCTTTGTACACTAAAGCAGAGGAAACTGGCTATTTTTTTGCCAGGGCCAACTGGCTCTGGCTATAGTACTCTATGTATTTAATTTTTCTGGAGGGCCAACTACCCTGTCCTCTGTTTTAAACAATTTTTGGGAGTGCCACATACAGGCACTCAATCTATGTAATTTTTCTGGAGGACCAGCTACCTGCTCCTCTGGTTTGAAAACTTTTTTGGACTGCCACATACAGGCACTCAATTTATTTAATCTTTTTGGAGGACCAGCTACCTGCTCCTCTGGTTTGAAAACTTTTTTGGACTGCCACATACAGGCACTCAATCTATGTAATTTTTCTGGAGGACCAGCTACCTGCTCCTCTGGTTTGAAAACTTTTTTGGACTGCCACATACAGGCACTCAATCTATGTAATTTTTCTGGAGGACCAGCTACCTGCTCCTCTGGTTTGAAAACTTTTTTGGACTGCCACATACAGGCACTATCCAAATTACATTGTCTCCATAGCAGCCTCCACACGTCGTCTTTTTAGCTGCCTTCACACGTTGTCTCCATTGCTACCTCCACACGTCATCGCCATAGCTGCCTCCAAAAGTAGTCCATATAGCTGCCTCCATACAAGGTCCCCTTATCAAACGAGCTGTGTCAGGCAGAATTTTGGGTTGTTTTCATGGCTTCCACATCAAACTTGTTAACTTTGTCGCCACCCTGCTGTGTAATCCACAAAATATACTGGCAAACTTTTATCATTTACCAATATTATTTCAGCGCTTCTTGCGCATCTGTTTACATTCCGCTCACCCGCCATATCCTAAACTTATAAGAACGCTACTACACTTGATCTTATACAAAAGGTTCTTAAAAGTGCTGTTTGGGGAGTAGCCTAGAGACAGGGGCTTGGATTGGCGAAAGCTCGCCTGGCAGCGGAGCGCCAGCTCCATCCCAAGATCCAACTAACACAGTTTTAACTGCAGCACCTTTAATCTACTACTAGTTCACTGCTTCCATACATCGTCCCCTTATCAAACGAGCTGTGTCAGGCAGAATTTTGGATTGTTTTCATGGCTTCCTCATCAGACTTGTTAACTTTGTCGCCACCCTGCTGTGTAATCCACAAAATATACTGGCAAACTTTTATCATTTACCAATATTATTTGAGCACTTCTTGCTCACCTCCTTTGGTTCCTCTCTGCCACCCATTGGTTTTAAGCCTGAGTCCATTTAGGGTATGTTGCCAAGACACTCTCTAGCTGCTGTCGCTGCCTCTGCATGCCGTCCCCTTTAGTGTCAGGGTCAATTATTGGATGTTTTAGATGCTATCTAGCCTGATTCGGTCACTCTGTCATTGCCATGCTGTTGCCCATAGTTTTGGCATAATGGTGCGATTAAGCAGCCTCAGAGGCATCCATGCCTGCTGCCCCTGCTGTTTCCTGTCCATTTCCGTGGTGTTTCCATCCTTTTCTGAGGTTCCCAGGTGCTTGGCCAAGCTTCCCTGTGCAGATCCTTGGTCCCCTTGAAAAATGCTTGAGTCTCCCATTGACTTCAATGGGGCTCGATATTCGAGACGAGCACTCGAGCATCGGGAAAAGTTTGTCTCGAATAACGAGTACCCGAGCATTTTAGTGCTCGCTCATCTCTAATCTTGACTAGAGATGAGCGAACACTAAAATGCTCGGGTACTCGTTATTCGAGACGAACTTTTCCCGATGCTCGAGTGCTCGTCTCGAATAACGAACCCCATTGAAGTCAATGGGAGACTCGAGCATTTTTCAAGGGGACCAAGGCTCTGCACAGGGAAGCTTGGCCAAACACCTGGGAACCTCAGAAAAGGATGGAAACACCACGGAAATGGACAGGAAACAGCAGGGGCAGCATGCATGGATGCCTCTGAGGCTGCCTAATCGCACCATTATGCCAAAATTATGGGCAACAGCATGGCCATGACAGAGTGACAGAATTAAGCTAGATAGCATCTAAAACATCCAATAATTGACCCTGACACTATAGGGGACGGCATGCAGAGGCAGCGGCAGCAGGCTAGAGAGTGTCATGGCGACATACCCTAAATGGACTCAGGCTTCAAACCAATGGGTGGCAGAGAGGAACCAAAGGAGGTGAGCAAGAAGCGCTCAAATAATATCGGTACATGATAAAAGTTTGCCAGTATATTTTGTGGATTACACAGCAGGGTGGCGACAAAGTTAACATGGAAGCCATGAAAACAACCCAAAATTCTGCCTGACACAGCTCGTTTGATAAGGGGACCATGTATGGAGGCAGTGAACTAGTAGTAGATTAAAGGTGCTGCAGTTAAAACTATGTTAGTTGGATCTTGGCATGGAGCTGGCGCTCCGCTGCCAGGCGAGCTTTCGCCAATCCAAGCCCCTGTCTATAGGCTACTCCCCAAACAGCACTTCTAAGAACCTTTTGTATAAGATCAAGTGTAGTAGCGTTCTTATAAGTTTAGGATATGGCGGGTGAGGGGAATGTAAACAGATGCGCAAGAAGCGCTGAAATAATATCCCTAAATGGTAAAAGTTTGCAAGTATATTTTGTGGATTACACAGCAGGGTGGCGACAAAGTTAACAACTTTGATGTGGAATGCCCTGTAATAGCTCTTGGGCGGTGTGCCTTTTATCGCCTAGGCTCAGCAGTTTCAGCACCGCCTGCTGTCGCTTAGCGACGGCACTGCTGCTGTGCCTAGAGCTACCGACTGATGGCGCCATGCCCACGGATGGTAATTCGGAGGAGGAGGAGGTGGAGGAGGGGTGGGAGGAGGTATAGTAGGCCTTTGAGACCTGGACCGAGGTAGGCCCCGCAATTCTCTGCGTCGGCAGTATATGACCAGCCCCAGGGTCAGACTCGGTCCCAGCCTGCACCAAGTTAAGTGTAGTAGCGTTCTTATAAGTTTGGGATATGGCGGGTGAGGGGAATGTAAACAGATGCGCAAGAAGCGCATGATGCGCATGGAGCTGGCGTTCCGCTGCCAGGCGAGCTTTCGCCAATCCAAGCCCCTGTCTCTAGG
This sequence comes from Engystomops pustulosus, assembly GCF_040894005.1. NCBI lineage: Eukaryota > Metazoa > Chordata > Amphibia > Anura > Leptodactylidae > Engystomops > Engystomops pustulosus. Next base: position 19,622,967 of record NC_092416.1, read on the forward strand.
CTACTCCCCAAACAGCACTTCTAAGAACCTTTTGTATAAGATCAAGTGTAGTAGCGTTCTTATAAGTTTAGGATATGCCGGGTGAGGGGAATGTAAACAGATGCGCAAGAAGCGCTGAAATAATATCCCTAAATGGTAAAAGTTTGCCAGTATATTTTGTGGATAACACAGCAGGGTGGCGACAAAGTTAACAACTTTGATGTGGAATCCATGAAAACAACCCAAATTTCTGCCTGACACACCTCGTTTGATAAAGGGACGATGTATGGAGGCAGCTATATGGACGACTTTTGGAGGTAGCAATGGAGACAACGTGTGGAGACTGCTATGGAGACAATTTAATTTGGATAGTGCCTGTATGTGGCAGTCCCAAACATTTTTCAAACCAGAGGAGCAGGTAGGTGGCCCTCCAGTAAAATGGGATAGATTGAGTGCCTGTATGTGGCAGTCCCAAAAATGTTTCAAACCAGAGGAGCAGGTAGGTGGCCCTCCAGTAAAATGGAATAGATTGAGTGCCTGTATGTGGCAGTCCCAAAAATTCTTCAAACCAGAGGAGCAGGTAGGTGGCCCTCCAGTAAAATGGAATAGATTGAGTGCCTGTATGTGGCACTCACAAAAATTGTTTCAAACAGAGGACCGGGTAGGTGGCCCTCCAGAAAAATTAAATGCATGAAGTACTATAGCAAGAGCCAGTGGGCCCTGTCAAAAAATAGCCATTTTCCTCTGCTTTACTGTACAAAGAGGAGGAGAATGAGGAAAATGAGGAGGAGGAGGAGTGGATCAATTATTCAGGTTGAGCTTCCTTCACCTGGTGGAGATTGGAAATTCTGAGAAATCCAGCCTTTATTCATTTTAATAAGCGTCAGCCTGTCAGCGCTGTCAGTCGACAGGCGTGTACGCTTATCGGTGATGATGCCACCAGCTGCACTGAAAACCCGCTCGGACAAGACGCTAGCGGCAGGGCAGGCAAGAACCTCCAAGGCGTACAGCGCCAGTTCGTGCCACATGTCCAGCTTTGAAACCCAGTAGTTGTAGGGAGCTGTGTGATCATTTAGGACGATGGTATGGTCAGCTACGTACTCCCTCACCATCTTTCTGTAAAGATCAGCCCTACTCTGCCGAGACTGGGGACAGGTGACAGTGTCTTGCTGGGGTGACATAAAGCTGGCAAAAGCCTTGTAAAGCGTACCCTTGCCAGTGCTGGACAAGCTGCCTGCTCGCCTACTCTCCCTCGCTACTTGTCCCGCAGAACTACGCACTCTGCCGCTAGCGCTGTCAGAAGGGAAATACTGTTTCAGCTTGTGCACCAGGGCCTGCTGGTATTCATGCATTCTCACACTCCTTTCCTCTCCAGGGATGAGAGTGGGAAGATTTTGCTTGTACCGTGGGTCCAGGAGAGTGAACACCCAGTAATCGGTGCTGGAATAAATTCTTTGAACGCGAGGGTCACGGGATAGGCAGCCTAGCATGAAATCTGCCATATGCGCCAGAGTACCAAAGCGTAAGAATTCACTCCCCTCACTGGCCTGACTGTCCATTTCCTCCTCCTCCAACTCCTCCAACTCCTCTTCTTCTGCCCATACACGCTGAACAGTGAAGGACTCAACAATGGTCCCCTCTTGTGTCTCGCCAACATTCTCCTCCTCTTCCTCCTCATCCTCCTCCACCTCCACCTCCTCCGATATGCGCTGAGAAACAGACCTCAGGGTGCTTTGGCTATCAACAAGGGAATATTCTTCCCCCGTCTCTTGTGACGAGCGCAAAGCTTCCGACTTCATGCTGACCAGAGAGTTTTTCAACAGGCCAAGCAGCGGGATGTTGAGGCTGATGATGGCGGCATCGCCACTGACCATCTGTGTTGACTCCTCAAAGTTACTCAGCACCTGACAGATATCAGACATCCACGTCCACTCCTCATTGTAGACTTGAGGAAGCTGACTGACCTGACTACCAGTTCTGGTAGAAGTTGACATCTGGCAGTCTACAATCGCTCTGCGCTGCTGGTAAACTCTGGATAACATGGTCAGTGTTGAATTCCACCTCGTGGGCACGTCGCACAACAGTCGGTGAGCGGGCAGTTGGAGGCGGCGCTGCGCTGCCCTGAGAGTGGCAGCATCTGGGCTGGACTTCCTGAAATGCGCACAGATGCGGCGCACCTTCGTGAGCAAATCAGACAGATTGGGGTATGTCTTGAGGAAACGCTGCACTATCAGATTTAACACATGGGCCAGGCATGGCACATGTGTCAGTCTGCCGAGTTGCAGAGCCGCCACCAGGTTACGGCCGTTGTCACACACAACCATTCCCGGCTTGAGGTTCAGTGGTGCCAGCCACAGATCAGTCTGCGCCGTGATGCCCTGTAATAGCTCTTGGGCGGTGTGCCTTTTGTCGCCTAGGCTCAGCAGTTTGAGCACCGCCTGCTGTCGCTTAGCGACGGCACTGCTGCTGTGCCTAGAGCTACCGACTGATGGCGCCGTGCCCACGGATAGTAGTTCGGAGGAGGAGGTGGAGGAGGGGTGGGAGGAGGAGGAGGCATAGTAGGCCTGAAACACCTGGACCGAGGTAGGCCCCGCAATCCTCGGCGTCGGCAGTATATGAGCAGCCCCAGGGTCAGACTCGGTCCCAGCCTCCACCAAGTTAACCCAATGTGCCGTCAGCGATATATAGTGGCCCTGCCCGGCAGCACTCGTCCACGTGTCCGTGGTCAGGTGGACCTTGTCAGAAACGGCGTTGGTCAGGGCACGGATGATGTTGTCTGACACGTGCTGGTGCAGGGCTGGGACGGCACATCGGGAAAAGTAGTGGCGGCTGGGGACCGAATACCGAGGGGCGGCCGCCGCCATGAGGTTGCGAAAGGCCTCGGTCTCTACTAGCCTATAGGGCAGCATCTCCAGGCTAAGCAATCTGGAGATGTGCACATTAAGGGCTTGGGCGTGCGGTGGGTTGCACTATATTTGCGTTTCCGCTCCAGCGTCTGGGGTATGGAGAGCTGAACGCTGGTGGATGCTGTGGAGGATCGTGGAGGCGACGATGGGGTTTTTGTGCCAGGGTCCTGGGCAGGGGGCTGACTAGCAGCTGACACAGGGGAAGGAGCAGTGGTGTGCACGGCCGGAGGTGAACGGGCTTGTTGCCACTGAGTGGGGTGCTTAGCATTCATATGCCTGCGCATACTGGTGGTAGTTAAGCTAGTAGTGGTGGAACCCCTGCTGAGCCTGGTTTGGCAAATGTTGCACACCACAGTCCGTCGGTCATCCGGTGTTTCCTTAAAGAACCTCCACACTTCTGAAGATCTAGCCCTCGCCGCAAGAGCCCTCACCACGGGAGCTTCACTAGTTGACAGTGGCGCTGATGCACCAGCTCTGGCCCTGCCTCTCCGTCTGGCCCCACCACTGCCTCTTCCAACCTGTTCAGGTCGAGGACTCTCCTCCGTCTCAGAAGCACTGTGTTCACCCGGCCTCTCAACCCAGCTTGGGTCTGTCACCTCATCATCCTCCGATCCCTCAGTCTGCTCCCCCCTCGGACTTCCTGCCCTGACAACAACTTCCCCACTGTCTGACAACCGTGTCTCCTCATCGTCGGACACCTCTTTACACACTTCCACTACGTCAAGAAGGTCATCATCACCCACAGACTGTGACTGGTGGAAAACCTGGGCATCGGAAAATTGCTCAGCAGCAACCGGACAAGTGGTTTGTGACTGTGGGAAGGGTCCAGAAAACAGTTCCTCAGAGTATGCCGGTTCAAATGCCAAATTTTCCTGGGAGGGGGCAGACTGGGGGGGAGGAGGCTGAGGTGCAGGAGCTGGAGGAGTGGGGATTTCGGTGACATGGGTGGACTGCGTGGAAGACTGACTGGTGGTGGACAAATTGCTCGAAGCATTGTCAGCAATCCACGACATCACCTGTTCGCACTGTTCTGGCCTCAACAGTGCTCTACCACGAGTCCCAGTAACTTCAGACATGAACCTAGGGAGTGTAGCTCTGCGGCGTTCCCCTGCTCCCTCATCAGCAGGTGGTGTCTCACCCCGCCCAGGACCACGGCCTCTGACCCCTGCAGTAGTTGGACGCCCACGTCCCCGCCCTCGTCCTCTACCCCTAGCCCTCGGGTTAAACATTTTTAAAATGAGAGTTATAACTTTTTTTTTTTTTTTACTTCTTTTTGTTTTTTTTTGTGTTTTTTTTTTTTTTTGTGTTTTTTGTTTTTTTTTGAGTTTTTAAAACCAAACAATCCTATCCTATTGCTATGGCTATTTTCTAGCCAAGTATCAAAGGAAGCACACTACTATGCCAGATGAGATGACACTGAGTTAGTGCCTAATAGAAATCCAACCCCTACTGAATTTTGCCACTTCGGCCTTTGCTATGGATATGTGCGCCACTAAGCGCAGAACACAGCGGTCGCAAGTCTCACTACAAATTGCTCAGAATTGGGAAGTACATGCACTGCAGAAACTACAGCCACCAGCAGATCAACCAGAAATCAAATATATAGAACGCTACTGTAGGCTTCAAGAAGCTGTTTGTATTCTCCTATGGCTATTTTCTAGCCAAGTATCAAAGGAAGCACACTACTATGCCAGATGAGATGACACTGAGTTATTGCCTAATAGAAATCCAACCCCTACTGAATTTTGCCACTTCGGCCTTTGCTATGGATATGTGCGCCACTAAGCGCAGAACACAGCGGTCGCAAGTCTCACTACAAATTGCTCAGAATTGGCAAGTACATGCACTGCAGAAACTACAGCCACCAGCAGATCAACCAGAAATCAAATATATAGAACGCTACTGTAGGCTTCAAGAAGCTGTTTGTATTCTCCTATGGCTATTTTCTAGCCAAGTATCAAAGGAAGCACACTACTATGCCAGATGAGATGACACTGAGTTATTGCCTAATAGAAATCCAACCCCTACTGAATTTTGCCACTTCAGCCTTTGCTATGGATATGTGCGCCACTAAGCGCAGAACACAGCGGTCGCAAGTCTCACTACAAATTGCTCAGAATTGGCAAGTACATGCACTGCAGAAACTACAGCCACCAGCAGATCAACCAGAAATCAAATATATAGAACGCTACTGTAGGCTTCAAGAAGCTGTTTGTATTCTCCTATGGCTATTTTCTAGCCAAGTATCAAAGGAAGCACACTACTATGCCAGATGAGATGACACTGAGTTATTGCCTAATAGAAATCCAACCCCTACTGAATTTTGCCACTTCGGCCTTTGCTATGGATATGTGCGCCACTAAGCGCAGAACACAGCGGTCGCAAGTCTCACTACAAATTGCTCAGAATTGGCAAGTACATGCACTGCAGAAACTACAGCCACCAGCAGATCAACCAGAAATCAAATATATAGAACGCTACTGTAGGCTTCAAGAAGCTGTTTGTATTCTTCTATGGCTATTTTCTAGCCAAGTATCAAAGGAAGCACACTACTATGCCAGATGAGATGACACTGAGTTATTGCCTAATAGAAATCCAACCCCTACTGAATTTTGCCACTTCGGCCTTTGCTATGGATATGTGCGCCACTAAGCGCAGAACACAGCGGTCGCAAGTCTCACTACAAATTGCTCAGAATTGGCAAGTACATGCACTGCAGAAACTACAGCCACCAGCAGATCAACCAGAAATCAAATATATAGAACGCTACTGTAGGCTTCAAGAAGCTGTTTGTATTCTCCTATGGCTATTTTCTAGCCAAGTATCAAAGGAAGCACACTACTATGCCAGATGAGATGACACTGAGTTATTGCCTAATAGAAATCCAACCCCTACTGAATTTTCCCACTTCGGTCTTTGCTATGGATATGTGTGCCACTAAGAGCTAAACACAACGGTAGCAAGTCCCCCTGCTAATTCCTCACAAAATGGTAAAAGATGCAAATTAAAATAAAAAAAGTAGAACGTTATTGTAGCCCTAAGAAGGGCTGTTGGGTTCTTTGAGAATCACTCCTGCCTAACAGTAAGCTAATAGAACACCCTAACGCTTTCCCTGACCAGCAGCAGCTCTCTCCCTAGCGGCATCCAGAGACAGAATGATCCGAGCAGCGCGGCCAGCGGCTAGTCTATCCCAGGGTCACCTGATCTGGCCAGCCAACCACTGCTATCGACGTGTAAGGGTACCACGTCATGCTGGGTGGAGTGCAGAGTCTCCTGGCTTGTGATTGGCTCTGTTTCTGGCCGCCAAAAAGCAAAACGGCGGGAGCTGCCATTTTCTCGAGCGGGCGAAGTATTCGTCCGAGTAACGAGCAGTTTCGAGTACCCTAATGCTCGACCGAGCATCAAGCTCGGACGAGCATGTTCGCTCATCTCTAATCTTGACCTTATCAAGAAATGATACATTGGCCCATGTGTTAAATCTCATAGTTCAGCATTTCCTCAAGACATACCCCAATCTGTCTTATATGCTCACGAAGGTGCGCCGCATCTGTGCGCATTTCAGGAGGTCCAGAACAGATGCTGCCACTCTCAGGGCAGCGCAGCGCCGCCTCCAACTGCCCGCTCACCGACTGTTGTGCGACGTGCCCACGAGGTGGAATTCAACGTTAACCATGTTATCCACAGTTTACCAGCAGCACAGAGCGATTGTAGACTGCCAGATGTCAACTTCCACCTGAACTGGTAGTCAGGTCAGTCAGCTTCCTCAAGTCTACAATGAGGAGCGGACGTGGATGTCTGATATCTGTCAGGTGCTGAGTAACTTTGAGGAGTCAACACAGATGGTCAGTGGCGATGCCGCCATCATCAGCCTCACCATCCCGCTGCTTGGCCTGTTGAAAAATTCTTTGGTCAGCATGAAGTCGGAAGCTTTGCGCTCGTCATAAGAGATGGGGGAAGAAGATTCCCTTGTTGATAGCCAAATCACCCTTAGATCTTTTTCTCAGTGCATATCGGAGGAGGTGGAGGAGGATGAGGAGGAGGAAGAGGAGGAGAATGTTGGCGAGACAGAAGAGGGGACTATTGTTCAGTCCTTCACTGTTCAGCGTGTATTGGCAGAAGAGGAGGAGTTGGAGGAGGAGGAAATGGACAGTCAGGCCAGTGAGGGGAGTGAATTCTTGCGCGTTGGTACTCTGGCGCATATGGCAGATTTCATGCTAGGCTGCCTATCCCGTGACCCTCGCGTTCAAAGAATTAATTCCAGCACCGATTACTGGGTATTCACTCTCCTGGACCCACGGTACAAGCAAAATCTTTCCACTCTCATCCCTGGAGAGGAAAGGAGTGTGAGAATGCATGAATACCAGCAGGCCCTGGTGCACAAGCTGAAACACTATTTCCCTTCTGACAGCGCTAGCGGCAGAGGGCGTACTTCTGCGGGACAAGTAGCGAGGGAGAGTAGGCGAGCAGGCAGCTTGTCCATCACTGGCAGGGGTACGCTTTACAAGGCCTTTGCCAGTTTTATGTCACCCCAGCAAGACACTGTCACCTGTCCCCAGTCTCGGCAGAGTAGGGCTGATCTTTAAAATGATCACACAGCTCCCTACAACTACTGGGTTTCAAAGCTGGACATGTGGCACGAACTGGCGCTGTACGCCTTGGAGGTTCTTGCCTGCCCTGCCGCTAGCGTGTTGTCCGAGCGGGTTTTCAGTGCAGCTGGTGGCATCATCACCGATAAGCGTACACGCCTGTCGACTGACAGCGCTGACAGGCTGACGCTTATCAAGATGAATAAAGCCTAGATTTCTCCGGATTTCCATTCTCCACCAGGTGAAGGAAGCTCAACCTGAATAATTCATGCACTCCTCCTCCTCATTTTCCTCCTTCTCCTCCTCTTTGTACACTAAAGCAGAGGAATCTGGCTATTTTTTGCCAGGGCCAACTGGCTCTAGCTAAAGTACTCTATGTATTTAATTTTTCTGGAGGGCCACCTTCCCGGTCCTCTGTTTTAAACAATTTTCGGGAGTGCCACATACAGGCACTCAATCTATTTCATTTTTCTGGAGGACCACCTACCTGCTCCTCTGGTTTGAAAACTTTTTTGGACTGCCACATACAGGCACTATCCAAATTAAATTGTCTCCATAGCAGCCTCCACACGTCATCTTTTTAGCTGCCTCCACACGTCTCCATTGCTACCTCCGCACGTTATCTCCATAGCTGCCTCCAAAATTCGTCCATATAGCTGCCACCATACATCGTCCCCTTATCAAACGAGCTGTGTCAGGCAAAATTTTGGGTTGTTTTCATGGCTTCCACATTAAACTTGTTTACTTTGTCGCTACCCTGCTGTGTTATCAACAAAATATACTGGTCAACTTTTACCATTTACCGATATTATTTCATCTGTTTACATTCCCCTCACCCGCCATAACCCAAACTTATAAGCACACTATTACACTTGATCTTATACAAAAGGTTCTTAGAAGTGCTGCTTGGGGAGTAGCCGAGAGACAGGGGCTTGGATAGGCGAAAGCTCGCCTGGCAGCGGAGTGCCAGCTCCATCCCAAGATCCAACTAACTGCAGCACCTTTAATCTACTACTAGTTCACTGCCTCCATACATCGTCCCCTTATCAAACGAGCTGTGTCAGGCAGAATTTTCAGGTGTTTCACCAGATACATAATGGAACTCGGCCCATCTGTCGCCGCCATGCTGGAGACCTGAAGTTTCAATCATAGCAGCGCAATATGGATGCCCCATACTGTCGCTCTTAATCATGGAAGTCGTCTCCATGGCTGCCTCCACATGTCGTCCCCTTATCAAACGAGCTATGTCAGGCTCATTTTTCGGGTGTTTCACCAGATACGTTATGGAACTTGGTCACTATGTCGCCACCATGCTGTGTTATCGACTAAATATACCGTCAACCTTTTGTTCACATAGGAAATCATTTCAGCGCTTCTTGCTCACCTCCTTTGGTTCCTCTCTGCCACCCATTGGTTTGAAGCCTGAGTCCATTTAGGGTATGTCGCCATGACATTCTGTAGCCTGCCACTGCTGCCGCTGCCTCTGCATGCCGTCCCCTATAGTGTCAGGGTCAATTATTGGATGTTTTAGATGCTATCTAGCCTCATTCAGTCACTCTGTCATTGCCATGCTGTTGCCCATAATTTTGGCATAATGGTGCGATTAAGCAGCCTCAGAGGCATCCATGCATGCTGCCCCTGCTGTTTCCTCTCCATTTCCATGGTGTTTCCATCCTTTTCTGAGGTTCCCAGGTGTTTGGCCAAGCTTCCCTGTGCAGAGCCTTGGTCCCCTTGAAAAATGCTCGAGTCTCCCATTGACTTCAATGGGGTTCGTTATTCGAGACGAGCACTCGAGCATCGGGAAAAGTTCATCTCGAATAACGAGCACCCGAGCATTTTAGTGCTCGCTCATCTCTAGTGATAACAAAGATAAAATACAAAGTTCATTATGGGTAGAAAAAAAAAATCCATACATTATAATTAAAAAGAAAATATTGAATCGTATAAGAATTTAAGATTATTTTTAATATTCAATATTCTAAAAATACTAACGTCTAAAAAAATACCAGATGCTTCACAGCAGCCATTACAGCTACAACTATAAAGCCCTGCATAATGTTACATAATGTTATATAACCCAGTATAATAACACACCCGTATAACATGGAGACTCCCTACCTGCCATGAATTATTCCTCTGGAGATTCACATGGTCTGTCTGTTCCCTGCACGTTTTATAGCTCAGGTCCTCAGACAAGGAACCAATCAGAAATGTTTGAGTTACTTTTGGAAACTTGTCCCATGGGTTGTGGGCAGATATAAGATACAACATTTTATAGGCAGAGCCGCTCAGTTACGTCATACACTCACCGGCCACTTTATTAGGTACACCATGCTAGTAACGGGTTGGACCCCCTTTTGCCTTCAGAACTGCCTCAATTCTTCGTGGCATAGATTCAACAAGGTGCTGGAAGCATTCCTCAGAGATTTTGGTTCATATTGACATGATGGCATCACACAGTTGCCGGAGATTTGTCGGCTGCACATCCATGATGCGAATCTCCTATTCCACCACATCCCAAAGATGCTCTATTGGATTGAGATCTGGTGACTGTGGAGGCCATTTGAGTCCAGTGACCTCATTGTCATGTTCAAGAAACCAGTCTGAGATGATTCCAGCTTTATGACATGGTGCATTATCCTGCTGAAAGTAGCCATCAAATGTTGGGTACATTGTGGTCATAAAGGGATGGACATGGTCAGCAACAATACTCAGGTAGGCTGTGGCGTTGCAACGTGGCTCAATTGGTACCAAGGGGCCCAAAGAGTGCCAAGAAAATATTCTCCACACCATGACACCCCCACCACCAGCCTGAACCGTTGATACAAGGCAGGATGGATCCGTGCTTTCATGTTGTTGACGCCAAATTCTGACCCTACCAAACGAATGTCGCAGCAGAAATCGAGACTCATCAGACCAGGCAACGTTTTTACAATCTTCTACTGTCCAATTTGGATGAGCTGGTGCAAATTGTAGCCTCAGTTTCCTGTTCTTAGCTGAAAGGAGTGGCACCCGGTGTGGTCTTCTGCTGCTGTAGCCCATCTGCCTCAAAGTTCGACGTACTGTGCATTCAGAGATGCTCTTCTGCCTACCTTGGTTTGAGTCACTGTTGCCTTTCTATCAGCTCGAACCAGTCTGCCCATTCTCCTCTGACCTCTGGCATCAACAAGGCATTTCCGCCCACAGAACTGCCGCTCACTGGATGTTTTTTCTTTTTCGGACCATTCTCTGTAAAACCTAGAGATGGTTGTGCGTGAAAATCCCAGTAGATCAGCAGTTTCTGAAATACTCAGACCAGCCCTTCTGGCACCAACAACCATGCCACGTTCAAAGGCCTCAAATCACCTTTCTTCCCCATACTGATGCTCGGTTTGAACTGCAAGAGATTGTCTTGACCATGTCTACATGCCTAAATGCGATTGTTGCCGCCATGTGATTGGCTGATTAGAAATTAAGTGTTAACGAGCAGTTGGACAGGTGTACCTAATAAAGTGGCCGATGAGTGTATATTACTCAACAGGTTCAGAATTTTTATTCTCAGACACAACATGCACATTCTGTTTCTTCCTTATGTTGGAAGTTAAGGTTGGATGACGCCATGGGTTACGCGGTTATGACAGAACTCACACCTGAGGACTTCAAGAGCCCAAAAGGTTCAGCTGCTCCACACTGTATGGAGAAAAATACCATAAAAAGATGTTTAGAGGGTATGTTCACTTTCAGCACATCAATAATAATTGACATTATTTGTGTAATGAAAAGTTATACAATTTTTCAATATAATTTCTGCATCAATTCCTCATGGTTTTCTTGATCTCTGTTTGCTGTGGATATAAACCTGTCTGAGATCATGTGATGTCACACAATGTGCAACGCTTGACATAAAATACGGCTCTGATTACTCCTGTTTTGTTCCCCTTTTTCTGGGATATGGTGAGCCATGCACCTGTGTGACATCACATGACCAGGGATATAACACATGACTGCCAACGTCTCTCAGTTCCCACATTCCTGTGGGGGGCTGGTTAGTAGTGTCAGTTAAGAGGCGGGGTGGCTTTTCTCCTATGCTGGACCTCCCACACCTCCATGGATTGACCTTTAGTAACAGTAAATGTCTTGTTTAGAAGAATGGTGACTCTAATCCCACGGATAGAGGTACCAGTGACACATGTACAGTCAGGGTCGATTTTAGACTCAGTGGGGCCCTGGAAAAAACTAAAAGTGTGGCCCAAAATAAAACTATTTACTGACTATTTAGTCAGTAAGAGGCTCCTTTAGCCCTGCACAATAATAACATTTTGTAGTTACACACAGTAGAAGGTAGGACAATGGGGCTTATTTAATAAGGGTCCATGGCCGCACTTTAGTCTGATTTTCCAACATTTTCAAGGATTGTAAGGCTGTGACAGGATTGTGACGCATTTAACCAAGTATTAAAGGAGCAACAAATCCTCTTCCCACAAAAGTCCACATGCAGGGAGTCTCTTTAGGACAGGGGGCCCTAGGCAAATGCCCAGTTTGCCGCCCCCCTAATGCCGGCCCTCTGTACAGTATCAAGACATCTAAAAGTTACTGTGTGTGGTTTGGATGGTGAGTAGAGATGAGTGAGCACTAAAATGCTCGGGTGCTCGTTATTCGATACAAACTTTTCCTGATGCTCGAGTGCTCGTCTCGAATAAAGAGCCCCATTGAAGTCATTGGGAGACTCGAGCATTTTTCAAAGGGACCATGGTTCGGGAATAAAATGTGTTATTTAATTGAAAAAGAATGTCTTCTGATAAGTTAGCAGATGTATGCAAACATCTGCAATCTATTCTTCACTGTTCCGACAAGTTAGCAGATATGAAGCAGTGAAGAATAGAATAAAAACAGTGAACACAGTGAACACAGGATCATTTAAGTGAAAAACACAGTGAAGAATAGATTGCAGATGTTCGGCACATCTGCTTACTTGTTGGGAGATACACTGTCCCGGGATCCGCACCTCTTCTTCCACTGAAGTCTCCCCGATCTCTCTGCGCTGCTTCCCGATGTCTCTGCGCTGCTCCCCGATGTCTCTGTCCTGCTCCCCGATGTCTCTGTCCTGCTCCCCGGTGTCTCTGTCCTGCTCCCCGGTGTCTCTGTCCTGCTCCCCGGTGTCTCTGTCCTGCTCCCCGATGTCTCTGTCCTGCTCACCCTGTTCTTCAATGTGTTCTTCACATATATATATTGATCTTCACATACTATTTTATTCGCACCGTTTCTCGCGTATCTTCCGACAAGTAAGCAGATGTGCCGAACATCTGTAATCTATTCTTCACTGTAATTTTCACTGTGTTTTTCACTTAAATGATCCTGTGGTCACTGGTGAAATACTCGTCCGAGCATCAAGCTCATCTCTAACATATAACAATGATTTGAGTATAAAAATGATTTGAAACATTCATTGGTTTTTAGTCTCTGGGTTTCTATTTCTGTTAATATGTATTCTCACTATTTACTATTGGGACTGGCATAGCTTCATGTGCTTCATGGTGGATTTCATGTGATAATGTCAGACGTGTTTTGTAGATACAGAATCTGGACACTTTGCGGTCATTGGGGGATATTTATCATACGCCAGCGTATGATCGCCCCGCCGCTGCAAATTCGCAGCCCGATACATGAAGAGGCGTCTGCCTCTTGATGTATCGGGCTGCCAGCTGCGCAGCATTTTTCCTACGCCAGGCAGGGCCTGGCGTAGAAAAGAACGCAACCGGCGACTTTTCACGAATGAAAAGTCGCGGGCAGCAGTGAGTGCGCAGGCGCGGGGACTGTAACGCCCCGCGCCGGCCCACTCCCGTCCGGCCGCGCCCCCCGCTCGGCCGGCCGCGCCCCCCCCTTCACGCCCCACTGGCGTGAAGGTGGCGGATTGGGGAAAATAATCGCAAAAGCTAGCAATAAGCTAGCATTTGCGATTATTTCAGGGCCTCAGCGCCACTGGCGGTGCGCAGAGGTCCTGATAAATATCCCCCATTGAGTTGACTATAAATCCTGAATGCCAAAGTTTTCCAAAGCTGATTGATGCAGAAGAACACATACTGAAATCTACAGCCAAAAGGTTTTTAAAAAAATCAGGTATCAATAATGAGATCGGACCATACATGGAATACTTAAAAATATGGTGACACAAAGTAACAAAACGTACCAAAAAATAATCCATGGCTTTTGTTTTCTTCCAAATATCATGTCCAATAAATCAATGTGATAATAAACTTTGTAACATCTTTCAATTAAAGACTCTCTCAGCGGGACTTCTCTATCTGAAAACAGGCATTAAAGGACATCTACTACCAGGATGATGGATTGTAAACCAAGCACATTGACATACTGGTGTGTGCCACCTCTAACAGGATCGGCTCTTCTTTAAGCTTCTTGTGCCTTTGTTTATGAGAAAAAAAAGGTTTAAAAAATTATGCAAATGAACCTAAGGGACTCCAGGTTCCATTAACACCTTTGGGGCTTGGAGCCCCTTAGGCTTATTTTATTACTTTTAAAAGCCTTTTTTTGTAAAAGCCAGGGCATAAAAAGCTAAAAGAAGAGCAGGTCCTGTCAGAGGGGGCACACACCAGTATGTCAGTGTACTTGATTTACATTGCTTCATCCTGGTGGTAGATTTCCTTTAAAGCTTTGATTTAGTCACAATTCCCAGCAGAGTGGACGGGAATTGCACCTTCTTCACCCTATACCCCAGTTGGTTGTGGAGATGGAGGTCCCGGCAATGCAGGGCTTTGCCACATTTCTTAACCAGTTCCGACCTGGGTTACAAGACCCCCGGTTGCGCAGCACATCACTGCGCTGCCTGTCTGCTTCTACTTCCTGATACAGAAAGCCCGATCCTGAATTTTTGGTCCAGCTTCATCTGAACCTGTGGGACATGAATCTGCATGGGTCCGCTCATCCCTAAATAGAATCCTTTGCCCAGCTGCCCAAAAATGCGGAAACAAACTATTAGTTGGTCCAATTTCACGGACTAAACACAGAATGGAAGTTCTTTCATCAGCATCATGGCTCCCTGTCTGCCATACTGCTCCCCGGTGCTGGAAGGTCACAGGGTCAGTCCTTACTGACAGCATATTTCTTCATGACGCAAGGACTGAGTTCGGTCTGTGGGATGTCATATGCAAATTAGCTACAATGTATTACATATTTACATTTATCTGCAGAGATAAATCGCTTTAGGAAGTTTGAGGCAGCATCCCTAGTGCTACACAGAATTATGATCCCGGTGCAGTTTTCAGCAAGGATTCTCAACTGAAACAGTTCTATAGATGGTCCTAGACCAGGGCCTGATTAAAGGGGGGGCCCCTGGGGCTCTAGCCCTGGGGCCCCCACCACTTTCACTTTTTAAGGAGCCCCCACGTGTTTCCGACAGTCAGCAACTCAGCTCAGCTGTCTCTGCGTGTGATGTGCATAGGGGTCTAGGATGTCAGACGGGGTCAGTGAGGATCACTGGAAGGAAGGGTGAGGTAAGTATGAAGTTTATTATTTTGTGGCCATTTTCTACAGGGGACTGGCGGCTAAATTCTACAAGGGGCTGGTAGCTGTATTCTACAGGGGGCTGGTGGCTGTATACTACAGGGGGCTGCAGGCTATATATTACAAAGTCTGACAGGCTATATACTACAGGGGGCTGCCTAGACGTGACAGACCGCAGGATAGCAGCATCTGAAGTAATGATCCCCTCCAGCCTCTCAGTCTGACTCAACTCTCTTTGATAGTTTGCCATGTAAAATGAATAGGACAGAAAATTTGAAAGGAGGAAAGGAGTTAAGTAGTGACATTCTGGTGACAGGTTTCCTTTATGTGTCCACCATCAAGCAGATAAGAGCTGAGCAAGGTGGTCGGTATTTGGGCCACTGGACTATCAAACAATTTTTTTCCCCCGGGGAAAAAACCTAACTAGAGATGAGCGAGCACTAAAATGCTCGGGTACGCGTTATTCGAGACAAACTTTTCCCGATGCTCGAGTGCTCGTCTCGAATAACGAGCCCCATTGAAGTCAATGGGAGACTCGAGCATTTTTCAAGGGGACCAAGGATCTGCACAGGGAAGCTTGGCCAAGCACCTGGAAACCTCAGAAAGGCTAGATAGCATCTAAAACATCCAATAATTGACCCTGACACTATAGGGGACGGCATGCAGAGGCAGCGGCAGCAGCGGCAGGTTAGAGAGTGTCTTGGCAACATACCCCAAATGGACTCAGGCTTAAAACCAATGGGTGGCAGAGAGGAACCAAAGGAGGTGAGCAAGAAGCGCTCAAATAATATCGGTAAATGATAAAAGTTTGCCAGTATATTTTGTGGATTACACAGCAGGGTGGCGACAAAGTTAACAAGTTTGATGAGGAAGCCATGAAAACAATCCAAAATTCTGCCTGACACAGCTCGTTTGATAAGGGGACCATGTATGGAGGCAGTGAACTAGTATTAGATTAAAGGTGCTGCAGTTAAAACTATGTTAGTTGGATCTTGGGATGGAGCTGGCGCTCCGCTGCCAGGCGAGCTTTCGCCAATCCAAGCCCTTGTCTCTAGGCTACTCCCCAAACAGCACTTTTAAGAACCTTTTGTATAAGATCAAGTGTAGTAGCGTTCTTATAAGTTTAGGATATGGCGGGTGAGGGGAATGTAAACAGATGCGCAAGAAGCGCTGAAATAATATTGGTAAATGATAAAAGTTTGCCAGTGTATTTTGTGGGTAACACAGCAGGGTGGCGACAAAGTTAACAAGTTTGATGTGGAAGCCATGAAAACAACCCAAAATTCTGCCTGACACAGCTCGTTTGATAAGGGGACCATGTATGGAGGCAGCTATATGGACTACTTTTGGAGGCAGCTATGGCGATGACGTGTTGAGGTAGCAATGGAGACAACGTGTGAAGGCAGCTAAAAAGACGACGTGTGGAGGCTGCTATGGAGACAATTTAATTTGGACAGTGCCTGTATGTGGCAGTCCAAAAAAGTTTTCAAACCAGAGGAGCAGGTAGCTGGTCCTCCAGAAAAATTACATAGATTGAGTGCCTGTATGTGGCAGTCCAAAAAAGTTTTCAAACCAGAGGAGCAGGTAGCTGGTCCTCCACAAAGATTAAATAAATTGAGTGCCTGTATGTGGCAGTCCAAAAAAGTTTTCAAACCAGAGGAGCAGGTAGCTGGTCCTCCGGAAAAATTACATAGATTGAGTGCCTGTATGTGGCACTCCCAAAAATTGTTTAAAACAGAGGACAGGGTAGTTGGCCCTCCAGAAAAATTAAATACATAGGGGCAGATTTACTTACCCGGCCCATTCGCGATCCAGCGGCGCGTTCTCTTCACAGGATTCGGGTCCGGACGGGATTTATGAAGGCAGTTCCTCCGCCGTCCACCAGGTGGCGCTGCTGCGCTGAAAATCATCTCAACGCGCCGGAATGCACCACCTCGGACCAGGTGAAGGTAAGCGCTTCCCAAGCGTTCGGCCACGCCCCCCGATTTCCGTCGCGCGCAAGCCGGCGCCGATGCGCCACAATCCGATCGCGTGCGCCAAAATCCCGGGGCAATTCAGGTACAATCGGCGCAAATCGGAAATATTCGGGTAACACGTCGGGAAAACGCGAATCGGGCACTTAGTAAATGACCCCCATAGAGTACTATAGCCAGAGCCAGTTGGCCCTGGCAAAAAAATAGCCAGTTTCCTCTGCTTTAGTGTACAAAGAGGAGGAGAAGGAGGACAATGAGGAGGAGGAGTGCATACATTATTCAGGTTCAGCTTCTTTCACCTGGTGGAGAATGGAAATGCGGAGAAATCCAGGCTTTATTCATCTTGATAAGCGTCAGCCTGTCAGCGCTGTCAGTCGACAGGCGTGTACGCTTATCGGTGATGATGCCACCAGCTGCACTAAAAACCCGCTCGGACAACACGCTAGCGGCAGGGCAGGCAAGAACCTCCAAGGCGTACAGCGCCAGTTCGTGCCACATGTCCAGCTTTGAAACCCAGTAGTTGTAGGGAGCTGTGTGATCATTTAGGACGATGGTATGGTCAGCTACGTACTCCCTCACCATCTTTCTGTAAAGATCAGCCCTACTCTGCCGAGACTGGGGACAGGTGACAGTGTCTTGCTGGGGTGACATAAAACTGGCAAAGGCCTTGTAAAGCGTACCCCTGCCAGTGCTGGACAAGCTGCCTGGTCGCCTACTCTCCCTCGCTACTTGTCCCGCAGAAGTACGCCCTCTGCCGCTAGCGCTGTCAGAAGGGAAATACTGTTTCAGCTTGTGCACCAGGGCCTGCTGGTATTCATGCATTCTCACACTCCTTTCCTCTCCAGGGATGAGAGTGGAAAGATTTTGCTTGTACCGTGGGTCCAGGAGAGTGAATACCCAGTAATCGGTGCTGGAATAAATTCTTTGAACGCGAGGGTCACGGGATAGGCAGCTTAGCATGAAATCTGCCATATGCGCCAGAGTCCCAACGCGCAATAATTCACTCCCCTCACTGGCCTGACTGTCCATTTCCTCCTCCTCCAACTCCTCTTCTTCTGCCCATACACGCTGAACAGTGAAGGACTGAACAATGGTCCCCTCTTCTGTCTCGCCAACATTCTCCTCCTCTTCCTCCTCATCCTCCTCCACCTCCTCCAATATGCGCTGAGAAACAGACCTAAGGGTGCTTTGGCTATCAACAAGGGAATCTTCTTCCCCCGTCTCTTGTGACGAGCGCAAAGCTTCCGACTTCATGCTGACCAGAGAGTTTTTCAACAGGCCAAGCAGCGGGATGGTGAGGCTGATGATGGTGGCATCACCACTGACCATCTGTGTTGACTCCTCAAAGTTACTCAGCACCTGACAGATATCAGACATCCACGTCCACTCCTCATTGTAGACTTGAGGAAGCTGACTGACCTGACTACCAGTTCTGGTGGAAGTTGACATCTGGCAGTCTACAATCGCTCTGCGCTGCTGGTAAACTCTGGATAACATGGTCAGTGTTGAATTCCACCTCGTGGGCACGTCGCACAACAGTCGGTGAGCGGGCAGTTGGAGGCGGCGCTGCGCTGCCCTGAGAGTGGCAGCATCTGTGCTGGACTTCCTGAAATGCGCACAGATGCGGCGCACCTTCGTGAGCAAATCAGACAGATTGGGGTATGTCTTGAGGAAATGCTGAACTATGAGATTTAACACATGGGCCAGGCATGGCACATGAGTCAGTCTGCCGAGTTGTAGAGCTGCCACCAGGTTACGGCCGTTGTCACACACAACCATGCCTGGCTTCAGGTTCAGCGGTGCCAGCCACAGATCAGTCTGCGCAGTGATTCCCTGTAATAACTCTTGGGCGGTGTGCCTTTTATCGCCTAGGCTCAGCAGTTTGAGCACCGCCTGCTGTCGCTTAGCGATGGCACTGCTGCTGTGCCTAGAGCTACCGACTGATGGCGCCATGCCCACGGATGGTAATTCAGAGGAGGAGGTGGAGGAGGGGTGGGTGGAGGAGGAGGCATAGTAGGCCTTTGAGACCTGGACCGAGGTAGGCCCCGCAATCCTCGGCGTCGGCAGTATATGACCAGCCCCAGGGTCAGACTCGGTCCCAGCCTCCACCAAGTTAACCCAATGTGCCGTCAGCGATATATAGTGGCCCTGCCCGGCAGCACTCGTCCACGTGTCCGTGGTCAGGTGGACCTTGTCAGAAACGGCGCTGGTCAGGGCACGGAGGATGTTCTCTGACACGTGCTTGTGCAGGGCTGGGACGGCACATCGGGAAAAGTAGTGGCGGCTGAAGACCGAATACCGAGGGGCGGCCGCCGCCATGAGGTTTCGAAAGGCCTTGGTCTCTACCAGCCTATAGGGCAGCATCTCCAGGCTAAGCAACTTGGAGATGTGGACGTTGAAGGCTTGGGCTAGGATCGTGGAGGCGAAGATGGGGTTTTCGCATGGGAGGTGTTTGGGCCGGGGTCCTGGGCAGGGGGCTGACTAGCAGATGACACAGGGGAAGGAGCAGTGGTGTGCCCGGCCGGAGGTGAACGGGCTTGGTGCCATTGAGTGGGGTGTTTAGCATTCAGATGCCTGCGCATACTGGTGGTAGTTAAGCTAGTAGTGGTGGAACCCCTGCTGATCCTGGTTTGGCAAAGGTTGCACACCACAGTCGGTCGGTCATCCGGTGTTTCTTTAAAGAACCTTCAGACTTCTGAAAATCTAGCCCTCGCCACGGGAGCTTGACTACGGGCAACATTTGGCTGATGCACCAGCTCTGGCCCTGCCTCTCCGTCTGGCCCCACCACTGCCTCTTCCAACCTGTTCTGCTATAGGACTCGCCTCCGTCTCAGAAGCACTGTGTTCACCCGGCCTATCAACCCAACTTGGGTCTGTCACCTCATCATCCTCCGATCCCTCAGTCTGCTCCCCCCTCGGACTTCCTGCCCTGACAACAACTTTACCACTGTCCGACAACCGTGTCTCCTCATCGTCCGACACCTCTTACACACTTCTTCCACTACGTCAAGAAGGTCATCATCACCCACAGACTGCGACTGGTGGAAAACCTGGGCATCGGAAAATAGCTCAGCAGCAGCAGGACAAGTGGTTTGTTACTGTGGGAAGGGTCCAGAAAACAGTTCCTCAGAGTATGCCGGTTCAAATGCCAAATTTTGGTGGGAGGGGGCAGACTGGGGGGAAGGAGGCTGAGGTGGAGGAGCTGGAGGAGTGCCGATTTCGGTGACATGGGTGGACTGCGTGGAAGACTGACTGGTGGACAAATGGCTAGAAGCATTGTCCGCAATCCACGACATCACCTCTTCGCACTGTTCTGGCCTCAACAGTGCTCTACCACGAGTCCCAGTAACTTGAGACATGATGAACCTAGGGAGTGCACCTCTGCGGCGTTCCCCTCCTCCCCCATCAGCAGGTGGTGTCTCACCCCGCCCAGGACCACGGCCTCTGACCCCTGCAGTAGTTGGACCCACGTCCACGCCCTCGTCCTCTACCCCTAGCCCTCGTGTTAAACATTTTCCAAATTAAAGTGTAAACTTGAAAAAAAAAAAAAATGTGTGTTTATTTTTTTTTAGTTTTTTATTTTTTTTAACAAAATGATGCTATCCTATTGCTATGGCTAGTTTCTAACCTACACTGACAGCACACAACTGGATTTTGTGCTTTGCAAGATGAGTTTGAGCTATAAAATGAAATAAAGGTAAAAAAAAAAAAATCAGCAGACTCTGCCTTATTCTACTCAAACCCCTAATAAATTGTCCCACTTCGGTGTTTGAGGTGGATATGTGTGTCACTAAAAGCTAAACACAACGGTCGCAGGTCTCCCAGCAAATTCCTCACAATATGGTACTAGCTGCACTACTAGTGCCAGCAAGCCCAGCCACAAGCAAACAAAAAAAAGGGAAATATAACGCTATTGTAGGCCTAAGTAAGCCGTTGGGGTTCTCCTATGGCTATTTTGTAGCCTACAATGAGAGCACACTGCTTTGCAAGATGAGTTTGAGCTATAAAATGAAATAAAGCTAAAAAAAAAAAAATCAGCAGACTCTGCCTAATTCTACTCAAACCCCTAATAAATTTTCCCACTTCGGTGTTTGAGGTGGATATGTGTGTCACTAAGAGCTAAACACAACGGTAGCAAGTCCCCCTGCAAATTCCTCACAATATGGTACTAGCTGCACTACTAGTGCCAGCAAGCCCAGCCACAAGCAAATTAAAAAAAAAAAGTATAACGTTATTGTAGCCCTAAGAAGGGCTGTTGGGTTCTTGTAGAATCACTCCTGCCTAACACTATTCTAATTGAACACCCTAACGCTTTCCCTGACCAGCAGCAGCTCTCTCCCTAGCGGCATCCAGACACAGAATGATCCGAGCAGCGCGGGCAGCGGCTAGTCTATCCCAGGGTCACCTGATCTGGCCAGCCAACCACTGCTATCGACGTGTAAGGGTACCACGTCATGCTGGGTGGAGTGCAGAGTCTCCTGGCTTGTGATTGGCTCTGTTTCTGGCCGCCAAAAAGCAAAACGGCGGGAGATGCCATTTTCTCGAGCGGGCGAAGTATTCGTCCGAGCAGCGAGCAGTTTCTAGTACGCTAATGCTCGAACGAGCATCAAGCTCAGACGAGTATGTTCGCTCATCTCTAAACCTAACTAAAACTAAAAAAACTATAACTAAAACTTTGAGCTACCAATCGTCAAAAAATTGTGAACCAAAGGATTATCTTCCTATGAAACATAGACTTGATGCTTTCTACTTATGAATAATCACAAGTGCTAAAAATCAGGTGTAATGTTAATTTTATTATGCATATTTTTTCTCATTTAAGACATCTTAAGGTTCCAAGACTTTGTCTTCTCTTGATCAGAGGCTTTTTGCTTTGTCTTATGAATTCACCTGTTGGGAAAAAATACACAAATAAAAATCTTAAAAAATTTTTGACTGATATTTTAGGCAGTTTTTGTAATAATCTGTATATCCCCAATTTGCTTAACAACTATAGGCGACATATTGTTACAGAACAACATATATTACTTGGCTTGGCTACACACGGAGACTTGTGCCGTGTGTAATGAGCCTCAAAAGCAGGTATAGCTGTACACGTATTTCGGGCACAACTCTCATAAGTGTATTTTAGGGATCCGTATGGGTGCAGCCAACGTCTTATTTCCTCTAGTTTCGGGTGCTAAACCGGCTGGAGTTTGAGTAATAATGGTGTAAGGGATGGGAGCGACACCACTGAGGGCAAAATCCAAGTACGGTAGCTTGTAAAATTAATTTTATTGCATAGAAAAACAGAACCGAAACGTGTTTTGAGGATTCCATAATACCCCTTTTTCAAGTGGAATTTTCCTTGGCACAGTCCTGCTATCAGCTGAGGAAAATTTTCTACCCTATTGAACCCTGAACAAAATGGTGCAGATTTACTTACCTGGTCCTGTCGCGATCCAGCGGCGCGTTCTCTGCGGTGGATTCGGGTCCGGCCGGGATTCACTAAGGTAGTTCCTCCGACGTCCACCAGGTGGCGCTGCTGCGCTGAAGTCCGCTGAAATGCACTCAAGTACACCGGCCTATTCCTGGTGAAGGTAAGTGCAAGCTCCGCAACACTTTTTGTTTTTTAAATGCGCCGATGCGCCAAAATCCGATCGCATGCGCCAAAAATCCCGGGACAATACAGGGAAAATCGGCGCAAATCGGAAATATTCGGGTAACACGTCGGGAAAACGCGAATCGGGCCCTTAGTAAATGACCCCCAATTTCCTAAACCTAGTTACCATATGACTCAACAAACATCATAGTGCACAGCATGTAGGACGGATATCGTTGCAGAATAAACAAGAATCCAAATATCTTAGTAATATGCCGTGCTTATAGAATTTGGAAGAGGATGAAAAAGAGACAAAAGAGAGCCAGAGAAAAGAAGATAAAAAAAAGATAATGAACATAATAGAAAGGACATAAAAACTGAAAAATATAAAAACAAGAAAGAGAGGGGAAGGCTTAAAAGTTAAAAGGAACAGAAAGGTAAAATGTCTTCTGTTTCCTTATATTATTACATTTGTAGATGTAGATTTGGTGTTTTCTTACCATGTTGGGCATTTTCCCTCTGGGATGCAGGTATTAGCGGGACCGATGACATATCCTTTCTGGGTACATCTACATTAGAGATGAGCGAACACTAAAATGCTCGGGTACTCGTTATTCGAGACGAACTTTTCCCGATGCTCGAGTGCTCGTCTCGAATAACGAACCCCATTGAAGTCAATGGGAGACTCGAGCATTTTTCAAGGGGACCAAGGCTCTGCACAGGGAAGCTTGGCCAAACACCTGGGAACCTCAGAAAAGGATGGAAACACCACGGAAATGGACAGGAAACAGCAGGGGCAGCATGCATGGATGCCTCTGAGGCTGCTTAAACGCACCATTATGCCAAAATTATGGGCAACAGCATGGCCATGACAGAGTGACAGAATGAAGCTAGATAGCATCTAAAACATGCAATAATTGACCCTGACACTATAGGGGACGGCATGCAGAGGCAGCGGCAGCAGGCTAGAGAGTGTCATGGCGACATACCCTAAATGGACTCAGGCTTCAAACCAATGGGTGGCAGAGAGGAACCAAAGGAGGTGAGCAAGAAGTGCTCAAATAATATCGGTACATGATAAAAGTTTGCCAGTATATTTTGTGGATTACACAGCAGGGTGGCGACAAAGTTAACATGGAAGCCATGAAAACAACCCAAAATTCTGCCTGACACAGCTCGTTTGATAAGGGGACCATGTATGGAGGCAGTGAACTAGTAGTAGATTAAAGGTGCTGCAGTTAAAACTATGTTAGTTGGATCTTGGCATGGAGCTGGCGCTCCGCTGCCAGGCGAGCTTTCGCCAATCCAAGCCCCTGTCTCTAGGCTACTCCCCAAACAGCACTTCTAAGAACCTTTTGTATAAGATCAAGTGTAGTAGCGTTCTTATAAGTTTAGGATATGCCGGGTGAGGGGAATGTAAACAGATGCGCAAGAAGCGCATGATGCGCATGGAGCTGGCGCTCCGCTGCCAGGCGAGCTTTCGCAAATCCAAGCCCCTGTCTCTAGGCTACTCCCCAAACAGCACTTTTGTATAAGATCAAGTGTAGTAGCGTTCTTATAAGTTTAGGATATGGCGGGTGAGGGGAATGTAAACAGATGCGCAAGAAGCGCTGAAATAATATCCCTAAATGGTAAAAGTTTGCAAGTATATTTTGTGGATTACACAGCAGGGTGGCGACAAAGTTAACAACTTTGATGTGGAATCCATGAAAACAACCCAAATTTCTGCCTGACACACCTCGTTTGATAAAGGGACGATGTATGGAGGCAGCTATATGGACGACTTTTGGAGGTAGCAATGGAGACAACGTGTGGAGGCTGCTATGGAGACAATTTAATTTGGATAGTGCCTGTATGTGGCAGTCCCAAACATTTTTCAAACCAGAGGAGCAGGTAGGTGGCCCTCCAGTAAAATGGGATAGATTGAGTGCCTGTATGTGGCAGTCCCAAAAATTGTTCAAACCAGAGGAGCAGGTAGGTGGCCCTCCAGTAAAATGGAATAGATTGAGTGCCTGTATGTGGCAGTCCCAAAAATTGTTCAAACCAGAGGAGCAGGTAGGTGGCCCTGCAGTAAAATGGAATAGATTGAGTGCCTGTATGTGGCAGTCCCAAAAATGTTTCAAACCAGAGGAGCAGGTAGGTGGCCCTCCAGTAAAATGGGATAGATTGAGTGCCTGTATGTGGCAGTCCCAAAAATGTTTCAAACCAGAGGAGCAGGTAGGTGGCCCTCCAGTAAAATGGAATAGATTGAGTGCCTGTATGTGGCAGTCCCAAAAATTGTTCAAACCAGAGGAGCAGGTAGGTGGCCCTGCAGTAAAATGGAATAGATTGAGTGCCTGTATGTGGCAGTCCCAAAAATGTTTCAAACCAGAGGAGCAGGTAGGTGGCCCTCCAGTAAAATGGAATAGATTGAGTGCCTGTATGTGGCAGTCCCAAAAATTCTTCAAACCAGAGGAGCAGGTAGGTGGCCCTGCAGTAAAATGGAATAGATTGAGTGCCTGTATGTGGCAGTCCCAAAAATGTTTCAAACCAGAGGAGCAGGTAGGTGGCCCTCCAGTAAAATGGAATAGATTGAGTGCCTGTATGTGGCAGTCCCAAAAATTCTTCAAACCAGAGGAGCAGGTAGGTGGCCCTCCAGTAAAATGGAATAGATTGAGTGCCTGTATGTGGCAGTCCCAAAAATTGTTCAAACCAGAGGACCGGGTAGGTGGCCCTCCAGAAAAATGGAATAGATTGAGTGCCTGTATGTGGCACTCACAAAAATTGTTTCAAACAGAGGACCGGGTAGGTGGCCCTCCAGAAAAATTAAATGCATGAAGTATAGCAAGAGCCAGTGGGCCCTGTCAAAAAATAGCCATTTTCCTCTGCTTTACTGTACAAAGAGGAGGAGAAGGAGGAAAATGAGGAGGAGGAGGAGGAGTGGATCAATTATTCAGGTTGAGCTTCCTTCACCTGGTGGAGATTGGAAATTCTGAGAAATCCAGCCTTTATTCATTTTAATAAGCGTCAGCCTGTCAGCGCTGTCAGTCGACAGGCGTGTACGCTTATCGGTGATGATGCCACCAGCTGCACTGAAAACCCGCTCGGACAAGACGCTAGCGGCAGGGCAGGCAAGAACCTCCAAGGCGTACAGCGCCAGTTCGTGCCACATGTCCAGCTTTGAAACCCAGTAGTTGTAGGGAGCTGTGTGATCATTTAGGACGATGGTATGGTCAGCTACGTACTCCCTCACCATCTTTCTGTAAAGATCAGCCCTACTCTGCCGAGACTGGGGACAGGTGACAGTGTCTTGCTGGGGTGACATAAAGCTGGCAAAAGCCTTGTAAAGCGTACCCTTGCCAGTGCTGGACAAGCTGCCTGCTCGCCTACTCTCCCTCGCTACTTGTCCCGCAGAACTACGCACTCTGCCGCTAGCGCTGTCAGAAGGGAAATACTGTTTCAGCTTGTGCACCAGGGCCTGCTGGTATTCATGCATTCTCACACTCCTTTCCTCTGCAGGGATGAGAGTGGCAAGATTTTGCTTGTACCGTGGGTCCAGGAGAGTGAACACCCAGTAATCGGTGCTGGAATAAATTCTTTGAACGCGAGGGTCACGGGATAGGCAGCCTAGCATGAAATCTGCCATATGCGCCAGAGTACCAACGCGTAAGAATTCACTCCCCTCACTGGCCTGACTGTCCATTTCCTCCTCCTCCAACTCCTCCAACTCCTCTTCTTCTGCCCATACACGCTGAACAGTGAAGGACTCAACAATGGTCCCCTCTTGTGTCTCGCCAACATTCTCCTCCTCTTCCTCCTCATCCTCCTCCACCTCCACCTCCTCCGATATGCGCTGAGAAACAGACCTCAGGGTGCTTTGGCTATCAACAAGGGAATATTCTTCCCCCGTCTCTTGTGACGAGCGCAAAGCTTCCGACTTCATGCTGACCAGAGAGTTTTTCAACAGGCCAAGCAGCGGGATGGTGAGGCTGATGATGGCGGCATCGCCACTGACCATCTGTGTTGACTCCTCAAAGTTACTCAGCACCTGACAGATATCAGACATCCACGTCCACTCCTCATTGTAGACTTGAGGAAGCTGACTGACCTGACTACCAGTTCTGGTGGAAGTTGACATCTGGCAGTCTACAATCGCTCTGCGCTGCTGGTAAACTCTGGATAACATGGTCAGTGTTGAATTCCACCTCGTGGGCACGTCGCACAACAGTCGGTGAGCGGGCAGTTGGAGGCGGCGCTGCGCTGCCCTGAGAGTGGCAGCATCTGGGCTGGACTTCCTGAAATGCGCACAGATGCGGCGCACCTTCGTGAGCAAATCAGACAGATTGGGGTATGTCTTGAGGAAACGCTGCACTATCAGATTTAACACATGGGCCAGGCATGGCACATGTGTCAGTCTGCCGAGTTGCAGAGCCGCCACCAGGTTACGGCCGTTGTCACACACAACCATTCCCGGCTTGAGGTTCAGCGGTGCCAGCCACAGATCAGTCTGCGCCGTGATGCCCTGTAATAGCTCTTGGGCGGTGTGCCTTTTGTCGCCTAGGCTCAGCAGTTTGAGCACCGCCTGCTGTCGCTTAGCGACGGCACTGCTGCTGTGCCTAGAGCTACCGACTGATGGCGCCGTGCCCACGGATGGTAGTTCGGAGGAGGAGGTGGAGGAGGGGTGGGAGGAGGAGGAGGCATAGTAGGCCTGAAACACCTGGACCGAGGTAGGCCCCGCAATCCTCGGCGTCGGCAGTATATGAGCAGCCCCAGGGTCAGTCTCGGTCCCAGCCTCCACCAAGTTAACCCAATGTGCCGTCAGCGATATATAGTGGCCCTGCCCGGCAGCACTCGTCCACGTGTCCGTGGTCAGGTGGACCTTGTCAGAAACGGCGTTGGTCAGGGCACGGATGATGTTGTCTGACACGTGCTGGTGCAGGGCTGGGACGGCACATCGGGAAAAGTAGTGGCGGCTGGGGACCGAATACCGAGGGGCGGCCGCCGCCATGAGGTTGCGAAAGGCCTCGGTCTCTACTAGCCTATAGGGCAGCATCTCCAGGCTAAGCAATCTGGAGATGTGCACATTAAGGGCTTGGGCGTGCGGGTGGGTTGCACTATATTTGCGTTTCCGCTCCAGCGTCTGGGGTATGGAGAGCTGAACGCTGGTGGATGCTGTGGAGGATCGTGGAGGCGACGATGGGGTTTTTGGGCCAGGGTCCTGGGCAGGGGGCTGACTAGCAGCTGACACAGGGGAAGGAGCAGTGGTGTGCACGGCCGGAGGTGAACGGGCTTGTTGCCACTGAGTGGGGTGCTTAGCATTCATATGCCTGCGCATACTGGTGGTAGTTAAGCTAGTAGTGGTGGAACCCCTGCTGAGCCTGGTTTGGCAAATGTTGCACACCACAGTCCGTCGGTCATCCGGTGTTTCCTTAAAGAACCTCCACACTTCTGAAGATCTAGCCCTCGCCGCAAGAGCCCTCACCACGGGAGCTTCACTAGTTGACAGTGGCGCTGATGCACCAGCTCTGGCCCTGCCTCTCCGTCTGGCCCCACCACTGCCTCTTCCAACCTGTTCAGGTCGAGGACTCTCCTCCGTCTCAGAAGCACTGTGTTCACCCGGCCTCTCAACCCAGCTTGGGTCTGTCACCTCATCATCCTCCGATCCCTCAGTCTGCTCCCCCCTCGGACTTCCTGCCCTGACAACAACTTCCCCACTGTCTGACAACCGTGTCTCCTCATCGTCGGACACCTCTTTACACACTTCCACTACGTCAAGAAGGTCATCATCACCCACAGACTGTGACTGGTGGAAAACCTGGGCATCGGAAAATTGCTCAGCAGCAACCGGACAAGTGGTTTGTGACTGTGGGAAGGGTCCAGAAAACAGTTCCTCAGAGTATGCCGGTTCAAATGGCAAATTTTCCTGGGAGGGGGCAGACTGGGGGGGAGGAGGCTGAGGTGCAGGAGCTGGAGGAGTGGGGATTTCGGTGACATGGGTGGACTGCGTGGAAGACTGACTGGTGGTGGACAAATTGCTCGAAGCATTGTCAGCAATCCACGACATCACCTGTTCGCACTGTTCTGGCCTCAACAGTGCTCTACCACGAGTCCCAGTAACTTCAGACATGAACCTAGGGAGTGTAGCTCTGCGGCGTTCCCCTGCTCCCTCATCAGCAGGTGGTGTCTCACCCCGCCCAGGACCACGGCCTCTGACCCCTGCAGTAGTTGGACGCCCACGTCCCCGCCCTCGTCCTCTACCCCTAGCCCTGGGGTTAAACATTTTTAAAATGAGAGTTATAACTTTTTTTTTTTTTTTACTTTTTTTTTTTTTTTTTGTGTGTTTTTTTGTGTTTTTTGTTTTTTTTTGTGTTTTTTGTTTTTTTTTGAGTTTTTAGAACCAAACAATCCTATCCTATTGCTATGGCTATTTTCTAGCCAAGTATCAAAGGAAGCACACTACTATGCCAGATGAGATGACACTGAGTTATTGCCTAATAGAAATCCAACCCCTACTGAATTTTGCCACTTCAGCCTTTGCTATGGATATGTGCGCCACTAAGCGCAGAACACAGCGGTCGCAAGTCTCACTACAAATTGCTCAGAATTGGCAAGTACATGCACTGCAGAAACTACAGCCACCAGCAGATCAACCAGAAATCAAATATATAGAACGCTACTGTAGGCTTCAAGAAGCTATTTGTATTCTCCTATGGCTATTTTCTAGCCAAGTATCAAAGGAAGCACACTACTATGCCAGATGAGATGACACTGAGTTATTGCCTAATAGAAATCCAACCCCTACTGAATTTTGCCACTTCAGCCTTTGCTATGGATATGTGCGCCACTAAGCGCAGAACACAGCGGTCGCAAGTCTCACTACAAATTGCTCAGAATTGGCAAGTACATGCACTGCAGAAACTACAGCCACCAGCAGATCAACCAGAAATCAAATATATAGAACGCTACTGTAGGCTTCAAGAAGCTATTTGTATTCTCCTATGGCTATTTTCTAGCCAAGTATCAAAGGAAGCACACTACTATGCCAGATGAGATGACACTGAGTTATTGCCTAATAGAAATCCAACCCCTACTGAATTTTCCCACTTCAGCCTTTGCTATGGATATGTGCGCCACTAAGCGCAGAACACAGCGGTCGCAAGTCTCACTACAAATTGCTCAGAATTGGCAAGTACATGCACTGCAGAAACTACAGCCACCAGCAGATCAACCAGAAATCAAATATATAGAACGCTACTGTAGGCTTCAAGAAGCTATTTGTATTCTCCTATGGCTATTTTCTAGCCAAGTATCAAAGGAAGCACACTACTATGCCAGATGAGATGACACTGAGTTATTGCCTAATAGAAATCCAACCCCTACTGAATTTTGCCACTTCAGCCTTTGCTATGGATATGTGCGCCACTAAGCGCAGAACACAGCGGTCGCAAGTCTCACTACAAATTGCTCAGAATTGGCAAGTACATGCACTGCAGAAACTACAGCCACCAGCAGATCAACCAGAAATCAAATATATAGAACGCTACTGTAGGCTTCAAGAAGCTATTTGTATTCTCCTATGGCTATTTTCTAGCCAAGTATCAAAGGAAGCACACTACTATGCCAGATGAGATGACACTGAGTTATTGCCTAATAGAAATCCAACCCCTACTGAATTTTCCCACTTCGGTCTTTGCTATGGATATGTGTGCCACTAAGAGCTAAACACAACGGTAGCAAGTCCCCCTGCTAATTCCTCACAAAATGGTAAAAGATGCAAATTAAAATAAAAAAAGTAGAACGTTATTGTAGCCCTAAGAAGGGCTGTTGGGTTCTTTGAGAATCACTCCTGCCTAACAGTAAGCTAATAGAACACCCTAACGCTTTCCCTGACCAGCAGCAGCTCTCTCCCTAGCGGCATCCAGAGACAGAATGATCCGAGCAGCGCGGCCAGCGGCTAGTCTATCCCAGGGTCACCTGATCTGGCCAGCCAACCACTGCTATCGACGTGTAAGGGTACCACGTCATGCTGGGTGGAGTGCAGAGTCTCCTGGCTTGTGATTGGCTCTGTTTCTGGCCGCCAAAAAGCAAAACGGCGGGAGCTGCCATTTTCTCGAGCGGGCAAAGTATTCGTCCGAGCAACGAGCAGTTTCGAGTACCCTAATGCTCGACCGAGCATCAAGCTCGGACGAGCATGTTCGCTCATCTCTAGTGGACACCAATATAATGGAACCGTAGATATGGCAGTTTTGCTCTAAATAAGGTAGAAGTCTAATGTATGTTTAGTAGACAGCTATACTGTGTAATAATGTATTCATAACAGCTTTACTCATTGAGAATTGTTTAAGCTCTAGCTATATCTAGTGATGTCTTTTCTGAAGGAAGTGTGAATGGAGTAAAAGGAGAACACTGTAACCCTTTCTGCTGCATATTTCTCTTTAGCCTCAGTTAGTTAACTATGTAGAGTCTTTCTGTTACTTCTGACACAAAAAGGTTGATGATACCGTAAGGGAAAGCTAAAATTCTGAGACATCAGAGGTGATCAAAGTGTTGCACGGTACTTTGTGGGCACCGTAGATAATGGACCCGAAACAGCATCAAGCAAAACAACCTCTACAGTAAGTGTGAGTGTAAGTTTGTTTTAAGGCTTCACTTACCTCTCTTTGGAGGATTTGAAAAGGCCAAGGCAACAGCTTAAAAAAGACAAGACAAATTAAAAAATAAAAGTTACATTGTGGCTGGGTCAGTAATTCTCAAAAATACAAATATAAAAAAGTTAATACCTAATATTATTAAAAGATTGCAAAAATATTATATAAAAAAATGTCTTAGGATGTACTTTAACAAAAATTGTGAATGTTAAATCTAATTAAAATATAACAATAATACCTGAAAACAATATCAGAATCCTCAAGGCAGCCATCACTGCTGAAACGGTAAAATCTTGCCTAAAAATTAGAAAAGATGGAGTGAAAAATTAGGATTTAGCATTGAACAAGGCAATGAAATATATGGATCGAATGGAGACACTTTCTACCTGTCAAGGTGTATTCCTCAGGAGATGATGACGGACTGTCTATTCCTTGCAGATTTTATACCTCAGGACTTCAGTCCAGGAGCCAATCAGAAAATTTATAGCATCTCTAGAGTTTGTACCATTAAATTAAAAATGTCATTGGTAGATAATTGTCATCTGGCCAAATGTCATAGATTTCCATGGGCGTTACAGCCCAGTTAAATAATAGATTACGTTTCATGTATAATTATAGGGTGCGTCAGATATATTTCTTATTTAGAATATGCACATTCTATTTTCTTACTTGGAGGTCTGTAGAGATAATAGGGCAGATTTATCAGTACTTGTTTTTTGGCATAGAAGCAGTAAAATAGTTGAAAGTATTCTGGTGACTTTGACAACTTTACATGAGCATGCAGGGGATGTGAATGGGCACAGCTGTTATCGCCCGGCATGGGGCATTCCTGTCCTGTGTCTCTGGACACCACTGAATGTTTGCAGAATTTTAGTCAAAACTATGCGCCGCCAGACCTGGTGTAGTTTTGTCCTCAAGTTAGCACCGCCATAATGTATAAGCCTCATGTTCTAGCTACTGTGGCATTGGGAGGGGGGGGGGGGGGGCAGGGATTTCTTCATACACCAGCGCAAAGAGGGCCACATATTACAAATCTTCCCCATTGTATCTATCCGTTGGTTTGATCTTAGTAAGTTTGGGCCCAAATGTGATACCGTGTGTTACCGTTTCAGAACATCTCCAAAACAATACATTTTATAAATTGTTTTCTGGATACTCTGACAAGTATTTTGCAAAACGAAAGCAAAGAAGAATAAATAGTGAACATGATTCTTTGTCAGAACTAATTACAGCAGTAACAGCCATTGCAGCTGCTACGGGGCCCGCAGTGTCAAGGGCCCCAGCATTCAACCTGACACACTAAAGGATAGTGAATATTCATCATTATATACATATTATGCTACACATTATTGCAGTTAAATTTTTCAACATAACACGTGTGTTGGAAACTCATATAAGAAATGTTGGGGAGGGGATGGCAGTACTAGGAATCCCCCCCCCTATGTGGTCTGCAGTTATTGCAGCAGATATGTGCCCTTAACCCCCCTGGGATAAGAAGACTGGCAAAGGGGGTCCCATTCAGAAGTCTGCTATGGGGCTGAGACTCTCGTAGTTTCGCTCCTTTTCTTTGCTATGCATCGAAAAGCTAAGGCTAGCCATGTGTTCTTATCCCACAGAAGAGCTGCTGTACTACAGATTACTGGATAGAATGATGACGGGGCTAATAGTTCATTGCAATTGTTGAGAGTGAGGCTGCATTGCAATTTTGTAGAGGAGCTTTGTATAGATGTGTGGTTATTTTTGGAATTTTTATTGTGTCCTATATAAATAACCTATAATAACTTTCAATAGGCCCACATGATAACCTGTCCTTACATCATTAAGTCTCACACCCTCAATCACATAAAGTGTATTGGCACCGAACCGAAATGGAAATCCCATAATAATAATCATAGAAATGTCTCCAAGATGCTATTTAAAAGGTTTTTTTTTAAAGACTAGTGGAGGACAGTAACGTGATTGAGATGAAGAGGAGTGGAGGCGAATATTTCCAGGTGTTTTTGTGTTTTTACAACTGGTTGATTTCCTTTAATGTTGTTCGATTTTATGGGGTTGTTTAAGCTTTGTAGCCACCGATATGTAACTGTATGTTGTGGTTTATTAGGCCTGAAGAGGGGTCATACAGTGGACCCTTTTTATATATTGCAAGTGAATGCAAAGTGAAATGTCCGAGAGCAGAACTGTTCTAATTGTGAATAGAAACCAATCAGAGCTTTGCTTTAAAATAAAAAATAGTTGTGGGGAAATGAAAGCTGAGCTCTTATTGATTGCCACAGGCAATTAGAACAGTTCTGCATCGGGCCTTAAGTCTAATCCCCTTACCTACGGTCCCTTCCCATTGTCTGGACAACCCTAGGTAGTTGGTAGACAACTAGAGGACATTCCCTCCTTGCACAAAAAGTTCAAAACATATAGAATAACACATTACAATCAGATAAAAATGGTCGCCAGAGTTACATCACAATAAAGAGAACAAACAACTTACCAAATCGATAGAATAAAAAGAAACCAGGACAAAAGCCAAAGGGTCAGGAGATATCATACATGAGCGGACAGATTACACGTTTGCTTTGTCCAGTGTGAACTATAACAAGCAGTGAGAAAAAGCTCTCAGGACCTTTTATGTGATGTCAGAATCCTGGTGCACACCATAGACATAATCTGCATAAGAATATAGTCATAAATCCACTCTTGTGTATTTTTGGTGTATCAATTTCACCACATATGGAATTGATACAGAATTGCCCTTATTTTTGTAGGCCCTACCCTATGCCTCCCTCAATGTAGCATCTGCCTTAAGTCCCCTTCTGAAGCCCCCAGAACCTGAT
The DNA here is from genome assembly GCF_040894005.1 of Engystomops pustulosus. Lineage (NCBI taxonomy): Eukaryota > Metazoa > Chordata > Amphibia > Anura > Leptodactylidae > Engystomops > Engystomops pustulosus. The sequence goes on from NC_092416.1 coordinate 19,656,944, forward strand.
GCTTTTCTTGATATAGCCACCCCCCCCACACACACCTTATGCCTCCATATCAGTCCCACCACAACTTATTGCCCTTGTAGTAGCTGCTCTCCTTTCTGTAGAGGGTACACTACACACAACTGATTAAAGGTCACAGTAGCCATAAAAAAATTATTTTGAAAACCTTGCTACAAAGACCAATTCATAACAAGTATGTTATATACGAACACCAGAAGTTGTTTTAAAAGTGTAATGTATGGAACAAAAATGTATTTATCTTACAGTGAGACCATAAATATTAAATCAATGGGCTCCAGGGTGTAGCTTGAATTAACTGGGACTAGAGATGAGCGAGTATACTCGTCCGAGCTTGATGCTCGTTCGAGTATTTAGGTACAGAGAAAAGACAGAGACATCGGGGAGCAGCACAGAGACATCGGGGAGCAGCACAGAAACATCGGGGAACAGGACAGAGACACCGGGGAGCAGGACAGAGACACCGGGGAGCAGGACAGAGACACCGGGAGCAGGACAGAGACATCGGGGAACAGGACAGAAACATCGGGGAGCAGCACAGAAACATCGGGGAGCAGCACAGAGATATCGGGGAGCAGCGCAGAGGCATCGGAGAGCAGCGCAGAGGCAATGGGGAGCAGCGCAGAGGCATCAGGGAGCAGTGCAGAGGCATCGGGGAGCAGCACAGAAACATCGGGGAGCAGTACAGAGATATCGGGGAGCAGCGCAGAGGCATCGGGGAGCAGCGCAGAGGCAATGGGGAGCAGCGCAGAGGCAATGGGGAGCAGCGCAGAGGCATCAGGGAGCAGTGCAGAGGCATCGGGGAGCAGCACAGAGGCATCAAGCAGCAACGCAGAGGCAATGGGGAGCAGTGCAGAGGCAAAGGAAGAGCAGCGCAGAGGTATCGGGGAGCAGCGCAGAGGCAATGGGGAGCAGCGCAGAGGCATCGGAGAGCAGTGCAGAGGCAAAGGGGGAGCAGCGCAGAGGCATCGGGGAGCAGCGCAGAGGCAATAGGGAGCAGCGCAGAGGCATCGGGGAGCAGCGCAGAGGCATTGGGGAGCAGCGTACAGGCAATGGGAAGCAGCGCAGAGGCATTGGGGAGCAGCACAGAGGCAATGGGGAGCAGCGCAGAGGCATCGAGGAGCAGCGCAGAGGCATTGGGGAGCAGCGCAGAGGCAATGGGGAGCAGCGCAGAGGCATCAGGGAGCAGCGCAGAGGCATCGGGGGAGCAGCGCAGAGAGATCGGGGAGACTTCAGTGGAAGAAGAGGAGCGGATCCCGGGACAGCGTATCTCCCAACAAGTAAGCAGATGTGCAGAATATCTGCAATCTATTCTTCACTGTGTTTTTCACTGTGTTTTTCACTTAAATGATCCTGTGTTCACTGTTTTTATTCTATTCTTCACTGTTCTTCACATCTGATAACTTGTCGGGAGATAATATACGCGCGGAACAGTGAAGAATAGATTGCAGATGTTTGCATACATCTGATCACTTATCAGAAGACATTCTTTTTCAATTAAATAACACATTTTATTCCCGAACCATGGTCCCTTTGAAAAATGGTCGAGTCTCCCATTGACTTCAATGGGGCTCGTTATTCGAGACGAGCACTCGAGCATCAGGAAAAGCTCATCTCAAATTGGGACACATAACAAACTGTAAATTGGAAATACTCACCTTGGAGGTTATTTATCATTGATTTTCCTGGGCTTTTTTGGCGTAAAAAGTATCAAAATAGTCACATTGAGGTTTTTAGGGACTTTTCACTGCTAAAAACTCTCACAGGACTACATACACCTCTTAATTAATCTGGCGTAAAAGTTAACAAGCCTGATAACCTGTTGTTTTGCTTTTTATTTGTGTTAATCTGTTAACTTTAATATTATAAAAACTTTTCTTAATGGGCAAAGCCACTTAAATGAATCTCATGGGCAGAGAAGCTCCAAAAACAGATACAGAACTGTCCAAAAAGTTTTTCAAAAAGTCCCAAAAATGTCTCAAAATGCTTAAAAAGTCCCAGCAGATATGCCAGTATTATAGGGGACTGGATCAACTACGAGACTTTTTATAGGTCCTAAGTATTGAATCTGGCTCTGCACTCGCTAGTGATCCACTAGCAGCAGTTCTATCTTTACCCCAAATACATGAACAATAAATTAACAATAAAAAGTCACAAAAAACCTTATTGCGATTATATTGAGAATTAATCACCAGAGAACCATTGATAAATAACTCCCATTAATTTCTTTCATATAAAGTTTTTCAATTTTTTATGTTTTACCGTTCAAGCTGATGACGACTAAGGAGCAATGTTCTTCTTTATTATGTTATCTATAAATGACATGGTAGTCTTCTTTATTTACCAGCTTATACAGGCTATTAACTGTTTATATCTGGCATGTATATAAAAAATAAAAAGTCCAATAAAAAAAATTTAAGAAAGAGAAAAAAGGCATATGACTCACTGAGCAAGAACAGCGATGAACACACTGGGGCAGATTTATGAAGTCGTCTGAGAGTAACAATGTTCTTAGTTGCCCAATGCCGCCAATTACAGCTCCGATTTCATTTTTCTATTGCTCATGAATATTTTAAAAGGGAGCTCTAATTGGTTGCTATGGGCAACTAAGAACATTCTTACTCTTAGTGAGGTTCATAAATCTGACCCAATGGGGCACATTTACTTACCCGGTCCCTGCTCGATTCCCGAGGTGCGCTGTCCAACGAGGATGAAGTCTGTCGCAATTCATCAAGATTGTGCGCCTGATATCCTGCATCTGTCGCTTCCCCGCTGAGGTCTGCCGGAGTTCCCCTTCTTATTCCCAGTGTATGTGAGTGCATGTCTTGCGAAACAATTTGATTTGTTAAATCCCGCACATAGTCTGAATCCATCGGACCGTCCGACGGCCCGCCCCCCGATTTGTCCACAACGCAATGCCCGAAAACGGGCAATGCCAGGGACGGAAATGCGGCCACAGGACCTTAGTAAATAAGCCCCAACGTGTTTTGACCCAGGCCATGTGACTCTTGCACCCTTATACTCCAAAGCCACGGTGGCATATCCACTGGTGTGGTCCAACTGTAAGCATATCATGGAGCCCCTTTACGACGGACTCTTTTAAATAGTTGTAATTGATTCATATGTCCATACTGATGAGCTTTGATTGGCCTGCACTAGTTGTGTCATCAGGGTGGAGGTGTGTATGGTCTAAAATCGGAAAAGTCCCTTGTGGTATCCATTCCAAGGCAATCTGTTCGAAACCAAACCAAGCCAACCAGGTACTATGCAGTGGGAAAAGGAATTTAGTCATCCACTGTTAGTTTGAGCCCAAATTGGGGGTGCACCATAGAAGCGTCGGAGTACAATCTGATCCAGCTCGGTCTCATGCTGTTAGTCACTATGAGGCATCTCACACAGGTACAAGTCCAGGAAAAATTGGATCACAACCGGCCATGGGATATACCCTTAGACTTGAAGATGTTGTTTAACTTCACTCATCTTCCTGATTTGTAGGCATCAAAAACGATTAATGTGATAAATAGAGATGAGCGAACACACTTGTCTGAGCTTGATGCTCGTTCGAGCATTAGCGTACTCGAAACTGCTCGTTGCTCGGATGAGTATTTCGCCAGCTCGAGAAAATGGCATCTCCCGCTTTTGTGATTTTTGGCAGAGACTCTGCACTCCACCCAGCATGACGTGGTACCCTTACACGTCGATAGCAGTGGTTGGCTGGCCTGATCAGGTGACCCCGGAATAGACTAGCCCCTGCCTGTGTTGCTCGGATCATTCTCTGTCTGGATGCAGTTAGGGATTGAGTTGCTGCTGCAGGGATAGCGTTAGGGTGTTATATTAGCTTACTGTTAGGCAGGAGTGAGTCTACAAGAACCCAACAGCCCTTGTTAGGGCTAGAATAGCGTTATATTGTATTTTTTTTGTTGTTTGCTTGTGGCTGGGCTTGCTGTGGCTGGGCTGGGTTTGATTTGAATTAGGCACAGTCTGCTCCTTTATTTTTTTTTACGTTTATTTTTTTTTATAACTCAAAGTCATCTGGCATAGCAGTGTGTTTTCAGTGCAGGCTAGAAAATAGCCATAGGAGAACCCAAACGGCTTACTTAGGCCTACAATAGCGTTATATATTTTATTTTTTGTTGATTTGCTTGTGGCTGGGCTTGCTGGCACTAGTAGTGCAGCTAGTACCATATTGTGAGGAATTTGCAGGGAGTCTTGCGACCGTTATGTTTAGCTCTTAATGACACACATATCCATCTCAAACACCGAAGTAGGACAATTTATTAGGGGTTTGATTTGAATTAGGCAGAGTCTGCTCATTTACTTTTTTTTACGTTTATTTTTTTTTATAAATCAAAGTCATCAGGCACAGCACAAAATCCAGTTTACAGTTTACACTTAATTTTGAAAATGTTTAACCCGAGGGCTAGGGGTAGAGGACAAGGGCATGGACGTGGGCGTCCAACTACTGCAGGGGTCAGAGGCCGTGGTCCTGGGCGGGGTGAGACACCATCTGCTGATGAGGGAGCAGGGGAACGTGGCAGAGCTACACTCCCTAGGTTCATGCCTCAAGTTACTGGGACTCGTGGTAGAGCACTGTTGAGGCCAGAACAGTGCGAAGAGGTGATGTCGTGGATTGCGGACAATGCTTCTAGCCATTTGTCCACCAGTCAGTCTTCCACGCAGTCCACCCATTTCACTGAAATCAGCACTCCTCCAGCTCCTCCACCTCAGCCTCCTTCCCCCCAGTCTGCCCCCTCCCAGGAAAATTTGGCATTTGAACCAGCATACTCTGAGGAACTGTTTTCTGGACCCTCCCCAGAGTCACAAACCACTTGTCCGGTTGCTGCTGAGCTCTTTTCCGATGCCCAGGTTTTCCACCGGTCGCAGTCTGTGGGTGATGATGACATTATTGACGCAGTGGAAGAAGTGTGTAAAGAGGTGTCGGACGATGAGGAGACACGGTTGTCAGACAGTGGTAAAGTTGTTGTCAGGGCAGGAAGTCCGAGGGGGGAGCAGACTGAGGGATTGGAGGATGATGAGGTGACAGACCCAAGCTGGGTTGATAGGCCGGGTGAACACAGTGCTTCTGAGATGGAGGCGAATCCTATACCAGAACAGGTTGGGAGAGGCAGTGGTGGGGCCAGACGGAGAGGCAGGGCCAGAGCTGGTGCATCAGCGCCAAATGTTTCAAGTACTCAAGCTCCCGTGGCGAGGGCTAGATTTTCAGAAGTATGGAGGTTCTTTAAAGAAACACCGGATGACCGACGGACTGTGGTGTGCAACCTGTGCCAAACCAGGATCAGCAGGGGTTCCACCACTACTAGCTTAACTGCCACCAGTATGCGCAGGCATATAATTGCTAAACACCCCACTCAATGGCACCAAGCCCGTTCACCTCCGGCCAGGCACACCACTACTCCTTCCCCTGTGTCATCTGCTAGTCAGTCCCCTGCCCAGGACCCCGGCCCTAACACCTCCCATGCGAAAACCCCATCTTCACCTCCACGATCCTCCACAGCATCCACCAGCGTTCAGCTCTCCATACCCCAGACGCTGGAGCGCAAAAGGAAGTATAGTGCAACCCACCCACACGCCCAAGCCCTCAACATCCACATCTCCAAACTGCTTAGCCTGGAGATGCTGCCCTATAGGCTGGTAGAGACCGAGGCCTTTCGAAACCTCATGGCGGCGGCCGCCCCTCAGTATTCGGTCCCCAGCCGCCACTACTTTTCCCGATGTGCCGTCCCAGCCCTTCACCAGCACAACATCATCCTTGCCCTGACCAACGCCGTTTCTGACAAGGTCCACCTGACCACGGACACGTGGACGAGTGCTGTTGGGCAGGGCCACTATATATCGCTGACGGCACATTGGGTTAACTTGGTGGAGGCTGGGACCGAGTCTGACCCTGCGGCTGGTCATATACTGCCGACGCCGAGGATTGCGGGGCCTACCTCGGTCCAGGTCGCTCAGGCCTACTATGCCTCCTCCTCCTCCCACCCCTCCTCCACCTCCTCCTCCGAATTACCATCCGTGGGCATGGCGCCATCAGTCGGTAGCTCTAGGCACAGCAGCAGTGCCGTCGCTAAGCGACAGCAGGCAGTGCTCAAACTGCTGAGCCTAGGCGATAAAAGGCACACTGCCCAAGAGCTATTACAGGGCATCATGGCGCAGACTGATCTGTGGCTGGCACCGCTGAACCTGAAGCCAGGCATGGTTGTGTGTGACAACGGTCGTAACCTGGTGGCGGCTTTGCAACTCGGCAGACTGAAACATGTGCCATGCCTGTGCCCCGCCACATATTCACTCTTGATGAAGGCTACCTGATAGGCGATACGCGTCGAATCTTCCCTCTCAGACGTAGGTTGGGTTTTGGCTAATTGTTTTATATACCTTTATCATGTGCACTATCATGCCTTATATTGTTTATTTACTAGTATCACCATGTTTGGTCTAACAAACCTTATGGAGACCAATGTAACAGTTTTACATTTATACTCATACTGATTATTTGTTATCTTCATTGGGATCTTACTATAAACATTCTTTATTTTGGTCTCCTTGTATATATAAGTCAAATAATATAAATGGATGCACATATGTATCTTTACATCTTTATATAATCCCCCTGCCACTGTCTGATTGTGCTTATGTATTTGTCATACAATAAAAGTGTTATTTTGTTGATCCCATTCATATGCATCCTCCTTTTTCTTTCTCCATTTTCCATGACTTATTGGATGCAGATAAAATATTGTATCTTGACTAGAGATGAGCGAACATACTCGTCCGAGCTTGATGCTCGTTCGAGCATTAGCGTACTCGAAACTGCTTGTTGCTCGGACGAATACTTCGCCCGCTCGAGAAAATGGCATCTCCCGCCGTTTTGCTTTTTGGCGGCCAGAAACAGAGCCAATCACAAGCCAAGAGACTCTGCACTCCACCCAGCATGACGTGGTACCCTTACACGTCGATAGCAGTGGTTGGCTGGCCAGATCAGGTGACCCTGGAATAGACTAGCCCCTGCCCGCGCTGCTCGGATCATTCTGTGTCTGGATGCCGCTAGGGAGAGAGCTGCTGCTGGTCAGGGAAAGCGTTAGGCTGTTCTATTAGAATAGTGTTAGGCAGGAGTGATTCTACAAGAACCCAACAGCCCTTCTTAGGGCTACAATAACGTTATACTTTTTTTTTTTTTATTTGCTTGTGACTGGGCTTGCTGACACTAGTAGTGCAGCTAGTACCATATTGTGAGGAATTTGCAGGGGGACTTGCTACCGTTGTGTTTAGCTCTTAGTGACACACATATCCACCTCAAACACCAAAGTGGGACAATTTATTAGGGGTTTGAGTAGAATTAGGCAGAGTCTGCTGATTTTTTTTTTTTTAGCTGTATTTCATTTTATAGCTCAAACTCATCTTGCAAAGCAGTGTGCTCTCATTGTAGGCTACAAAATAGCCATAGGAGAACCCCAACGGCTTACTTAGGCCTACAATAGCGTTATACAGGTGGTCCCCTACTTAAGAACACCTGACTTACAGATGACCCCTAGTTACAGACAGACCTCTGCATATTGGTAATTTATTGTACTTTAGCCTTGGACTACAATAAACAGCTATAAAAGTTATTAAAGGTGTCTACAATGAAGCTTTAGTGTTAATCCTGGTTCTAATGACAAACCAACATTTTTAAAATCCAATTGTCACAGAGACCAAAAAAAATTTGGCCGGGGGTTACAATGATAAAGTATACAGTTCCGACTTACATACAAATGCAACTTAAGAACAAACCTTCAGACCCTATCTTGTATGTAACCCGGGGACTGCCTGTATTTCCCTTTTTTTTGTTTGCTTGTGGCTGGCCTTGCTGGCACTAGTAGTGCAGCTAGTACCATACTGTGAGGAATTTGCTGGGAGACCTGCGACCGTTGTGTTTAGCTCTTAGTGACACACATATCCATCTCAAACACCGAAGTGGGACAATTTATAAGGGGTTTGGGTAGAATTAGGCAGAGTCTGCTGATTTTTTTTTTTTTTAGCTGTATTTCATTTTATAGCTCAAACTCATCTTGCAAAGCACAAAATCCAGTTGTGTGCTGTCAGTGTAGGTTAGAAACTAGCCATAGCAATAGGATAGCATCGTTTTGTTAAAAAAAAAAAAAAAAACTAAAAAAAATAAACACAAAAAATTTTTTTTTTCAAGTTTACACTTTAATTTGGAAAATGTTTAACCCGAGGGCTAGGGGTAGAGGACGAGGGCGTGGACTTGGGCATCCAACTACTGCAGGGGTCAGAGGCCGTGGTCCTGGGCGGGGTGAGACACCACCTGCTGATGGGGGAGCAGGGGAACGCCGCAGAGGTACACTCCCTAGGTTCATCATGTCTCAAGTTACTGGGACTCGTGGTAGAGCACTGTTGAGGCCAGAACAGTGCGAAGAGGTGATGTCGTGGATTGCGGACAATGCTTCTAGCCATTTGTCCACCAGTCAGTCTTCCACGCAGTCCACCCATGTCACCGAAATCGGCACTCCTCTGGCTCCTCCACCTCAGCCTCCTTCCCCCCAGTCTGCCCCCTCCCACCAAAATTTGGCATTTGAACCGGCATACTCTGAGGAACTGTTTTCTGGACCCTTCCCACAGTCACAAACCACTTGTCCTGCTGCTGCTGAGCTATTTTCCGATGCCCAGGTTTTCCACCAGTCGCAGTCTGTGGGTGATGATGACATTATTCAAGTAGTGGAAGAAGTGTGTAAAGAGGTGTCGGACGATGAGGAGACACAGTTGTCAGACAGTGGTGAAGTTGTTGTCAGGGCAGGAAGTCCGAGGGGGGAGCAGACTGAGGGATCGGAGGATGATGAGGTAACAGACCCAAGCTGGGTTGATAGGCCGGGTGAACACAGTGCTTCTGAGACGGAGGCGAGTCCTATAGCAGAACAGGTTGGAAGAGGCAGTGGTGGGGCCAGACGGAGAGGCAGGGCCAGAGCTGGTGCATCAGCGCCAAATGTTGCCCGTAGTCAAGCTCCCGTGGCGAGGGCTAGATTTTCAGAAGTCTGGAGGTTCTTTAAAGAAACACCGGATGACCGACGGACTGTGGTGTGCAACCTTTGCCAAACCAGGATCAGCAGGGGTTCCACCACTACTAGCTTAACTACCACCAGTATGCGCAGGCATATGAATGCTAAACACCCCACTCAGTGGCAACAAGCCCGTTCACCTCCGGCCGGGCACACCACTGCTCCTTCCCCTGTGTCATCTGCTAGTCAGCCCCCTGCCCAGGACCCCGGCCCAAACACCTCCCGTGCGAAAACCCCATCTTCGCCTCCACGATCCTCCACGATCCTCCACAGCATCCACCAGCGTTCAGCTCTCCATACCCCAGACGCTGGAGCGCAAAAGGAGGTATAGCGCAACCCACCCACACGCCCAAGCCCTCAACGTCCACATCTCCAAGTTGCTTAGCCTGGAGATGCTGCCCTATAGGCTGGTAGAGACCGAGGCCTTTCGAAACCTCATGGCGGCGGCCGCCCCTCGGTATTCGGTCCCCAGCCGCCACTACTTTTCCCGATGTGCCGTCCCAGCCCTGCACAAGCACGTGTCAGAGAACATCCTCCGTGCCCTGACCAACGCTGTTTCTGACAAGGTCCACCTGACCACAGACACGAGGACGAGTGCTGCCAGGCAGGGCCACTATATATCGCTGACAGCACATTGGGTTAACTTGGTGGAGGCTGGGACCGAGTCTGACCCTGGGGCTGGTCATATACTGCCGACGCCGAGGATTTCGGGGCCTACCTCGGTCCAGGTCTCAAAGGCCTTCTATGCCTCCTCCTCCTCCCACCCCTCCTCCACCTCCTCCTCTGAATTACCATCCGTGGGCATGGCGCCATCAGTCGGTAGCTCTAGGCACAACAGCAGTGCCATCGCTAAGCGACAGCAGGCGGTGCTCAAACTGCTGAGCCTAGGCGATAAATGGCACACCGCCCAAGAGTTATTACAGGGCATCACGGCGCAGACTGATCTGTGGCTGGCACCGCTGAACCTGAAGCCAGGCATGGTTGTGTGTGACAACGGCCGTAACCTGGTGGCAGCTCTGCAACTCGGCAGACTGACACATGTGCCATGCCTGGCCCATGTGTTAAATCTCATAGTTCAGCGTTTCCTCAAGACATACCCCAATCTGTCTGATTTGCTCACGAAGGTGCGCCGCATCTGTGCGCATTTGAGGAAGTCCAGCACAGATGCTGCCACTCTCAGGGCAGCGCAGCGCCGCCTCCAACTGCCCGCTCACCGACTGTTGTGCGACGTGCCCACGAGGTGGAATTCAACACTGACCATGTTATCCAGAGTTTACCAGCAGCGCAGAGCGATTGTAGACTGCCAGATGTCAACTTCCACCAGAACTGGTAGTCAGGTCAGTCAGCTTCCTCAAGTCTACAATGAGGAGTGGACGTGGATGTCTGATATCTGTGAGGTGCTGAGTAACTTTGAGGAGTCAACACAGATGGTCAGTGTTGATGCCGCCATCATCAGCCTCACCATCCCGCTACTTGGCCTGTTGAAAAACTCTCTGGTCAGCATGAAGTCGGAAGCTTTGCGCTCGTCACAAGAGACGGGGGAAGAAGATTCCCTTGTTGATAGCCAAAGCACCCTTAGGTCTGTTTCTCAGCGCATATCGGAGGAGGTGGAGGTGGAGGAGGATGAGGAGGAAGAGGAGGAGAATGTTGGCGAGACAGAAGAGGGGACCATTGTTCAGTCCTCAAAACACTAAGGGGAACAAACCGAACAAAAATGCTCCAAATGGGCACATGAAAAACTAATATAAAGAATCAGAAAAAACCATGTGCTATACCAAAATACAATCTTTATTAATACATAGAAAAAACACACCAAAAAGGAAAAAATAAAAACATTTAAAAAGGATCAAAATCCTCTATACATAGCCAAAGGGAGGGTAGGGTATATGATAAGTACCCATGAAGACATGCCTCCCTATGCAGCCCCCGAACCTTTAAACCTGTCCAGCTAATACAATGCAGTAAGTGGCAAGCCAAACAAAATAATGTATATATCAGAAGTACCAATAGACTGTATTATCCTACAACCGCAGAAAAAACAGTATAACAAAGATTTTTTAGGGCAATATGAAATAATTACCAATGAACGCTGAGCTGGCAGGAGAAAAGGGGGAAAGGGGGCTGGAAGAGGCCCCACGCGTATCGCCACACACAGTGGCTTCCTCAGGGGTAACTGGTGTGTTGGGTGACATTGCATAAATACCTGTGTAGATGTAATTATAGTTAGCGGTGGCAGGTGTGGAGCGCCATGGTGGAAGGATCGGCGCTCGGCGTCCTACTTGATGTAGTGCGCATGCGCCTATTTTTTAACTCGTGCGTCACATGATAGAGTGAAAGATCACATGATAACGTGTCATGTGACCGAATATCGCGGCGTCCAGCGCCACATTTATCGGGCGCAGGGGAGATATCTGCTGCGTGCAGAGCACCAAAGATAAATATGATTGTATGTGTCCTACATATTGGTTAAAACAAGGAAAAAGAAGAAAAAGAAAACAGGAAAAGCAGTTACTATAGAAATTACTAAAAAAAAGGTAAAAGTACCTCGAAGGATACCTCGCAAGATACAGAATATAGATATAGATGAGTTAATAAACAAGTGAATAGATTAGTGCATAAATAAATAAATAATTAGATAATTAATAGATGTGCCATAGTGTGTAAAAAAGTGTGTTATAAATTATGAATAAAGATTCTTAAATATGAGTTCTTATATAGTGTGCATGATTAAATCCAACATGCAAAACATGTGACAGCAACAGTATATATATACATGAATATGCATCATAAATGGGAAATGAAAAATAATAAAACAATAAAACAAAGAGGACTACTACACCAACCATACACACAGTAACTGACACATACATGGGCCCATGTACACACGCACACACACACATACATAAAGTACACACACCTGTAAACCACCTTATTTAAAAAACATATCTCCAGATATCTAGGCTGGTCACGAAAGCTGTATTGCAGACAATTAAGGATGAGGATGGCAGGTAAGTCCCAGGTCCACTGGAGAGAAGACCCAGATGTCTAGGAGATTATTTCTGCTGAGGGATGAGGCAACCAGAAGTCGGACGAGCCAGAACAAGGAAGGTAAAGGAAATGAAGTACATATGAAGCGGAGCACAGGATCCTTCCGGGTACCAGATGAGAGGAACGATGTGACAAAAAATGCTGTATGATGTATAATTACAAAAATTAGTAATAGGGTTGTGAAGAAGGAGACAAAAAAGTGAGAGGTGTGAAGTGTGATGTAAGGAATATGAGACCAGAAGGGTTGAGTAGAAGGTGATGATAGTGAAAGAGGGAAAACAAAAGTAGGGAGAAAGAGAGGATACAAACAACTATAGCATGTGCATTGTGAACCGAGATCGCGGAAGGGAAAAAAAAAAAAACCAATGTGCAATAGACCTAGTGAGACATGTGCAATATAAGGAGTCACGCCACACGAGCAGAAAATAAATACCATAAGGCTGGCGTGTAAAAATCTTTTTTCTGCGGTTGTAGGATAATACAGTCTATTGGTACTTCTGATATATACATTATTTTGTTTGGCTTGCCACTTACTGCATTGTATTAGCTGGACAGGTTTAAAGGTTCGGGGGCTGCATAGGGAGGCATGTCTTCATGGGTACTTATCATATACCCTACCCTCCCTTTGGCTATGTATAGAGGATTTTGATCCTTTTTAAATGTTTTTATTTTTTCCTTTTTGGTGTGTTTTTTCTATGTATTAATAAAGATTGTATTTTGGTATAGCACATGGTTTTTTCTGATTCTTTACATTGTTCAGTCCTTCACTGTTCAGCGTGTATGGGCAGAAGAAGAGGAGTTGGAGGAGTTGGAGGAGGAGGAAATGGACAGTCAGGCCAGTGAGGGGAGTGAATTCTTGCGCGTTGGGACTCTGGCGCATATGGCAGATTTCATGCTAAGCTGCCTATCCCGTGACCCCGCGTTCAAAGAATTTATTCCAGCACCGATTACTGGGTGTTCACTCTCCTGGACCCACGGTACAAGCAAAATCTTTCCACTCTCATCCCTGGAGAGGAAAGGAGTGTGAGAATGCATGAATACCAGCAGGCCCTGGTGCACAAGCTGAAACAGTATTTCCCTTCTGACAGCGCTAGCGGCAGAGGGCGTACTTCTGCGGGACAAGTAGCGAGGGAGAGTAGGCGACCAGGCAGCTTGTCCAGCACTGGCAGGGGTACGCTTTACAAGGCCTTTGCCAGTTTTATGTCACCCCAGCAAGACACTGTCACCTGTCCCCAGTCTCGGCAGAGTAGGGCTGATCTTTACAGAAAGATGGTGAGGGAGTACGTAGCTGACCATACCATCGTCCTAAATGATCACACAGCTCCCCACAACTACTGGGTTTCAAAGCTGGACATGTGGCACGAACTGGCGCTGTACGCCTTGGAGGTTCTTGCCTGCCCTGCCGCTAGCGTGTTGTCCGAGCGGGTTTTCAGTGCAGCTGGTGGCATCATCACCGATAAGCGTACACGCCTGTCGACTGACAGCGCTGACAGGCTGACGCTTATCAAGATGAATAAAGCATGGATTTCTCCGCATTTCCATTCTCCACCAGGTGAAGGAAGCTGAACCTGAATAATGTATGCACTCCTCCTCCTCATTGTCCTCCTTCTCCTCCTCTTTGTACACTAAAGCAGAGGAAACTGGCTATTTTTTGCCAGGGCCAACTGGCTCTGGCTATAGTACTCTATGTATTTAATTTTTCTGGAGGGCCAACTACCCTGTCCTCTGTTTTAAACAATTTTTGGGAGTGCCACATACAGGCACTCAATCTATTTAATTTTTCTGGAGGACTACCTACCTGCTCCTCTGGTTTGAAAACTTTTTTGGACTGCCACATACAGGCACTCAATTTATTTAATCTTTTTGGAGGACCAGCTACCTGCTATTCTGGTTTGAAAACTTTTTTGGACTGCCACATACAGGCACTCAATCTATGTAATTTTTCTGGAGGACCAGCTACCTGCTCCTCTGGTTTGAAAACTTTTTTGGACTGCCACATACAGGCACTCAATCTATGTAATTTTTCTGGAGGACCAGCTACCTGCTCCTCTGGTTTGAAAACTTTTTTGGACTGCCACATACAGGCACTCAATCTATGTAATTTTTCTGGAGGACCAGCTACCTGCTCCTCTGGTTTGAAAACTTTTTTGGACTGCCACATACAGGCACTCAATCTATGTAATTTTTCTGGAGGACCAGCTACCTGCTCCTCTGGTTTGAAAACTTTTTTGGACTGCCACATACAGGCACTATCCAAATTAAATTGTCTCCATAGCTGCCTCCACACGTCGTCTTTTTAGCTGCCTTCACACGTTGTCTCCATTGCTACCTCCACACGTCATCGCCATAGCTGCCTCCAAAAGTAGTTCATATAGCTGCCTCCATACATGGTCCTATTATCAAACAAGCTGTGTCAGGCAGAATTTTGGGTTGTTTTCATGGCTTCCACATCAAACTTGTTAACTTTGTCGCCACCCTGCTGTGTAATCCACAAAATATACTGGCAAACTTTTATCATTTACCAATATTAGTTCAGCGCTTCTTGCGCATCTGTTTACATTCCCCTCACCCGCCATATCCTAAACTTATAAGAATGCTACTACACTTGATCTTATACAAAAGGTTCTTAAAAGTGCTGTTTGGGGAGTAGCCTAGAGACAGGGGCTTGGATTGGCGAAAGCTCGCCTGGCAGCGGAGCGCCAGCTCCATCCCAAGATCCATCTAACATAGTTTTAACTGCAGCACCTTTAATCTACTACTAGGTCACTGCCTCCATACATGGTCCCCTTATCAAACGAGCTGTGTCAGGCAGAATTTTGGATTGTTTTCATGGCTTCCTCATCAAACTTGTTAACTTTGTCGCCACCCTGCTGTGTAATCCACAAAATATACTGGCAAACTTTTATCATTTACCGATATTATTTGAGCGCTTCTTGCTCACCTCCTTTGGTTCCTCTCTGCCACCCATTGGTTTTAAGCCTGAGTCTATTTGGGGTATGTTGCCAAGACACTCTCTAGCTGTTGTCGCTGCCTCTGCATGCCGTCCCCTATAGTGTCAGGGTCAATTATTGGATGTTTAAGATGCTATCTAGCCTCATTCGGTCACTCTGTCATTGCCATGCTGTTGCCCATAGTTTTGGCATAATGGTGCGATTAAGCAGCCTCAGAGGCATCCATGCATGCTGCCCCTGCTGTTTCCTGTCCATTTCCGTGGTGTTTCCATCCTTTTCTGAGGTTCCCAGGTGCTTGGCCAAGCTTCCCTGTGCACATCCTTGGTCCCCTTGAAAAATGCTCGAGTCTCCCATTGACTTCAATGGGGCTCGTTATTTGAGACGAGCACTCGAGCATCGGAAAAAGTTTGTCTCGAATAACGAGTACCCGAGCAATTTAGTGCTCGCTCATCTCTAATCTTGATCTTATCAAGAAATGATACATTGGCCCATGAGTTAAATCTCATAGTTCAGCGTTTCCTCAAGACATACCCCAATCTGTCTTATATGCTCACGAAGGTGTGCCGCATCTGTGCGCAATACAGGAGGTCCAGAACAGATGCTGCCACTCTCAGGGCAGCGCAGCGCCGCCTTCAACTGCCCGCTCACCGACTGTTGTGCGACGTGCCCACGAGGTGGAATTCAACGTTAACCATGTTATCCACAGTTTACCAGCAGCGCAGAGCGATTGTAGACTGCCAGATATCAACTTCCACCTGAACTGGTAGTCAGGTCAGTCAGCTTCCTCAAGTCTACAATGAGGAGTGGACGTGGATGTCTGATATCTGTCATGTGTTGAGTAACTTTGAGGAGTCAACACAGATGGTCAGTGGCGATGCCGCCATCATCAGCCTCACCATCCCGCTGCTTGGCCTGTTGAAAAATTCTTTGGTCAGCATGAAGTCGGAAGCTTTGCGCTCGTCATAAGAGACAGGGGAAGAAGATTCCCTTGTTGATAGCCAAATCACCCTTAGGTCTTTTTCTCAGTGCATATCGGAGGAGGTGGAGGAGAATGAGGAGGAAGAAGAGGAGGAGAATGTTGGCGAAGAGGGGACTATTGTTCAGTCCTTCACTGTTCAGCGTGTATGGGCAGAAGAGGAGGAGTTGGAGGAGGAGGAAATGGACAGTCAGGCCAGTGAGGGGAGTGAATTCTTGCGCGTTGGGACTCTGGCGCATATGGCAGATTTCATGCTAGGCTGCCTATCCCGTGACCCTCGCGTTCAAAGAATTAATTCCAGCACCAATTACTGGTTATTCACTCTCCTGGACCCACGGTACAAGCAAAATCTTTTCACTCTCATCCCTGGAGAGGAAAGGAGTGTGAGAATGCATGAATACCAGCAGGCCCTGGTGCACAAGCTGAAACAGTATTTTCCTTCTGACAGCGCTAGCGGCAGAGGGCGTACTTCTGCGGGACAAGTAGCGAGGGAGAGTAGGCGAGCAGGCAGCTTGTCCAGCACTGGCAGGGGTACGCTTTACAAGGCCTTTGCCAGTTTTATGTCACCCCAGCAAGACACTGTCACCTGTCCCCAGTCTCGGCAGAGTAAGGCTGATCTTTACAGAAAGATGGTGAGGGAGTACGTAGCTGACCATAGCATCGTCCTAAATGATCACACAGCTCCCTACAACTACTGGGTTTCAAAGCTGGACATGTGGCACGAACTGGCGCTGTACGCCTTGGAGGTTCTTGCCTGCCCTGCCGCTAGCGTGTTGTCCGAGCGGGTTTTCAGTGCAGCTGGTGGCATCATCACCGATAAGCGTACACGCCTGTCGACTGACAGCGCTGACAGGCTGACGCTTATCAAGATGAATAAAGCCTAGATTTCTCCGGATTTCCATTCTCCACCAGGTGAAGGAAGCTCAACCTGAATAATTCATGCACTCCTCCTCCTCATTTTCCTCCTTCTCCTCCTCTTTGTACACTAAAGCAGAGGAAACTGGCTATTTTTTGCCTGGGCCAACTGGCTCTAGCTAAAGTACTCTATGTATTTAATTTTTCTGGAGGGCCACCTACCCGGTCCTCTGTTTTAAACAATTTTTGGGAGTGCCACATACAGGCACTCAATCTATTTAATTTTTCTGGAGGACTACCTACCTGCTCCTCTGGTTTGAAAACTTTTTTGGACTGCCACATACAGGCACTATCCAAATTAAATTGTCTCCATAGCAGCCTCCACACGTCATCTTTTTAGCTGCCTCCACACTTCTCCATTGCTACCTCCACACGTTATCTCCATAGCTGCCTCCAAAAGTTGTCCATATAGCTGCCTCCATACATCGTCCCCTTATCAAACGAGCTGTGTCAGGCAAAATTTTGGGTTGTTTTCATGGCTTCCACATTAAACTTGTTAACTTTGTCGCTACCCTGCTGTGTTATCAACAAAATATACTGGTCAACTTTTACCATTTACCGATATTATTTCATCTGTTTACATTCCCCTCACCCGCCATAACCCAAACTTATAAGAACACTATTACACTTGATCTTATACAAAAGGTTCTTAGAAGTGCTGTTTGGGGAGTAGCCGAGAGACAGGGGCTTGGATAGGCGAAAGCTCGCCTGGCAGCGGAGCGCCAGCTCCATCCCAAGATCCAACTAACTGCAGCACCTTTAATCTACTACTAGTTCACTGCCTCCATACATCGTCCCCTTATCAAACGAGCTGTGTCAGGCAGAATTTTCAGGTGTTTCACCAGATACATAATGGAACTCGGCCCATCTGTCGCCGCCATGCTGGAGACCTGAAGTTTCAATCATAGCAGCGCAATATGGATGCCCCATACTGTCGCTCTTAATCATGGAAGTCGTCTCCATGGCTGCCTCCACATGTCGTCCCCTTATCAAACGAGCTGTGTCAGGCTCATTTTTCGGGTGTTTCACCAGATACGTTATGGAACTTGGTCACTATGTCGCCACCATGCTGTGTTATCGACTAAATATACCGTCAACCTTTTGTTCACATAGGAAATCATTTCAGGGCTTCTTGCTCACCTCATTTGGTTCCTCTCTGCCACCCATTGGTTTGAAGCCTGAGTCCATTTAGGGTATGTCGCCATGACATTCTGTAGCCTGCCACTGCTGCCGCTGCCTCTGCATGCCGTCCCCTATAGTGTCAGGGTAAATTATTGGATGTTTTAGATGCTATCTAGCCTCATTCGGTCACTCTGTCATGGCCATGCTGTTGCCCATAATTTTGGCATAATGGTGCGATTAAGCAGCCTCAGAGGCATCCATGCATGCTGCCCCTGCTGTTTCCTCTCCATTTCCATGGTGTTTCCATCCTTTTCTTAGGTTCCCAGGTGTTTGGCCAAGCTTCCCTGTGCAGAGCCTTGGTCCCCTTGAAAAATGCTCGAGTCTCCCATTGACTTCAATGGGGTTCGTTATTCGAGAAGAGCACTCGAGCATCGGGAAAAGTTTATCTCGAATAACGAGCACCCGAGCATTTTAGTGCTCACTCATCTCTAGTGATAACTAAGATAAAATACAAAGTTCATTATGGGTAGAAAAAAAAAATCCATACATTATAATTAAAAAAAAAATATTGAATTGTATAAGAATTTAAGATTATTTTTAATATTCAATATTCTAAAAATACTAACGTCTAAAAAAATACCAGATGCTTCACAGCAGCCATTACAGCTACAACTATAAAGCCCTGCATAATGTTACAAAATGTTATATAACCCAGTATAATAACACACCCGTATAACATGGAGACTCCCTACCTGCCATTAATTATTCCTCTGGAAATTCACATGGTCTGTCTGTTCCCTGCACGTTTTATAGCTCAGGTCCTCAGACAAGTAACCAATCAGAAATGTTTGAGTTACTTTTTGAAACTTGTCCCATGGGTTGTGGGCAGATATAAGATACAACATTTTATAGGCAGAGCCGCTCAGTTACGTCATACACTCACCGGCCACTTTATTAGGTACACCATGCTAGTAACGGGTTGGACCCCCTTTTGCCTTCAGAACTGCCTCAATTCTTCGTGGCATAGATTCAACAAGGTGCTGGAAGCATTCCTCAGAGATTTTGGTTCATATTGACATGATGGCATCACACAGTTGCCGCAGATTAGTCGGCTGCACATCCATGATGCGAATCTCCCGTTCCACCACATCCCAAAGATGCTCTATTGGATTGAGATCTGGTGACTGTGGAGGCCATTTGAGTCCGGTTACCTCATTGTCATGTTCAAGAAACCAGTCTGAGATTATTCCAGCTTTATGACATGGCGCATTATCCTGCTGAAAGTAGCCATCAGATGTTACAGGGTACATTGTGCTCATAAAGGGATGGACATGGTCAGCAACAATACTCAGGTAGGCTGTGGCGTTGTACCAAGGGGCCCAAAGAGTGCCAAGAAAATATTCCCCACACCATGACACCACCACCACCAGCCTGAACCGCTGATACAAGGCAGGATGGATCCATGCTTTCATGTTGTTGACGCCAAATTCTGACCCTACCAAACGAATGTCGCAGCAGAAATCGAGACTCATCAGACCAGGCAACGTTTTTCCAATCTTCTACTGTCCAATTTCAATGAGCTGGTGCAAATTGTAGCCTCAGTTTCCTGTTCTTAGCTGAAAGGAGTGGCACCCGGTGTGGTCTTCTGCTGCTGTAGCCCATCTGCCTCAAAGTTCGACGTACTGTGCGTTCAGAGATGCTCTTCTGCCTACCTTGGTTTGAGTCACTGTTGCCTTTCTATCAGCTCGAACCAGTCTGCCCATTCTCCTCTGACCTCTGGCATCAACAAGGCATTTCCGCCCACAGAACTGCCGCTCACTGGATGTTTTTTCTTTTTCGGACCATTCTCTGTAAAACCTAAGGATGGTTGTGCGTGAAAATCCCAGTAGATCAGCAGTTTCTGAAATGCTCAGACCAGCCCTTCTGGCACCAACAACCATGCCACGTTCAAAGGCCTCAAATCACCTTTCTTCCCCATACTGATGCTCGGTTTGAACTGCAAGAGATTGTCTTGACCATGTCTACATGCCTAAATGCGATTGTTGCCGCCATGTGATTGGCTGTTTAGAAATTAAGTGTTAACGAGCAGTTGGACAGGTGTACCTAATAAAGTGGCCGATGAGTGTATATTACTCAACAGGTTCAGAATTTTTATTCTCAGACACAACATGCACATTCTGTTTCTTCCTTATGTTGGAAGTTAAGGTTGGATGACACCATGGGTTACGCGGTTATGACAGAACTCACACCTGAGGACTTCAAGAGCCCAAAAGGTTCAGCTGCTCCACACTGTATGGAGAAAAATACCATAAAAAGATGTTTAAAGGGTATGTTCACTTTCAGCACATCAATGATAATTGACATTATTTGTGTAATGAAAAGTTATACAATTTTTCAATATAATTTCTGCATCAATTCCTCATGGATTTCTTGATCTCTGTTTGCTGTGGATATAAACCTGTCCGAGATCATGTGATGTCACACAATGTGCAACGCTTGACATAAAATACGGCTCTGATTACTCCTGTTTTGTTCCCCTTTTTCTGGGATATGGTGAGCCATGCACCTGTGTGACATCACATGACCAGGGATATAACACATGACTGCCAACGTCTCTCAGTTCCCACATTCCTGTGGGGGGCTGGTTAGTAGTGTCAGTTAAGAGGCGGGGTGGCTTTTCTCCTATGCTGGACCTCCCACACCTCCATGGATTGACCTTTAGTAACAGTAAATGTCTTGTTTAGAAGAATGGTGACTCTAATCCCACGGATAGAGGTATCAGTGACACATGTACAGTCAGGGTCGATTTTAGACTCAGTGGGGCCCTGGAAAAAACTAAAAGTGTGGCCCAAAATAAAACTATTTACTGACTATTTAGTCAGTAAGAGGCTCCTTTAGCCATGCACAATAATAACATTTTGTAGTTACACACAGTAGAAGGTAGGACAATGGGGCTTATTTAATAAGGGTCCATGGCCGCACTTTAGTCTGATTTTCCAACATTTTCAAGGATTGTAAGGCTGTGACAGGATTGTGACGCATTTAACCAAGTATTAAAGGAGCAACAAATCCTCTTCCCACAAAAGTCCACATGCAGGGAGTCTCTTTGGGACAGGGGGCCGTAGGCAAATGCCCAGTTTGCAGCCCCCCTAATGCCGGCCCTCTGTACAGTATCAAGACATCTAAAAGTTACTGTGTGTGGTTTGGATGGTGAGTAGAGATGAGCGAGCACTAAAATGCCCGAGTGCTCGTTATTCGAGACAAACTTTTCCCGATGCTCGAGTGCTCGTCTCGAATAACGAGCCCCATTGAAGTCAATGGGAGACTCGAGCATTTTTCAAAGGGACCATGGTTCAGGAATAAAATGTGTTATTTAATTGAAAAAGAATGTCTTCTGATAAGTTATCAGATGTATGCAAACATCTGCGATCTATTCTTCACTGTTCCGCGCGTATATATTATCTCCCGACAAGTTAGCAGATGTGAAGAACAGTGAAGAATAGAATAAAAACAGTGAACACAGTGAGCACAGGATCATTTAAGTGAAAAACGCAGTGAAAAACACAGTGAAGAATAGATTGCAGATGTTCGGCACATCTGCTTACTTGTTGGGAGATACACTGTCCCGGGATCCGCACCTCTTCTTCCACTGAAGTCTCCCCGATCTCTCTGCGCTGCTTCCCGATGTCTCTGCGCTGCTCCCCGATGTCTCTGTCCTGCTCCCCGATGTCTCTGTCCTGCTCCCCGGTGTCTCTGTCCTGCTCCCCGGTGTCTCTGTCCTGTTCCCCGATGTCTCTGTCCTGCTCACCCTGTTCTTCAATGTGTTCTTCACACATATATATTGATCTTCACATACTATTTTATTCGCACCGTTTCTCGCGTATCTTCCGACAAGTAAGCAGATGTGCCGAACATCTGTAATGTATTCTTCACTGTGTTCTTCACTGTGTTTTTCACTTAAATGATCCTGTGTTCACTGTTTTCACTGTTTTATTCTATTCTTCATTGTTCTTCACTGTGTTTTTTAATTAAATGCTCGATCTCGTGCAGGGGAAATACTCGTCCGAGCATCAAGCTCATCTCTAACATATAACATTGATTTGAGTATAAAAATGATTTGAAACATTCATTGGTTTTTAGTCTCTGGGTTTCTATTTCTGTTAATATGTATTCTCACTATTTACTATTGGGACTAGCAAAGCTTCATGTGCTTCATGGTGGATTTCATGTGATAATGTCAGACGTGTTTTGTAGATACAGAATCTGGACACTTTGAGGTCATTGGGGGATATTTATCATACGCCAGCGTATGATTGCCCCGCCGCTGCAAATTCGCAGCCTGATACATGAAGAGGCTTCTGCCTCTTGATGTATCGGGCTGCCAGTTGCGCAGCGTTTTTCCTACGCCAGGCAGGGCCTGGCGTAGAAAAGAACGCGACCGGCGACTTTTCACAAATGAAAAGTCGCCGGCAGCAGCGAGTGCGCAGGCGTTACAGTCCCCGCGCCGGCCCACTCCCGTCCGGCCGCGCCCCCCGCTCGGCCGGCCGCGCCCCCCCCTTCACGCCCCTTCACGCCCCACTGGCGTGAAGGTGGCGGATTGGGGAAAATAATCGCAAAATCTAGCAATAAGCTAGCATTTGCGATTATTTCAGGGCCTCAGCGCCACTGGCGGTGCGCAGAGGTCCTGATAAATATCCCCCATTGAGTTGACTATAAATCCTGAATGCCAAAGTTTTCCAAAGCTGATTGATGCAGAAGAACACATACTGAAATCTACAGCCAAAAGGCTTTTAAAAAAATCAGGTATCAATAATGAGATCGGACCATACATGGAATACTTAAAAATATGGTGACACAAAGTAACAAAACGTACCAAAAAATAATCCATGGCTTTTGTTTTCTTCCAAATATCATGTCCAATAAATCAATGTGATAATAAACTTTGTAACATCTTTCAATTAAAGACTCTCTCTGCGGGACTTCTCTATCTGAAAACAGGCATTAAAGGACATCTACCACCAGGATGATGGATTGTAAACCAAGCACATTGACATACTGGTGTGTGACACCTCTAACAGGATCGGCTCTTCTTTAAGCTTCTTGTGCCTTTGTTTATGAGAAAAAAAAGGTTTAATAAATTATGCAAATGAACCTAAGGGACTCCAGGTTCCATTAACACCTTTGGGGCTTGGAGCCCCTTAGGCTTATTTTATTACTTTTAAAAGCCTTTTTTTGTAAAAGCCAGGGCATAAAAAGCTAAAAGAAGAGCAGGTCCTGTCAGAGGGGGCACACACCAGTATGTCAGTGTACTTGATTTACATTGCTTCATCCTGGTGGTAGATTTCCTTTAAAGCTTTGATTTAGTCACAATTCCCAGCAGAGTGGACGGGAATTGCACCTTCTTCACCCTATACCCCAGTTGGTTGTGGAGAAGGAGGTCCCGGCAATGCAGGGCTTTGCCACATTTCTTAACCAGTTCCGACCTGGGTTACAAGACCCCCGGTTGCGCAGCACATCACTGCGCTGCCTGTCTGCTTCAACTTCCTGATACAGAAAGCCCGATCCTGAATTTTTGGTCCAGCTTCATCTGAACCTGTGGGACATGAATCTGCATGGGTCCGCTCATCCCTAAATAGAATCCTTTGCCCAGCTGCCCAAAAATGTGGAAACAAACTATTAGTTGGTCCAATTTCACGGACTAAACACAGAATGGAAGTTCTTTCATCAGCATCATGGCTCCCTGTCTGCCATACTGCTCCCCGGTGCTGGAAGGTCACAGGGTCAGTCCTTACTGACAGCATATTTCTTCATGACGCAAGGACTGAGTTCGGTCTGTGGGATGTCATATGCAAATTAGCTACAATGTATTAGATATTTACATTTATCTGCAGAGATAAATCGCTTTAGGAAGTTTGAGGCAGCATCCCTAGTGCTACACAGAATTATGATCCCGGTGCAGTTTTCAGCAAGGATTCTCAACTGAAACAGTTCTATAGATGGTCCTAGACCAGGGCCTGATTAAAGGGGGGGCCCCTGGGGCTCTAGCCCTGGGGCCCCCACCACTTTCACTTTTTAAGGAGCCCCCACGTGTTTCCGACAGTCAGCGACTCAGCTCAGCTGTCTCTGCGTGTGATGTGCATAGGGGTCTAGGATGTCAGACGGGGTCAGTGAGGATCACTGGAAGGAAGGGTGAGGTAAGTATGAAGTTTATTATTTTGTGGCCATTTTCTACAGGGGACTGGCGGCTAAATTCTACAAGGGGCTGGTAGCTGTATTCTACAGGGGGCTGGTGGCTGTATACTACAGGGGGCTGCAGGCTATATATTACAAAGTCTGACAGGCTATATACTACAGGGGGCTGCCTAGACGTGACAGACCGCAGGATAGCAGCATCTGAAGTAATGATCCCCTCCAGCCTCTCAGTCTGACTCAACTCTCTTTGATAGTTTGCCATGTAAAATGAATAGGACAGAAAATTTGAAAGGAGGAAAGGAGTTAAGTAGTGACATTCTGGTGACAGGTTTCCTTTATGTGTCCACCATCAAGCAGATAAGAGCTGAGCAAGGTGGTCGGTATTTGGGCCACTGGACTATCAAACAATTTTTTTCCCCCGGGGAAAAAACCTAACTAGAGATGAGCGAGCACTAAAATGCTCGGGTACTCGTTATTCGAGACAAACTTTTCCCGATGCTCGAGTGCTCGTCTCGAATAACGAGCCCCATTGAAGTCAATGGGAGACTCGAGCATTTTTCAAGGGGACCAAGGATCTGCACAGGGAAGCTTGGCCAAGCACCTGGGAACCTCAGAAAGGCTAGATAGCATCTAAAACATCCAATAATTGACCCTGACACTATAGGGGACGGCATGCAGAGGCAGCGGCAGCAGCGGCAGGTTAGAGAGTGTCTTGGCAACATACCCCAAATGGACTCAGGCTTAAAACCAATGGGTGGCAGAGAGGAACCAAAGGAGGTGAGCAAGAAGCGCTCAAATAATATCGGTAAATGATAAAAGTTTGCCAGTATATTTTGTGGATTACACAGCAGGGTGGCGACAAAGTTAACAAGTTTGATGAGGAAGCCATGAAAACAATCCAAAATTCTGCCTGACACAGCTCGTTTGATAAGGGGACCATGTATGGAGGCAGTGAACTAGTATTAGATTAAAGGTGCTGCAGTTAAAACTATGTTAGTTGGATCTTGGGATGGAGCTGGCGCTCCGCTGCCAGGCGAGCTTTCGCCAATCCAAGCCCTTGTCTCTAGGCTACTCCCCAAACAGCACTTTTAAGAACCTTTTGTATAAGATCAAGTGTAGTAGCGTTCTTATAAGTTTAGGATATGGCGGGTGAGGGGAATGTAAACAGATGCGCAAGAAGCGCTGAAATAATATTGGTAAATGATAAAAGTTTGCCAGTGTATTTTGTGGGTAACAGAGCAGGGTGGCGACAAAGTTAACAAGTTTGATGTGGAAGCCATGAAAACAACCCAAAATTCTGCCTGACACAGCTCGTTTGATAAGGGGACCATGTATGGAGGCAGCTATATGGACTACTTTTGGAGGCAGCTATGGCGATGACGTGTGGAGGTAGCAATGGAGACAACGTGTGAAGGCAGCTAAAAAGACGACGTGTGGAGGCTGCTATGGAGACAATTTAATTTGGACAGTGCCTGTATGTGGCAGTCCAAAAAAGTTTTCAAACCAGAGGAGCAGGTAGCTGGTCCTCCAGAAAAATTACATAGATTGAGTGCCTGTATGTGGCAGTCCAAAAAAGTTTTCAAACCAGAGGAGCAGGTAGCTGGTCCTCCAAAAAGATTAAATAAATTGAGTGCCTGTATGTGGCAGTCCAAAAAAGTTTTCAAACCAGAGGAGCAGGTAGCTGGTCCTCCGGAAAAATTACATAGATTGAGTGCCTGTATGTGGCACTCCCAAAAATTGTTTAAAACAGAGGACAGGGTAGTTGGCCCTCCAGAAAAATTAAATACATAGGGGCAGATTTACTTACCCGGCCCATTCGCGATCCAGCGGCGCGTTCTCTTCACAGGATTCGGGTCCGGACGGGATTTATGAAGGCAGTTCCTCCGCCGTCCACCAGGTGGCGCTGCTGCGCTGAAAATCATCTCAACGCGCCGGAATGCACCACCTCGGACCAGGTGAAGGTAAGCGCTTCCCAAGCGTTCGGCCACGCCCCCCGATTTCCGTCGCGCGCAAGCCGGCGCCGATGCGCCACAATCCGATCGCGTGCGCCAAAATCCTGGGGCAATTCAGGTACAATCGGCGCAAATCGGAAATATTCGGGTAACACGTCGGGAAAACGCGAATCGGGCACTTAGTAAATGACCCCCATAGAGTACTATAGCCAGAGCCAGTTGGCCCTGGCAAAAAAATAGCCAGTTTCCTCTGCTTTAGTGTACAAAGAGGAGGAGAAGGAGGACAATGAGGAGGAGGAGTGCATACATTATTCAGGTTCAGCTTCTTTCACCTGGTGGAGAATGGAAATGCGGAGAAATCCAGGCTTTATTCATCTTGATAAGCGTCAGCCTGTCAGCGCTGTCAGTCGACAGGCGTGTACGCTTATCGGTGATGATGCCACCAGCTGCACTGAAAACCCGCTCGGACAACACGCTAGCGGCAGGGCAGGCAAGAACCTCCAAGGCGTACAGCGCCAGTTCGTGCCACATGTCCAGCTTTGAAACCCAGTAGTTGTAGGGAGCTGTGTGATCATTTTGGACGATGGTATGGTCAGCTACGTACTCCCTCACCATCTTTCTGTAAAGATCAGCCCTACTCTGCCGAGACTGGGGACAGGTGACAGTGTCTTGCTGGGGTGACATAAAACTGGCAAAGGCCTTGTAAAGCGTACCCCTGCCAGTGCTGGACAAGCTGCCTGGTCGCCTACTCTCCCTCGCTACTTGTCCCGCAGAAGTACGCCCTCTGCCGCTAGCGCTGTCAGAAGGGAAATACTGTTTCAGCTTGTGCACCAGGGCCTGCTGGTATTCATGCATTCTCACACTCCTTTCCTCTCCAGGGATGAGAGTGGAAAGATTTTGCTTGTACCGTGGGTCCAGGAGAGTGAATACCCAGTAATCGGTGCTGGAATAAATTCTTTGAACGCGAGGGTCACGGGATAGGCAGCTTAGCATGAAATCTGCCATATGCGCCAGAGTCCCAACGCGCAATAATTCACTCCCCTCACTGGCCTGACTGTCCATTTCCTCCTCCTCCAACTCCTCTTCTTCTGCCCATACACGCTGAACAGTGAAGGACTGAACAATGGTCCCCTCTTCTGTCTCGCCAACATTCTCCTCCTCTTCCTCCTCATCCTCCTCCACCTCCTCCAATATGCGCTGAGAAACAGACCTAAGGGTGCTTTGGCTATCAACAAGGGAATCTTCTTCCCCCGTCTCTTGTGACGAGCGCAAAGCTTCCGACTTCATGCTGACCAGAGAGTTTTTCAACAGGCCAAGCAGCGGGATGGTGAGGCTGATGATGGTGGCATCACCACTGACCATCTGTGTTGACTCCTCAAAGTTACTCAGCACCTGACAGATATCAGACATCCACGTCCACTCCTCATTGTAGACTTGAGGAAGCTGACTGACCTGACTACCAGTTCTGGTGGAAGTTGACATCTGGCAGTCTACAATCGCTCTGCGCTGCTGGTAAACTCTGGATAACATGGTCAGTGTTGAATTCCACCTCGTGGGCACGTCGCACAACAGTCGGTGAGCGGGCAGTTGGAGGCGGCGCTGCGCTGCCCTGAGAGTGGCAGCATCTGTGCTGGACTTCCTGAAATGCGCACAGATGCGGCGCACCTTCGTGAGCAAATCAGACAGATTGGGGTATGTCTTGAGGAAATGCTGAACTATGAGATTTAACACATGGGCCAGGCATGGCACATGAGTCAGTCTGCCGAGTTGCAGAGCTGCCACCAGGTTACGGCCGTTGTCACACACAACCATGCCTGGCTTCAGGTTCAGCGGTGCCAGCCACAGATCAGTCTGCGCAGTGATGCCCTGTAATAACTCTTGGGCGGTGTGCCTTTTATCGCCTAGGCTCAGCAGTTTGAGCACCGCCTGCTGTCGCTTAGCGATGGCACTGCTGCTGTGCCTAGAGCTACCGACTGATGGCGCCATGCCCACGGATGGTAATTCAGAGGAGGAGGTGGAGGAGGGGTGGGTGGAGGAGGAGGCATAGTAGGCCTTTGAGACCTGGACCGAGGTAGGCCCCGCAATCCTCGGCGTCGGCAGTATATGACCAGCCCCAGGGTCAGACTCGGTCCCAGCCTCCACCAAGTTAACCCAATGTGCCGTCAGCGATATATAGTGGCCCTGCCCGGCAGCACTCGTCCACGTGTCCGTGGTCAGGTGGACCTTGTCAGAAACGGCGCTGGTCAGGGCACGGAGGATGTTCTCTGACACGTGCTTGTGCAGGGCTGGGACGGCACATCGGGAAAAGTAGTGGCGGCTGAAGACCGAATACCGAGGGGCGGCCGCCGCAATGAGGTTTCGAAAGGCCTTGGTCTCTACCAGCCTATAGGGCAGCATCTCCAGGCTAAGCAACTTGGAGATGTGGACGTTGAAGGCTTGGGCTAGGATCGTGGAGGCGAAGATGGGGTTTTCGCATGGGAGGTGTTTGGGCCGGGGTCCTGGGCAGGGGGCTGACTAGCAGATGACACAGGGGAAGGAGCAGTGGTGTGCCCGGCCGGAGGTGAACGGGCTTGGTGCCATTGAGTGGGGTGTTTAGCATTCAGATGCCTGCGCATACTGGTGGTAGTTAAGCTAGTAGTGGTGGAACCCCTGCTGATCCTGGTTTGGCAAAGGTTGCACACCACAGTCGGTCGGTCATCCGGTGTTTCTTTAAAGAACCTTCAGACTTCTGAAAATCTATCCCTCGCCACGGGAGCTTGACTACGGGCAACATTTGGCTGATGCACCAGCTCTGGCCCTGCCTCTCCGTCTGGCCCCACCACTGCCTCTTCCAACCTGTTCTGCTATAGGACTCGCCTCCGTCTCAGAAGCACTGTGTTCACCCGGCCTATCAACCCAACTTGGGTCTGTCACCTCATCATCCTCCGATCCCTCAGTCTGCTCCCCCCTCGGACTTCCTGCCCTGACAACAACTTTACCACTGTCCGACAACTGTGTCTCCTCATCGTCCGACACCTCTTACACACTTCTTCCACTACGTCAAGAAGGTCATCATCACCCACAGACTGCGACTGGTGGAAAACCTGGGCATCGGAAAATAGCTCAGCAGCAGCAGGACAAGTGGTTTGTTACTGTGGGAAGGGTCCAGAAAACAGTTCCTCAGAGTATGCCGGTTCAAATGCCAAATTTTGGTGGGAGGGGGCAGACTGGGGGGAAGGAGGCTGAGGTGGAGGAGCTGGAGGAGTGCCGATTTCGGTGACATGGGTGGACTGCGTGGAAGACTGACTGGTGGACAAATGGCTAGAAGCATTGTCCGCAATCCACGACATCACCTCTTCGCACTGTTCTGGCCTCAACAGTGCTCTACCACGAGTCCCAGTAACTTGAGACATGATGAACCTAGGGAGTGCACCTCTGCGGCGTTCCCCTCCTCCCCCATCAGCAGGTGGTGTCTCACCCCGCCCAGGACCACGGCCTCTGACCCCTGCAGTAGTTGGACCCACGTCCACGCCCTCGTCCTCTACCCCTAGCCCTCGTGTTAAACATTTTCCAAATTAAAGTGTAAACTTGAAAAAAAAAAAAAATTTGTGTTTATTTTTTTTTAGTTTTTTATTTTTTTTAACAAAATGATGCTATCCTATTGCTATGGCTAGTTTCTAACCTACACTGACAGCACACAACTGGATTTTGTGCTTTGCAAGATGAGTTTGAGCTATAAAATGAAATAAAGGTAAAAAAAAAAAAATCAGCAGACTCTGCCTTATTCTACTCAAACCCCTAATAAATTGTCCCACTTCGGTGTTTGAGGTGGATATGTGTGTCACTAAAAGCTAAACACAACGGTCGCAGGTCTCCCAGCAAATTCCTCACAGTATGGTACTAGCTGCACTACTAGTGCCAGCAAGCCCAGCCACAAGCAAACAAAAAAAGGGGAAATATAACGCTATTGTAGGCCTAAGTAAGCCGTTGGGGTTCTCCTATGGCTATTTTGTAGCCTACAATGAGAGCACACTGCTTTGCAAGATGAGTTTGAGCTATAAAATGAAATAAAGCTAAAAAAAAAAAAATCAGCAGACTCTGCCTAATTCTACTCAAACCCCTAATAAATTTTCCCACTTCGGTGTTTGAGGTGGATATGTGTGTCACTAAGAGCTAAACACAACGGTAGCAAGTCCCCCTGCAAATTCCTCACAATATGGTACTAGCTGCACTACTAGTGCCAGCAAGCCCAGCCACAAGCAAATTAAAAAAAAAAAGTATAACGTTATTGTAGCCCTAAGAAGGGCTGTTGGGTTCTTGTAGAATCACTCCTGCCTAACACTATTCTAATAGAACAGCCTAACGCTATCCCTGCAGCAGCAGCAGCTCTCTCCCTAGCGGCATCCAGACACAGAATGATCCGAGCAGCGCGGGCAGCGGCTAGTCTATCCCAGGGTCACCTGATCTGGCCAGCCAACCACTGCTATCGAAGTGTAAGGGTACCACGTCATGCTGGGTGGAGTGCAGAGTCTCCTGGCTTGTGATTGGCTCTGTTTCTGGCCGCCAAAAAGCAAAACGGCGGGAGATGCCATTTTCTCGAGCGGGCGAAGTATTCGTCCGAGCAGCGAGCAGTTTCTAGTACGCTAATGCTCGAACGAGCATCAAGCTCAGACGAGTATGTTCGCTCATCTCTAAACCTAACTAAAACTAAAAAAACTATAACTAAAACTTTGAGCTACCAATCGTCACAAATTGTGAACCAAAGGATTATCTTCCTATGAAACATAGACTTGATGCTTTCTACTTATGAATAATCACAAGTGCTAAAAATCAGGTGTAATGTTAATTTTATTATGCATATTTTTTCTCATTTAAGACATCTTAAGGTTCCAAGACTTTGTCTTCTCTTGATCAGAGGCTTTTTGCTTTGTCTTATGAATTCACCTGTTGGGAAAAAATACACAAATACAAATCTTAAAAAATTTTTGACTGATATTTTAGGCAGTTTTTGTAATAATCTGTATATCCCCAATTTGCTTAACAACTATAGGCGACATATTGTTACAGAACAACATATATTACTTGGCTTGGCTACACACAGAGACTTGTGCCGTGTGTAATGAGCCTCAAAAGCAGGTATAGCTGTACACGTATTTCGGGCACAACTCTCATAAGTGTATTTTAGGGATCCGTATGGGTGCAGCCAACGTCTTATTACCTCTAGTTTCTGGTGCTAAACCGGCTGAAGTTTGAGTAATATTGGTGTAAGGGATGGGAGCGACACCACTGAGGGCAAAATCCAAGTACGGTAGCTTGTAAAATTAATTTTATTGCATAGAAAAACAGAACCGAAACGTGTTTTGAGGATTCCATAATACCCCTTTTTCAAGTGGAATTTTCCTTGGCACAGTCCTGCTATCAGCTGAGGAAAATTTTCTACCCTATTGAACCCTGAACAAAATGGTGCAGATTTACTTACCTGGTCCTGTCGCGATCCAGCGGCGCGTTCTCTGCGGTGGATTCGGGTCCGGCCGGGATTCACTAAGGTAGTTCCTCCGACGTCCACCAGGTGGCGCTGCTGCGCTGAAGTCCGCTGAAATGCACTCAAGTACACCGGCCTATTCCTGGTGAAGGTAAGTGCAAGCTCCGCAACACTTTTTGTTTTTTAAATGCGCCGATGCGCCAAAATCCGATCGCGTGCGCCAAAAATCCCGGGACAATACAGGGAAAATCGGCGCAAATCGGAAATATTCGGGTAACACGTCGGGAAAACGCGAATCGGGCCCTTAGTAAATGACCCCCAATTTCCTAAACCTAGTTACCATATGACTCAACAAACATCATAGTGCACAGCATGTAGGACGGATATCGTTGCAGAATAAACAAGAATCCAAATATCTTAGTAATATGCCGTGCTTATAGAATTTGGAAGAGGATGAAAAAGAGACAAAAGAGAGCCAGAGAAAAGAAGATAAAAAAAAGATAATGAACATAATAGAAAGGACATAAAAACTGAAAAATATAAAAACAAGAAAGAGAGGGGAAGGCTTAAAAGTTAAAAGGAACAGAAAGGTAAAATGTCTTCTGTTTCCTTATATTATTACATTTGTAGATGTAGATTTGGTGTTTTCTTACCATCTTGGGCATTTTCCCTCTGGGATGCAGGTATTAGCGGGACCGATGACATATCCTTTCTGGGTACATCTACATCCTTGAGTACAACTGTAGCCACAAGGCTTTTTAGTTTTACAGTAGGCAGAACATCCGGCGCAGTTGTCCAATACAGCTCCTTTAGGACAAGAATTATTTGGAGGAGGGGGCGATGGGCATTTTTGCTTAGGGACACATTTGTTATCACGATCAAGGAGGTATCCGGGCTCTTTACATTTACATCCTTCGGTACAAGATTGAGCACAAAATGCATCCTTATTTCCGCATCTGTCTGTGCAGCGTATGCAATCTGACCATTCCTTATCTCTAGGGCATTTATCTGTGGAGAGAAACGGGGTGATAATGAGCCAATAAAACATATGAAAACCTTGTTATAAAGGCCCAATGTTTTTTTTTTTAAAATTGAATTTTAATTTGCAAATAATAAAAATACACATACTATTTTTTTTATTTTTTTTTAATTTATTTTAACAAAACAATTTTATGTTGTCCATTATACAATTCAATTGGTTTTGAAAACCCTTACCCCCCCACCCCCTTCTACCTGGTAAGGATTAAGGAAAATGGGGGGGGGGGGCTCCCACTATCTCTGTCCGTCTTCTTTTCATACTGACATATCTTATAAAGTATATCTATTCATACTTTGTGAACTAATTTGTCAGATCTTCCCAAGCTCATCCAATTCCTAACTATTATTAGTTTGGCTACAAAAAACAGTTTACCCTTTTAATGCACCATGACATATCTGTACATCGTGGAGCTGTTAAAAGCCGGCTGCGCGTAGGCGCTACTATCTTGTTTTAGATTGTCGCTCTCTGTAACATCTTCAGGAAGCGACTATCTGTCATCATGACAGCCTCAGTTCTTTATAAGACTTGAGTCTGTGTATTTACAGAATATCTGTAACAATGTGCCAGTGGCACATTGTGGCAGATGATGTGTAAAATCCACAAATCCTGCCATACTGTACATGGTATGCATGGTCAATCAGACAACATAGGGTTAAAGTAAGCTAGGGGATCTGAAAAGTGGCTAAAAAAATATAAAAGTAAAAATAATATATAAATAAAGCTTAAAAGTTCAAATCCCCCCATTTCCCTAGAACTGATAGAAAGATAAAGAAACAAATAAAATCATAAATAATCAGGCCACAACCCCAAATGTTTGATCTATCAAAATATAATAAAGTTTTTTCCTGGCATTGAACCCTATAACAGAAAGTCTGGCATACATTTCCAAAACACAACTGTTCAGCTAATCTGCAAAACATGTATTAAAATGCATTGAAACACATTAAACCTGGGAAAATTTGGCATTTCCATGTTCGTACCAAGCCAAAGAATAAAGAAGACATATTTGGGGCGCTCAGTGAAAGACGTAAAAAGTGAGCCCACAAGAAAATGGCACAAATGTGTTTTTTCATCAATTTCACCTAATTTTTTTCCTGCTTTCCAGTACACGGCATGGAATAATAAATACTGTCACTACAAATGAAAATGTGTTATGCAGAAAATATGCCCTCACACAGCTCTGTACACAAAAAAATGTAAACTTATAGATTTTTGAAGGTAGGTAACGAAAAATTAACAGAAAAGGACTGCATCCTAAAAGGTTAATTATTCCAAATACAAGGGGGCTTGACTGGACAAAAAACAGAAATTTCGGTGCAGCAAATAAGAGGTGGAAAGTAGTACTCACCAGTTTTATACTGCACCAGATACTGCCCTATTCCTAGCGTTGTATATCCCTTTTGGAAGCGGAATGTGCCCTGTTTGTTTACATGGGCCACGGACCAGAGCGATTACCCAAGCACCAATTGACCCGTAGAAGTTTGGGTTAGTTCAAATCTGAACCTTAAAACTTATTCTGGGACACCCTACAGACCTGAACATTGTGGTTCGGGTTCGCTCATCACCTGTGTAGTCAGACCTTGGTTTGTCGACTATAATTGGCAAGACTCATGGGTCAAAAGTTTTGCTTGCAATTTTTCCCCATGCCCCCAATACTTTTTAGGAGCTTAAGTAACCCATTAATGCAAGAGAAGCAGCCAAGTTCTTTAACACGGTCCTATTAAATTTGCCTAAAAATATGGTTTTCCCCATCACCCCCAAAATTCTTAATATGTTTTAGAAAATCAATTTCAATGGTAAATCTTTGATAATAAGGCAGCTTAATTAAAGTAGCTCAGTTCTGTAAAGGTGGACACCAATATAATGGAACCGTAGATATGGCAGTATTGCTCTAAATAAGGTAGAAGTCTAATGTATGTTTCGTAGACAGCTATACTGTGTAATAATGTATCCATAACAGCTTTACTCATTGAGAATTGTTTAAGCTCTAGCTATATCTAGTGATGTCTTTTCTGAAGGAAGTGTGAATGGAGTAAAAGGAGAACACTGTAACCCTTTCTGCTGCATATTTCTCTATAGCCTCAGTTAGTTAACTATGTAGAGTCTTTCTGTTACTTCTGACACAAAAAGGTTGATGATACCGTAAGGGAAAGCTAAAATTCTGAGACATCAGAGGTGATCAAAGTGTTGCACGGTACTTTGTGGGCACCGTAGATAATGGACCCGAAACAGCATCAAGCAAAACAACCTCTACAGTAAGTGTGAGTGTAAGTTTGTTTTTAGGCTTCACTTACCTCTCTTTGGAGGATTTGAAAAGGCCAAGGCAACAGCTTAAAAAAGACAAGACAAATTGAAAAATAAAAGTTACATTGTGGCAGGGTCAGTAATTCTCAAAAATACAAATATAAAAAAGTTAATACCTAATATTATTAAAAGATTGCAAAAATATTATATAAAAAAATGTCTTAGGATGCACTTTAACAAAAATTGTGAATGTTAAATCTAATTAAAATATAACAATAATACCTGAAAACAATATCAGAATCCTCAAGGCAGCCATCACTGCTGAAAAGGTAAAATCCTAAAAATTAGAAAAGATGGAGTGAGAAATTAGGATTTAGCATTGAACAAGGCAATGGAATATATGGATCGAATGGAGACACTTTCTACCTGTCAAGGTGTATTCCTCAGGAGATGATGACGGACTGTCTATTCCTTGCAGATTTTATACCTCAGGACTTCAGTCCAGGAGCCAATCAGAAAATTTATAGCATCTCTAGAATTGTCACCTGGCCAAATGTCATAGATTTCCATGGGCGTTACAGCCCAATTAAATAATAGATTACGTTTCATGTATAATTATAGGGTGCGTCAGATATTTTTCTTATTTAGAATATGCACATTCTATTTTCTTACTTGGAGGTCTGTAGAGATAATAGGGCAGATTTATCAGTACAGTACTTGTTTTTTGGCCAAGAAGCACTAAAAATGTGACTTTGCCACCCTTACTTGAACTTGGAGGGGATTGCATGGGGCATTCCTGTCCTGTGCCTCTGGACTTTCTAATAATCGGCAAATATTCACAGCTGAATCTTTGCAGAATTTTTTAATAATAATAATAATAATAATAATATTTTAGTCAAAACTATGCGCCGCCAGACCTGGTGTAGTTTTGTCCTCAAGTCAGCACCGCCATAATGTATAAGCCTCATGATCTAGCCACTGTGGCATGGGGGGGAGGGGGCTTTCTTCATGGACCGGCACATAGAGGGCCACATATTACAAATCTTCCCCATTGTATCTATCCGTTGGTTTGATCTTGGTAAGATTGAGCCCAAATGTGATGGTGAGTTAACTGGTACCGTATCAGAACATCTCCAAAACAATACATTTTATAAATTGTTTTCTGGATACTATGATAAGTATTTTGCAAAACTGAAGCAACGAGCCTCACGGTCAAGAATTCTCAAGGTTCTTTGTCAGAATTAATTACAGCAGTAACAGCAATAGCGACTGCTACGGGGCCCATAGTGTCAAGGGCCCCGGCATTTAACCTGACACACTAAAGGATAGTGAATATGCATCATTATATTCATATTATGCTACACATTATACATCATAATATGTATATTACAGTGAAATTTTTCAACATAACACGTGTGTTGGAAACTCATATAAGAAATGTCGGGGATGGGATGGCAGTACTAGGCATCCCTCTTCTTTAGATTTCTGTTATTTAAGCCCCCCATGAGGTCTGCGGTTACTGCCGCAGATATGTGCCCTCAACCCCCCTGGGATAAGAAGACAGCCTGGTGAAGGGGGTCCCATTCAGAAGATAGAATGATGACGGGGCTAATAGTTCATTGCAAAGAGTGAGGCTTCATAGCAATTTTGTAGAGGAGCTTTGTATAGATGTGTGGTTATTTTTGGAATTTTTATTGTGTCCCATATAAATAACCTATAATAACTTTCAATACGCCCACATGATAACCTGTCCTAAAATCATTAAGCCTCACACCCTCAATCACATAAAGTGTATTGGCACCGATCCGAAATGGAAATCCCATAATAATAATCATAGATATGTCTCCAGGATGCTATTTAAATTGTTTTTTTTCAAGACTAGTGGAGGACAGTAACGCGATCAAGATGAAGAGGAGTGGAGATGAATTTTCCAGGTGTTTTTGTGTTTTTACAACTGGTTGATTTTTTCTTTAATGTTTAATGTTGTTCGATTTTATCGGGTTGTTTAAGCTTTGTAGCCATCGCAATGTAACTGTATGTTGTGGCTCTATTAGGCCCAAAGAGGGGTCATACAGTGGAATATTTTTATATAGTGCAAGTGAATATCATATAATAATTAGTTGCCTAGTTACCTCTGGCGGCTTATCACGGCCTGATTGAGAGGGGCAGATAAAATATGAGTATGAAATAACAAAACTGAAACACAGGGTCTGGGAATAGACTAAATAAATAGACAAAGAGGGCGTGATTTATCAGAAATGTCTGAGAGCAGAACTGTTCTAATTGTGAATAGAAACCAATCAAAGCTTTGCTTTAATTTAATAAAAATTTCTGGGGAAATGAAAGCTGAGCTCTTATTGATTGCCATGGGCAATTAGAACAATTCTGCATCAGGCCTTAGGTCTAATCCCCTTAGCTACGGTCCCTTCCCATTGCCTGGACACCCCTAGGCAGGTGATAGACTACTAGAAGACATTCTCTCCTTGCACCAAAGTTCAAAACATATTGGATAAAACAATAAAATCAGATAAAAATGGTCGCCAGAGTTACATCACAATAAAGAGAACAAACAACTTAACAAATCGATAGACTAAAAAGGAACCAGGACAAAAGCCAAAGGGTCAGGAGTAGAGATGAGCGAACATACTCGTCTGAGCTTGATGCTCGTTCGAGCATTAGGGTACTCAAAACTGCTCGTTGCTCGGACGAGTATTTCGCCAGCTCGAGAAAATGGCATCTCCCGCCGTTGTGATTTTTGGCGGCCAGAAACAGAGCCAATCACAAGCCAGGAGACTCTGCACTCCACCCAGCATGACGTGGTACCCTTACACGTCGATAGCAGTGGTTGGCTGGCCAGATCAGGTGACCCTGGAATAGACTAGCCACTGCCCGCGCTGCTCGGATCATTCTGTGTCTGGATGCCGCTAGGGAGAGAGCTGCTGCTGGTCAGGGAAAGCGTTAGGGTGTTCTATTAGAATAGTGTTAGGCAGGAGTGATTCAACAAGAACCCAACAGAACACGGTCCTCTGTTTTGAAAACTTTTTTGGACTGCCACATACAGGCACTATACAAATGTAATTGTCTCCATAGCAGCCTCACTTGGTCACTCTGTGATCGCCATGCTGTTGTCCATAATTTTGGCATAATGGTGCGATTAAGCAGCCTCAGAGGCATCCATGCATGCTGCCCCTGCTGTTTCCTGTCCATTTCCGTGGTGTTTCCATCATTTTCTGAGGTTTCCAGGTTTTTGGCCAAGCTTCCCTGTGCAGATCCTTGGTCCCCTTGAAAAATGCTCGAGTCTCACATTGACTTCAATGGGGCTCGTTATACGAATCGAGCACTCGAGCATTTTAGTGCTCGCTCATCCCTAGTCAGGAGATATCAGACATGAGCGGACAGATTACAAGTTAGCTTTGTCCAGTGTGAACTATGTGACGAACTATCTTGGTTCACAGTTTATAGGATATGGATTCCAGGTTAACCACTGATCATCTGGAGAAACGCTACCAAACATAAACCATTATTCACACTACAAGTCAGAGTAAAACACAAAGATAGAATCAGTGCATCCTCGGTCACACTCTACAGACAGAGGTTAAAGCAAAGGTTATACAAAAACATTTTACATTTTGCATCTTCGTGATCCTTCAGATCCAAAGAATGAAGATATGTGCCTTTTGGACCCAACTGTGAAAACCATAGACATAAAGTGCTTAAGAATATAGTCATAAATCCCCTCATGGTGTATTTGTATTTTGCATCAATTTCACCACACATGGAATTGATACAGAATGCCCTTATTTTTCTAGCCCCTAA
This sequence comes from Engystomops pustulosus, assembly GCF_040894005.1. Classification (NCBI taxonomy): domain Eukaryota; kingdom Metazoa; phylum Chordata; class Amphibia; order Anura; family Leptodactylidae; genus Engystomops; species Engystomops pustulosus. The sequence goes on from NC_092416.1 coordinate 19,695,743, forward strand.
CCTATGCCTCCTCCCTCAATGTAGTATCTGCCTTATGTCCACTTTCTGAAGCCCACAGAACCTGATGCTTTTCATGATATAGCACCCCCACCTTATGCCTCCATATCTGAAGCAGTCCCACCACAATATATTGCCCTTGTAGTAGCTGTCCTCCTTTCTGTAGAGCTTTCTGCTCATGGGAAGGACTCAACAGATTAAACAACCAATCCAAGGTGACACAGTAGCCATAAAAAATTATTTTGAAAACCTTGCTACAAAGACCAATGCATAACAAGTGTGTTATAGAAGAACACCAGAAGGTGTTTGAAAAGTGTAATATATAGAGCAAATTATGGATTCATCTTACAGTGAGACAATAAATAATAAATCAATGGGCTCCAGGGAGTAACTTGTATTAATTGGGACACATAGCAAACTTTCAATTGGAAACAGCCACCTTGGAGGTTATTTATCATTGGTTTTACTGGTCTTTTCTGGTGTAAAAAGTATCAAAATAATCACATTGGGGGTCATTTGCTAAGGGCCCGATTCGCGTTTTCCCGACGTGTTACCCGAATATTTCCGACTTGCGCCGATTGTACCTGAATTGCCCCGGGATTTTGGCGCACGCGATCGGATTGTGGCGCATCGGCGCCGGCATGTGCGCGACGGAAATCGGGGGGCGTGGCTGAACGAAAACCCAACGTATTCGGAAAAACCGCCGCATTTAAAAAACGAAAATGTGTCACTTGGGAAACGCTTACCTTCACCTGGTCCAGCTCGGTGTATTCCGGCGCGTTCAGATGATTTTCAGCGCAGAAGCGCCACCTGGTGGACGGCGGAGGAACTACCTTCATAAATCCCGTCCGGACCCGAATCCTGTGCAGAGAACGCGCCGCTGAATCGCGAATGGGCCGGGTAAGTAAATCTGCCCCACTGAGTTTTTTTGGGACTTTTCACTTCTAAAAACTCTCATAGGACTATATACACCTCTTAATTAATCTGGCGTAAACCTAGAACTACTGCTAGTCCCAGCACAAAGCAAAGCCAGAGTCATAACAGCCCCATAAAAAGTTACTTAGTCACTCCAGTCCACTGCTGATGTATGTGCTGGGACATTTTATAAATTTTGAAACTTTTTTGGGACTTGTTGAAAGTAGAAAGTAGACCATAAAAACTTTTCTTAAAGGGCAAAGCCACTTTAATGAATCTCATGGGCAGAGGAGCTCCAAAAAACAGATACAGAACTGTCCAAAAAGTTTTTCAAAAAGTCTCAAAAATGTCTCAAAATGCTTAAAAACATACGGTAGATCTTTCCGGTTTTGTAGTCATGTATTTACACTCCCACAGATAGTGGATCTGAATTCAGACCATAGATATGGTCATCCATCTTTTAAAGGGTACGGGCAGACACAGATATGATGCTGCTTTCCCTATGTCCCCTTATAGCTCCCGCCCTAACGAGGACGGTCCCAAAGAACTTTCCCTAACAGGTCAGTTGCATCTCCATTCCCTGACGCGTTTCCACATAACTTGTTTAATCAGAGGGATCATTAGGAGTGCTCGAATCCTATTTTGTTGCAACGCATGGAGTGCCACCCCGTTGCCGACTCACACTAGGAATTGGTCTATCGCACCCATGGTGCGATAAGGGGACATAGGGAGAGCAGCATCACATCTGCGTGTGCCCGTACCCTTTGAAAGATGGATGACCCAACCTATGGTCTGAATTCAGATCCACTATCTGTGGGAGTGTAAATACATGACTACAAACCGGTAAAATCTAGCCTATGTTGTTGATCCACGACCACAGTGATTTCGGGTATGTAGGGTGTTGTTTGTAGTTGCACTGTATGAAATAAGAGTGCAGGTAATAATCCCACAGCACAACACATTTCTATGTCAAAATACCCTATACGTGTGTTCACTATTTAAATGCGGGCGATATAAGTTCTTTTAAAATTGTTGATAAATAAAATTTAAGTTTTAACTGTACTCTATTTTGCTGAAAATTATCTTATATAGGAGGCAGCGACCCATTGTCATTTATTGCTTAGATATATATATATAGATAGATAGATATTTAATTAAGAAAAGACAGTGAAGAACAGTGAAGAATACAATGAAAACAGTGAACACAGGATCATTTAAGTGAAGAACACAGTGAAGAACACAGTGAAGAACACATTGCAGATGTTCCAAACATCTGCAAACTCATCCGAAGACACGCGTGCAGAACAGTGTTCTTCACAATAGTATGTGAAGAACAATATGTGGGAAGAACACATTGCAGATGTTTCCATTCATCTGCAATGTGTTCTTCACACATATTGGGGGTCATTTACTAAGGGCCCGATTCGCGTTTTCCCTACGTGTTACCCGAATATTTCCGATTTGCATAGATTTTCCCTGAATTGCCCCGGGTTTTTGGCGCACCCGATCGGATTGTGGCGCACTGGCACTGGCATGCACACGACGGAAATCGGGGGGCGTGGCCGAACGAAAACCCGACGGATTCGGAGAAACCGCCGCATTTAAAAAAAATAATAAAATGTGGCTGGACACGCGTTTACCTTCAGTCGGCCCGGCTCGGTGAACTCCAGTGCAGTCAGCGCAGCAGCGACACCTGGTGGACGTCGGAGGAACTGCCTTAGTGAATCTCCGGAAGACCCGAATCCACCGCAGAGAACGCGCCGCTGGATCGCAAATGCACCGGGTAAGTAAATCTGCCCCAATGTGAAGATCCCTGAGGTGCATTGTCCGACGAGGATGAAGTCTGTCGCGAATCATCAAGATCATGCGCCTGATATTCTGCATCTGTCGCTTCCTGGCTCAGGTCCGCCGTAGTTCACCTTCTTATTCCAGGTGTATGTGAATGCATGTCTTGCGACACAATTTGATTTGTTAAATCCTGCGTGTAGTTTGAATCCATCGGACCATCCTACGGCCCGTCCCACGATTTGTGCGTGCGACACAATCCACAACGCAATGCCTGAAAACGTCAGAAAACCTGACAGAAAAGCAGCCGCAGGACCTTAGTAAATAAGCCCCAATGTGTTTTGACCCAGGCCATGTGAGACTTGCACCCTTATACTCCAAAGCCACGGTGGCATATCCACTGGTGTGGTCCAACTGTAAGCATGTCCTGGAGCCCCTTTACGACGGACTCTTTTAAATAGTTGTAGTTGATTCATATGTCCATACTGATGAGCTTTGATTGGCCTGCACTAGTTGTGTCATCAGGGTTGAGGTGTGTATGGTCTACAATGGGAAAAGTCCCTTGTGGTAACCATTCCAAGGCAATCTGTTCGAAACCAAACCAAGCCAACCAGGTACTATGCAGAGGGAAAAGGAATTTAGTCATCCATATTACTGTTAGTTTGAGCCCAACTTGGGGGTGCACCATAGTAGCGTTGGAGTCCAATCTGATAGACCGGTGGTCCAGCTCGGGATCACGCCGTTCGTCACTATGAGGCATCTCACACAGGTACAAGTCCAGGAAATCTTGGATCACAACCGGCCATGGGATACACCCTTAGAAGTGAAGATGTTCTTTAACTTCACTCATCTTCCTGATTCGTAGGCATCAAAAACGATTAATGTGATAACTAAGATAAAATACAGTTAATTATGGGTAGAAAAAAAAATAAATTCATATGTTATAATTATAAAAAATTATTGAATTGTATAAGAATTTATACAATTTTTTGTGATATTCAATATCCTAAAAATACTAACACCCAATAAAAATACCAGGTGCTTCACAGCCCTGCATAATGTTATATAACCCAGTATAATAACACACCCGTATAACATGGAGACTCCCTACCTGCCATTAATTATTCCTCCGGAGATTCACATGGTCTGTCTGTTCCCTGCACGTTTTATAGCTCAGGTCCTCAGACAAGGAACCAATCAGAAATGTTTGAGTTACTTTTAGAAACTTGTCTCGTTGATTGTGGGCAGATATAAGATACAACATTTTATGGGCGGAGCAGCTCAGTTACGTCATATATTACTCAACAGGTTCAGAATTTTTGTTCTCAGACACAACATGCAGATTCTGTCTTATGTTGCAAGTGAAGGTTGGATGACAGCCATGGGTTACACGGTTATGACAGAAAGGTTCAGCTGCTCCACACTGCATATGGAGGAAACTACAATAAATTATATTTAAATGGTATGTCCACTTTCAGCACATCAATGATAATTGATATTGTTTGTGTAATGAAAAGTTATACAATTTTTCAATATACTTTCTGCATCGATTCCTCATGGTTTTTTTTTATCTCTGTTTGCTGTGGATAGAAACCTGTCCATGATCATGTGATGTCACACAGGTGCACAGCTCTGATTACTCCTGTTCTGTTCACCGTTGATAGAGATTTTTATCTGGGGCTCAAACCCTCCATTATAAAGGTGACTTTCAAATTAACTCTTTCATGGCTGCCCGGCACCGGGACAAGAGCACCAATCCGAGACACACCAGTCTCTTAGTGAATGTATAATCTTCCCAGTTTATTAACACTCAGCCGCATATATCAAATACAGAATCATCAGCATTGGGGGGCGTAACAAGGAGATAGAATACTGCAATGCTATTGGCCATAATGAATTTTACCAGGACATTCTCTGAAAAGGTTAACTATTTCTTCTCAGAGGCCGTCTTCTCAAGCCAAAACATAAGACAAGCAGGTGCTAGGCCAAAAAATATAGGACAAGAGTGAAGGACAGACTTACCTCTCATTAAATGTCAAGGAGAAGCTGGCAGGTGAGCAAAACAGGTTACATAAAAATGAAGTTTGAATCATGACATTAGTTGGACAGTGCTTGACCCCCGGCATGACCCCTAGCTAATACTAAAATGGCTGCTTGATCCAAAATGGCTGCTCTTTGGTTCTCTTGGTCTAAGAAGGCCGCTGTAGAGGAATATATCACTAAAAACGTTGTTCTGGGATATGGTGAACCGTCCAAAGTCTCTCTCAGTTCCCACATTCCTGCAGGGGGCTTAGTAGTAGTGCCAGTTAAGAGGCGGGGTAGCTTTTCAGTATCCTGGACTTCCCCCACCTCCATGGCTTGATCCTTTGTAACAGAAGTCAATAATAAATTACTTATTTAGAAGAATGGTGACTCCACGGATATAGGTATCAGTGACACATGTGGACAGAGCTAGACACAATGTTACAGGAGATAGATGATAGAAGATAAATAGGAGAGATGATAGAGATTTCTAGATAGATGATAGATTTATAGATGTAGAAATGTAAAGTATATCATAGATAGATAGATGATAGAAGATAGATATGAAAGATAGATAGAGTAGAAGAGAGAGAGGAATGATTGAAAGATGGATTGATAATAGATAGGAGATAGATAGATAAATAGACAGATATATAGATAGGAAATACACAAATTATAGAGGAAGATGATAAGCATCTTCAACCAGGCATTTAACCGAGGGGTATTAAAGTGGCAAAAAATCCTCTGCCCACAAAAGTCCACATGCAGGGAGTCTCTTTGGGACAGGGGGCCCCAGGCAAATGCCCAGTTTGCCGTCCCCTCACGCTGGCCCTCTGTACAGTATCAAGACATCTAAAAGTTACTGGGGCAGATTTACTTACCCGGTCCATTCGCGATCCAGCGGCGAGTTCTCTGCGGTGGATTCGGGTCTTCCGGCGATTCACTAAGGTAGTTCCTCCGACGTCCACCAGGTGTCACTGCTGCGCGGAATGCACTAGAGTTCAACAAGCCGGGCCGAGTGAAGGTAAGCGCGTGTGGAGCGACACTTTTTTTTTTAAAATATGCGGTGGTTTTTCCGAATCCGTCGGGTTTTCGTTCGGCCACGCCCCCGATTTCCGTCGCGTGTATGCCGGCGCCGATGCAACACAATCCGATCGCGTGCGCCAAAATCCCGGGGCAATTCAGGAAAAATCGGCGCAAATCGGAAATATTCGGGTAACACGTCGGGAAAACGTGAATCGGGCCCTTAGTAAATGACCCCCAATATGTTGTGGTTTGGATGGTGAGGCTTAAGGGTTTCATTCAAATCCCCTTTGGATCTTCAGGGATAACATGAGCTGTAGGTATCTATGCAGCAATATATATGATGGTAATAAGTAATGATTCGGCAGCATATTCAGAGAAGTTGGACGCTTATCTATGGTTAATTTAGTCTCCGGCTTCTATATAGAGCAAGTCTTTAAATATAAGCTTCATCACTCGTTATAAATGAGGCCGCATGACAATCGTTCTTACTTATTGGACTGAGGCCAATGCCCTTAGCCATGGCAATGCTATGTGTACAGATTCATGCTAACATCTCCTGGTAGACCGGAGCCAGCAAAATGTCATCCAAGAGACGTGGACGGCAGCCAAGCCATTATACCAAGCAAAACACATATTCTACAAACAAGAACAATCACAACTGTGTGTAAAGTGACACATAACACGATCCTACATAAGACAATGGAACACAAAACACTAGAGTGAGGCCAAGACTTACAGTATTTCCTGGCAGACTGAGCTCAGACTTTGCTACTATGTTACTTAGAAGACTTAATGATCTGCATATAGAATTATCATTATTTAAATTTGGAAAATACATAAAAAATATAATAAAATTTAACTGAATATGGTAAATTATTAAAAAAAAAATTATAAAGTTTTTAGAAATGGGGTGTAGATTGCGAGGGGGACCCTCAAGCTCCAGATTGATGCTGCACCCAGTTGTCAGACCCTCATGCTTGTGGGTGTTGCAAGTCCTATTTATCCGACCCCCAGCAATGCAGCACATCTCTTATACTGTACATAGAGGATTAACACATATTTGGGCAAATAACAGCCAGTTCCTATACTAACCTGTTTTCCCATAGATTGTAAGCTCTTGTGAGCAGGGAGATCATTCCAATTGTTTAAAAGGTTTATCCGATAACTCTGCACAACAGATTTATTTTCCTACAGCTGTTTATTAAATCTGAGCTCTGATTGGCTTCCATGGGCAACTAGAACAGTTTTACCTCCCCACAGACAGTGATAAACCTCCCCATATATGTTTGGGTGTGTGTATGAGTGAAGAACTGTGTATGTGTATCTTATACTGTCTATGTATATAGATATATGTGTGTGTACATACTAGTGTAATACGTAGATTTTTAAGTGGAAAGGAAGTCCCATTCAGAAGTGTGCTATGGGGCCCGTCCTCTTCTAGTTACGCCCCTGTTAAAGAGAGACGCTGTGCTGGATTTCCAATAATTTCCCAACTCCCCATCTTAACCCCTTCCCGACGCGCGCCGTACTAGTACGGCGCGCGCCGGGTCCCGGTGCATGGAGAGGGCTCGCGGGCCGAGCCCTCTCCATAGCCGGTAAGTCTTTGCTGCATATTGCAGCAAAGGCTTACCGGTAACACCCGCGATCGGTGCTAGCACCGATCGCGGGTGCTTTCACCGCGATCACCTCCGGCAATGCTGCCGTGATCCGTTGCCATGACAGCATCGGGCCTCACGAAGGCCCGAAGCTGTCTCGTTTTAACCTATTCATTACAATGTGCTATCAGCACATTGTAATGAATGAGGAGTAAAATCCCCATATACTGCCATATTGCAGTATGGCAGTATATGGTAGGATCGATCAGACAACCTAGGGTTAAAGTACCCTAGGGAGTCTGAAAAATAGTTAAAGTAAAAGTAAAAAAAAGTTTAAAAAAAAAAAATTATATTAAAAAAACCTAAAAATTCAAATCACCCCCCTTTCCCTAGAACTGATATTAATATTAATAAACAGTAAAAATCATAAACACATTAGGTATCACCGCGTCCGAAAATGTCCGATCTATCAAAATATAATAACGGTTTTTCACTGCGTTTAACCCCGTAACGGAAAATAGCGTCCAAAGTCAAAAATGACATTTTTTTGCCATTTTGGAAAATATAAAAAAATTAATAAAAAGTGATCAAAAGGTAGCACAGTCCTAACAATGATAGCAATGAAAACGCCATCAAAAGTCGCAAAAAATGACACCACCCACAGCTTCGTACACCAAAGTATGAAAAAGTTATTAGCGCCAGAAGATGACAAAATCAAAAAAAAAATTTTTGTACAGGAGGTTTTAATTTTTTTAAATGTATGAAAACATTATAAAACCTGTACAAATGTGGTATCCCTGTGATCGTAGCAACCCAAAGAATAGAGTAGACCTGTCATTTGGGGCACACAGTGAAAGCTGTAAAATCCAAGCCCGCAAGAAAACGTCGCAAATGTGTTTTTTCACCATTTTCACTGCATTTGGAATTTTTTTCCCGCTTCCCAGTACGCGCCATGGAACATTAAATACCGTCACTACGAAGTGCAATTTGTTACGCAGAAAATAAGCCATAACAGAGCTCTTTATGTGGAAAAATAAAAAAGTTATAGATTTTTGAAGGTGGGGTGTGAAAAATGGAAGTGAAAAAACTAAAAAAGGCCAAGTCGTTAAGGGGTTAATGACTTCTTCTTCACTATTCATGAAGAAGGGGATCTATCCAACCCAACATCCCCAAACAATGGTATTCTCAAGTGTACCACACAAGCCTCCACCAATTAATTGTCTGCTTTAGAACTAAACCTCAACCCTGTAAAATGTGAAACTTCTTTTATTCCCTACCCCACAGCACACAGGAACCAAACAAAAACATCAGCAATACCCAAAAGAAAGGGAGGAAACGTGGTCGAAGAGGAGGAAAAAAGTCCAGAAACAATGGTAATAAATCCAATTATAGAGACAACTTTCTAGAAACTTTTTTGGAACTAGTCCCAAATGACTTTTGAAGTATTATGCCACCAAACTTTAAAAAACAAAAACCTTACCCAAAAAGATAAAGAAACCCTAAACAACCTGAAGAAAATTCAAAACTTGGTCATGTGGTCAGCCTACAAAGTTGACGAGATGTTACAGTGCTACAAGACAGAAGTGATTACCTTAAAGTAGAATACAAAATTATATTGGATAAAAAAATTGTACAATTAAAAAAAAAACACCCATCAAAAGAAAAAAAATCAGTCAAATCAGCTTCCGGCCAGAGAATATTGAATCTGACGATCCTCAAGTGGTCTCTTTTTGCCATCTGCCAATGAGTCATAAAAGTCTACAAGATCCCCCAGGAGGCCCCATCATCTCCGGGATTTACTCTTTTTCTTCCAATTTACCCAACTATGTGGACATAATCCTTCAAGAATACGTCCAATCGCTGCCATCCTACCTTAATACAGGAAATTACCACTTATTAAATGGAAACCCACTTACCATTTTTTCACCTCAGATGTAAGTGAACTCTACTCCAACATTCAATATCAACATATCCGAGAAGCAGTTACTTCTTCCACTTTAACCGACAGCCAAGAATAATTTCATATAAATTCAACCACCTCAAGATTGTCGTGGCACATCCACAATAAAATGTAAGTTTTCTATTTTCCATGCATGGAAAACAATGTAGGTGGAAAACACTGTGAATAGAGATGAGCGAGTATACTCGTCCGAGTATACTGCTCGGTCGAGTATTAGCATACTCGGACCGGCTCGTTACTCGGACGAGTATCTCGCCGGCTCGAGATCGAGCAGTAAATTAATAAAATAAATTGAATAAAAGTATTTTTATTGTAAAAAAAAAAATATTACACATGTTTGCAGATGTTTTACTTGTAAGAACACATTGAAATAACACTATTCTTCACTTTCCAGGTGTTCGCGCATGTCTCCCGCTAAGTTCGGAGATGTGCACGAACATCTGGAATGTGAAGAATATTGTTCTTTCAATGTGTTCTGCACTTAAATGCTCCTGTATTCACTGTTTTTAATGTTTTAATTCTATTCTTCACTTTGCAGCTGTGCGCGCGTATCTCCGAACCTATCGGGAGACACGTGCGCACACCTGCAATGTGAAGAATAGAATTAAAACATTAAAAACAGTGAATACAGGAGCATTTAAGTGCAGAACACATTGAAAGAACAATATTCTTCACATTCCAGATGTTCGTGCACATCTCCTAACTTAGCGGGAGACACGCGCGCACACCTGCAAAGTGAAGAATAGTGTTATTTCAATGTGTTCTTACAAGTAAAACATCTGCAAACATCTGAAAATTTTTTTTTTTGCACTGTTCTTTTACTGTTCAGTTTTATTAAAAAAATGCTCGGGTCTCCCATTGACTTCAATGGGGTTTGTTATTCGAGACGAGCACTCGAGCATCTGGAAAAGTTCGTCTCGAATAACGAGCACCCGAGCATTTTAGTGCTCGCTCATCTCTAACTGTGAATTGTTTTTTTTAACACATGGGAAATAAAGATCTTTGATTCTATTGTGGATGTGCCACGACAATCATGACTTTGTTGAATTTTTTTTGTTGCTGGACGCCAATGTGCACTACAATATGATGGTTTCCGCTTCTCCAGCAGAGCCCGGGTATAACAGACTAATATTATCTTTTTTAGAAAAAATGTTTGCGTCTCCACGCTTTATTCTAAGCCACAATGTTTTCACCTTTGAAGGGAAATATTACAAACAACTACGGCCTACAGAGATGGGAACACGCTTTATACCAACTTATGTAAACCCATAAATGGGCGCCTTTGAAGCCATCTACATCAAGGAAGGAACCCCCTTCAAAAACTCCATCGAGTATTATCAAAGATAAGATACATTGATGATCTGTTCCTTACAGTAGATGGAAGCAAAACGGAGGCAGAAAACTTTGTGCAACATCTAATCCAAAACGATCGCAACATGTCTTTCTCCCCTACTATCTCTGAGAAAGAAATTGAATTGAAATCTAGGTACGGTATCCTATTTATCTGTTCAGGATTGGCTATGTACTTTTTGGTCACCAGTGATTGATTTTATGGGTTGTTTTTATTGCAGTGATTATATGTGTGTTATTTTGTCTAATAAAATTCTTTGCATTTCATACAATGGTATTTTTGCATATACTTTGTGTACTTTTTTGTACAAGGCCTGTATATAGGTATATATAGTTAGTGTTTGTAGCAGTCCTTGCTTTTTCATAAACCTTCCTGGATAATTGGTATTAAATTGAAATCTAGACCTGGTCCTGGTCAAACCAATGGAGAAAACCCATTTCAAAAAAGTTGATACCAATAGTTCCATCCATTTCAAAAGTGCAGACTATCAACCTCGTCTTACCAATATAACCTGTAACCGATCCCATGGAGTATGCAAAAGCTGTGCAAGAGTGGAAGATTTTAGGGACCAATCAAAAGTTCTTACAGAACACTTCAAACAAAAAGGCTAGCCTCCTAAACTGCTAGAAGAAGCCTCAAAAAGAGCCAACACACTCTCACGGGAAAGTGCGGCTAAACCACAAAGAGATTCAAAGATGAAAATTAAAAAAAACGAAAAAATTGTAATTACATCGCATATCTTAGCCAAACATAGACACAGTGGGGGGTATGTATCATTTTTTTGCAACTTTTTAAATCTGGCTGAAGCAGCCTTCTGTATCTTTCTAAATTTGGCATTCTGATAAATTTCTGTTTTTTTTTTTATGTCTCTGATTTGCAGGATTTGGGATTTTTTGCAACTTCCTAGGTGCGTGTATGGATCAACGCATGAGGTCAGTTGTGCTTAATTTTGCACCTGAAAAGTCTCTAATTTGCTCTACAAAAAGTTACAAAACAAAAAAAACATCTGTCTTGGAAAGATACATTTAGGAACACTGAACAGACACACCCACCGGCAGATGTCTTAAGACCGTGGAATAGTCACAAAAAAGCACCGGGAAAGTCCCAATTTCTTTAAAAAAAAACCAGCAAAAAGTAGAGAAAGAAAAAGAAGATCAAAATAAAGATACAGGTCCCTTGCTGCCTATCAAGTTAATTTCATTATACGTCCCATATCATTATGTAATAGGACTTTCTCTGATCCAGATTCATTTTACATCTCTCCCTCCTCCTTATCATCAGCTCAATAGTCAGAAGAGACCTAAACATTCAGCACCACCTGTGGACAGCAGCCTCACGGATAGCGCATGTATGAACTGCACCCTCTACAGTCCACAGAGCGGCACCTGTGCTCATACTGCACCTGTGCACTGAAGGAGTAGGAGTTACCTCCCCCTGCACTTCCCCCTGCACCTGCTCCTGCATCTCCCCCAGCCCCTGTACCTCCCCCTGCACCTCCTCCTGCACCTGCACCTCCCACTGCACCTCCCTCTTCACCGCCCCCTGCACCTCCCCCCTCACCTGCCCCTATCACATTCCATTCATGTGATATTGAAATAAAAGTTGATAAGTAAAGTTTTTACCCCAAAAGTATAAATTATATAATACAATAAATAATGTATTTTACTATACTCATTCATTTGTTTATGTATCCATCTACACAGTGATTAATGAACTTCTCTAAATGAACTGTGATACATTTATTCATTTTTCCCTCATGTAACAAGTTTTTAACTGGTAAATTGAAATAATTTTGAGACATTTCTTGGCATTATAATATATTCCTCTGGGGAGATTCATCAAAAGTGTCTGAGAACAGAATTATTCTAGCTACCCGTGGCAACCAATCAGAGCCCAACTTTTATTTTCTGACAGCTGTCTATAAAACAAAAGCTGAGCTCTGATTGGTTGGCATGAGCAACTAGAAATGTTCTGCTCTCAAAGCTTCTGATAAATCTCTCCCTTCAGATCTATGCCAACACTGCCACCTAGTGTGTTCTTGTGGTATAGAAACTAATGTGTACATTGGTAACGCCTGTGTATGTGCACGTTGGGGCTTATTCATGAAGGGTCCGTGGATTGCATTTCCGTCGGGTTTTGCGACATTTTCGGGGATTGCGCCACTGGGACAGGTATTTAAAAGCGTATTTTGACGCACGCGATCAGATTTTGCCGCAGCAGCACCCCGGCTTTCATGTGACAGAAATGGGGGGGGGCGGGGTGCGTCGGACTGATTCGGACTAAGCTCGGGTTTTAACTTTAAAATTGGGTCGCATCCAATGCACTTACATGCACCAGGAAGAACTCCAGGGACCTGAGCGGGGAAGTGACACATGCAGGATATCGATCTAAATGAATTGCGGAACAGGGCATTATACACAGACAATGCACTTTCGGGAACTCTGAGGGACCGGGTAAGTAAATGTGACCCAATGGGGCAGATTTACTTACCCGGTCCATTCGCGATCCAGCGGCGCGTTCTCTGCGGTGGATTTGGGTCTTCTGGCGATTCACTAAGGCAGTTCCTCCGACGTCCACCAGGTGGCGCTGCTGCGCTGAAGTCTGCCGAGACCCGCCGGAGTGCATGAGCCTATACTTGGTGAAGGTAAGCGCGTGTCCCGCGACACTTTTTTTTTAATGCGGCGGTTTTTCCGAATCCATCAGGTATCAGCAGCTGTGGGTTTTCAGTATGTTTGGGCCTTGATGACAGATCCTGATATACAACCAATTGGTCTAAGATCACAAAATACAGTTATTTCTAGCGCTGATGTAATGTATGACGGATTCTCAATTCTGAAACACTGTGGAAATCTTCAGAACTTGACCTTTATTTTCTTCTATTGAGCTTGAGACCGATGTGGCCTTCAATCACAAAGATGTAGTTACCTATTATCTGCATATAAACATCTCTGGGCCGTCCTGGGACAATAAACCGGCAGCCAAGTGACAAACATGGCGGCCAAGTCATTGGAGCAAGTCTAAAGCAACCAATTAAATAAATCTATTTACAAATTATACAGGACAACATGACCCCATGGAAGACAAGGGAATGCAAAGACAATAGACAGCAGTGAGTGCTGATAGCAATGGAAAAAACTTGTTTGTGTTCAAGTTAGAAGATGAAGACATCGGCAGGTTTTGAAGATGTTGTTTAAGCAAAAATCAAATTAATACTTTAGAAATAATAAAAAAGGGGTTGGTCTTGTCAAGCAACAAGTGACATGTTCAGCCCAACCCAAGGTTTTGGCTTTAGTATTGGCTTCTTCCGGGCCAAGTCTTGGATCTATACTGACCAAGTAATGAAGCCGGTTGACCACCCCTATGATCCGCCACATTTGGAAGCATTAGATTTTCTGTATATCAGCGGCTGCCCACAGAATCGTAATGCAAACCTGGTTGGGCCCAGAAACTCCCTCCCACTGTTTAAAAACTGGGTCTTGCTTCCTAATAAGAAAGAACTAGGTTAAATCACCACTCTAGCCATGAATAAATGAGTGTTTTAGCTCAGCAACTTGGTATCTTGAACAGGCATTATCTAATAGGTCAAGTTAGCTTCCCATCACCTGCCCACTGCCTGGGATGCGGCTATCCTTCTTCTCGTGCCCTGCTAATCTGGAATGCCTTCCCTTTGTCAGGACAAGTCAGGTCTCCATGTCCATTGTCTCCCCTTTGCTTACCCTTCAACCTTGGTGGCAAGGTGGCCTTAATTAGCGAAGTCTCTGTAAAGAGAACTCTTACTTCCTGCCTCTAAGGTTTTGGTCTGGAGACATGTCCAGTCCAGCTCCTTTACCCTCAGTTTCCGTGGAGGTGAGTTTTGGGGTCATTACCTTATTGGATACTGCCCTCCAGCCCAGACTCTAAATAAGGGAGGTTGTGCTTTTCATCAGTGTGTCACAGCACACCTTGGCATAGCTCCCAACCGTCCCGATTTTGCCGGGACTTTCCCGCTTTTCATACCCCTGCCCCGCGTCCCGGGCAGCTATGATATTGTCACGAATTTTCCCCCCAGGTCCCGCTTTGTCCCGGCGCTGTGTCCGCATAGTAAATACTTTGAAAGTCTGAACTCACAGTACAGAATGGCTTCTACAGACATCGGGAGGGAATCCTTTTCAGAGAAGTGTCGGGCTTAGCGCAGAGCAGGGAGCACGTCATCAGCTTCAGATCTGTCCATATATGGTCGCTACATCTCCTAGGGTTCCCCAGAGCAGACATCGGGAGGGAATCCTTTTCAGAGAAGTGTCGGGCTTAGCGCAGAGCAGGGAGCACGTCATCAGCTTCAGATCTGTCCATATATGGTCACTGCATCTCCTAGGGTTCCCCAGAGCAGACATCGGGCAGGGAATCCTTTTCAGAGAAGTGTCGGCTCAGCCGGAGAGCAGGGACCACTTCATCAGGTCAGATCTCTATCTGTCCATATATGGTCTCCAGGGCTTCCCCAGACAAAAGCTCTTTATATAATTAAATTAAATAAAGTTTTGCCCAGGCTGAGATTCGAACCTGGGACCCTGTGCACTGCAGACAGGAGCTTAACTAACTGAGCTATAAGCCCAGTGATACAGAGCTGAGGATTTCTGGTAACTAAGAAGTGTTATCTGCCATTTACACTGTGACACAGACTAATGCACTGATATATAGAGAGGGATCTTCTCAGAGATTATTATTGTAATTATTCAGACTATTATTATTATTATTATAAATTTTATTATTATGGAGATGATTATTAATAATGGTAAAAATAATAATAATCATCTCAATAATAATAATAATAATAATAATAATCTCAATAATTACAATAATCTGAGAAGATCCCTCCCTATATACCAAGGCAGTATATAGTTCTTAGTTACCAAAATTCTCCACTTGTTAATCACAGAGGTTATAGCTCAGTGGGTTGGGGCACTGTGTTATTATTGTACATGGACACTGCAGGTTCTGGGTTCAAATCCCAATGAGGATAATTTATTTTTTTTTTTTAAATTATGATTTTTATTATTTTTAATATGGTTAAAATTTGGGGCGTGGCCAGGGAGTGATTGGGGGTGTGGCTTAGGGGGATCGCCGCGGCACACTACGCGTGCCGCCATTTTGTCCCTCTTTCCTTTTCCCAAATGTTGGGAGGTATGCCTTGGCATTCATGGTTCCACCCCGAATAGTCCTACCCCTATAACCTCTGCAGCAATACTGGCAGCTCTCATACATCTCTGGATATGATGCTCAGAGGGGACACTCAACTGCTTTGGTCGACCATGATGAGTCCTGTTCTTAGTGGAATCTGTCTTATTAAACCAATGCATGGTCTTAGTCACCTTTCAGGTTGTTGGGAATCTTCCTATAGCTTAGGTCATTTTTATGTAGAGCAAACATTAGAGAGGAGCCAATGCTAAACTTCTAATGACCAGTAGGAGAGAGTGCAAGAGTGATAAAAACAAATGTAACCCATCTGCTTCACCTTCACACCAGACCTTGTAGCATTGATGGGTCATGTGTAGCGATAACAAAGTTGCCACAGTTATAAATACTTCTGCCGATTTTGCCGAACTCGAATCTTGACGGGTCTGCTCATGACTAGCCACCCACCCAGGAAGGGGAAATGGCTGATTGGGGATAATTTGGCTATTGTCAATTAGTGGTGTAGTCCCTTTGCCAATGCTTTGGCCATTAATGTGTACACTATTATACAAGCTGCACACTGACTATACATTATATCCATGTTACAAATCAGTTTCCAAAAATCTGAGGGTTGTAATCACAATGGTTATTTAGTGCACAGCATGTAGGACAGGTATCATAGTGCACAGCATGTAGGACAGGTATCATAGTGCACAGCATGTAGGACAGGTATCATAGTGCACAGCATGTAGGACTGGTATCATAGTGCACAGCATGTAGGACAGGTATCATAGTGCACAGCATGTAGGACAGGTATCATAGTGCACAGCATGTAGGACAGGGATCATAGTGCACAGCATGTAGGGCAAGTATCATAGTGCACAGCATGTAGGACAGGTATCATAGCGCACAGCATGTAGGACAGGTATCATAGTGCACAGCATGTAGGACAAGTATCATAGTGCACAGCATGTAGGACAAGTATAGTGCACAGCATGTAGGACAGGTATCATAGTGCAAAGCAAGTAGGACAGGTATCATAGTGCACAGCATGTAGGACAAGTATCATAGTGCACAGCATGTAGGACAGGTATCATAGTGCACAGCATGTAGGACAGGTATCATAGCGCACAGCATGTAGGACAGGTATCATAGTGCACAGCATGTAGGACAGGTATCATAGTGCACAGCATGTAGGACAGGTATCATAGTGCACAGCATGTAGGACAGGTATCATAGTGCACAGCATGTAGGACAAGTATCATAGTGCACAGCATGTAGGACAGGTATCATAGTGCACAGCATGTAGGACAGGTATCATAGTGCACAGCATGTAGGACATGTATCATAGTGCACAGCATGTAGGACAGGTATCATAGTGCACAGCATGTAGGACAGGTATCATAGTGCACAGCATGTAGGACAGGTATCATAGTGCACAGCATATAGGACAGGTGTCATAGTGCACAGCATGTAGGACAAGTATCATAGTGCACAGCATGTAAGACAGGTATCATAGTGCACAGCATGTAGGACAGGTATCATAGCGCACAGCATGTAAGACAGGTATCATAGTGCACAGCATGTAGGACAGGTATCATAGTGCACAGCATGTAGGACAGGTATCATAGCGCACAGCATGTAGGACAGGTATCATAGTGCACAGCATGTAGGACAGGCATCATAGTGCACAGCATGTAGGACAGGTATCATAGTGCACAGCATGTAGGACAGGTATCATAGTGCACAGCATGTAGGACAAGTATCATAGTGCACAGCATGTAGGACAGGTATCATAGTGCACAGCATGTAGGACAGGTATCATAGTGCACAGCATGTAGGACAGGTATCATAGTGCACAGCATATAGGACAGGTGTCATAGTGCACAGCATGTAGGACAAGTATCATAGTGCACAGCATGTAGGACAGGTATCATAGCGCACAGCATGTAGGACAGGTATCATAGTGCACAGCATGTAGGACTGGTATCATAGTGCACAGCATGTAGGACAGGTATCATAGTGCACAGCATGTAGGACAGGTATCATAGTGCACAGCATGTAGGACAGGGATCATAGTGCACAGCATGTAGGACAGGTATCATAGTGCACAGCATGTAGGACAGGTATCATAGTGCACAGCATGTAGGACAGGTACAAAGTGCACAGCATGTAGGACAGGTATCATAGTGCACAGCATGTAGGACAGGTATCATAGTGCACAGCATGTAGGGCAGGTATCATAGTGCACAGCATATAGGACAGGTGTCATAGTGCACAGCATGTAGGACAAGTATCATAGTGCACAGCATGTAGGACAGGTATCATAGTGCACAGCATGTAGGACAGGTATCATAGTGCACAGCATGTAGGACAGGTATCATAGTGCACAGCATATAGGACAGGTGTCATAGTGCACAGCATGTAGGACAAGTATCATAGTGCACAGCATGTAAGACAGGTATCATAGCGCACAGCATGTAGGACAGGTATCATAGTGCACAGCATGTAGGACTGGTATCATAGTGCACAGCATGTAGGACAGGTATCATAGTGCACAGCATGTAGGACAGGTATCATAGTGCACAGCATGTAGGACAGGGATCATAGTGCACAGCATGTAGGACAGGTATCATAGTGCACAGCATGTAGGACAGGTATCATAGTGCACAGCATGTAGGACAGGTACAAAGTGCACAGCATGTAGGACAGGTATCATAGTGCACAGCATGTAGGACAGGTATCATAGTGCACAGCATGTAGGACAGGTATCATAGTGCACAGCATGTAGGACAGGTATCATAGTGCACAGCCTGTAGGGCAGGTATCATAGCGCACAGCATGTAGGACAGGTATCATAGTGCACAGCATGTAGGACAGGTATCATAGTGCACAGCCTGTAGGACAGGTATCATAGTGCACAGCATGTAGGACAGGTATCATAGCGCACAGCATGTAGGACAGGTATCATAGTGCACAGCATGTAGGACAGGTATCATAGTGCACAGCATGTAGGACAGGTATCATAGTGCACAGCATGTAGGACAGGTATCATAGTACATATCATGTAGGACAGGTATCATAGTGCACAGCATGTAGTACAGGTATCATACTGCACAGCATGTAGGACAGGTATCATAGTGCACAGCATGTAGGACAGGTATCATAGTGCACAGCATGTAGGACAGGTATCATAGTGCACAGCATGTAGGACAGGTATCATAGTGCACAGCATGTAGTACAGGTATCATACTGCACAGCATGTAGGACAGGTATCATAGTGCACAGCATGCAGGACAGGTATCATAGTGCACAGCATGTAGGACAGGTACCATAGTGCACAGCATGTAGGACAGGTATCATAGTGCACAGCATGTAGGACAGGTATCATAGTGCACAGCACGTAGGACTGGTATCATAGTGCACAGCATGTAGGACAGGTATCATACTGCACAGCATGTAGGACAGGTATCATAGTGCACAGCATGTAGGACAGGTATCATAGTGCACAGCATGGAGGACAGGTATCATAGTGCACAGCATGTAGGACAGGTATCATAGTGCACAGCATGTAGGACAGGTATCATAGTGCACAGCATGTAGGACAGGTATCATAGTGCACAGCATGTAGGACAGGTATCATAGTGCACAGCATGTAGGACTGGTATCATAGTGCACAGCATGTAGGACATGTATCATAGTGCACTGCATGTAGGACATGTATCATAGTGCACAGCATGTAGGACAGGTATCATAGTGCACAGCATGTAGGACAGGTATCATAGTGCACAGCATGTAGGACAGGGATCATAGTGCACAGCATGTAGGACAGGTATCATAGTGCACAGCATGTAGGACAGGTATCATAGTGCACAGCATGTAGGACAGGTACAAAGTGCACAGCATGTAGGACAGGTATCATAGTGCACAGCATGTAGGACAGGTATCATAGTGCACAGCATGTAGGACAGGTATCATAGTGCACAGCATATAGGACAGGTGTCATAGTGCACAGCATGTAGGACAAGTATCATAGTGCACAGCATGTAGGACAGGTATCATAGTGCACAGCATGTAGGACAGGTATCATAGTGCACAGCATGTAGGACAGGTATCATAGTGCACAGCATATAGGACAGGTGTCATAGTGCACAGCATGTAGGACAAGTATCATAGTGCACAGCATGTAAGACAGGTATCATAGCGCACAGCATGTAGGACAGGTATCATAGTGCACAGCATGTAGGACAGGTATCATAGTGCACAGCATGTAGGACAGGTATCATAGTGCACAGCATGTAGGACAGGTATCATAGTGCACAGCATGTAGGACAGGTATCATAGTGCACAGCATGTAGGACTGGTATCATAGTGCACAGCATGTAGGACAGGTATCATAGTGCACAGCATGTAGGACAGGTATCATAGTGCACAGCATGTAGGACAGGGATCATAGTGCACAGCATGTAGGACAGGTATCATAGTGCACAGCATGTAGGACAGGTATCATAGTGCACAGCATGTAGGACAGGTACAAAGTGCACAGCATGTAGGACAGGTATCATAGTGCACAGCATGTAGGACAGGTATCATAGTGCACAGCATGTAGGACAGGTATCATAGTGCACAGCCTGTAGGGCAGGTATCATAGCGCACAGCATGTAGGACAGGTATCATAGTGCACAGCATGTAGGACAGGTATCATAGTGCACAGCCTGTAGGACAGGTATCATAGTGCACAGCATGTAGGACAGGTATCATAGCGCACAGCATGTAGGACAGGTATCATAGTGCACAGCATGTAGGACAGGTATCATAGTGCACAGCATGTAGGACAGGTATCATAGTGCACAGCATGTAGGACAGGTATCATAGTACATATCATGTAGGACAGGTATCATAGTGCACAGCATGTAGTACAGGTATCATACTGCACAGCATGTAGGACAGGTATCATAGTGCACAGCATGTAGGACAGGTATCATAGTGCACAGCATGTAGGACAGGTATCATAGTACATATCATGTAGGACAGGTATCATAGTGCACAGCATGTAGTACAGGAATCATACTGCACAGCATGTAGGACAGGTATCATAGTGCACAGCATGCAGGACAGGTATCATAGTGCACAGCATGTAGGACAGGTACCATAGTGCACAGCATGTAGGACAGGTATCATAGTGCACAGCATGTAGGACAGGTATCATAGTGCACAGCACGTAGGACTGGTATCATAGTGCACAGCATGTAGGACAGGTATCATACTGCACAGCATGTAGGACAGGTATCATAGTGCACAGCATGTAGGACAGGTATCATAGTGCACAGCATGGAGGACAGGTATCATAGTGCACAGCATGTAGGACAGGTATCATAGTGCACAGCATGTAGGACAGGTATCATAGTGCACAGCATGTAGGACAGGTATCATAGTGCACAGCATGTAGGACAGGTATCATAGTGCACAGCATGTAGGACAGGGATCATAGGGCACAGCATGTAGGACAGGTATCATAGTGCACAGCATGTAGGACAGGGATCATAGTGCACAGCATGTAGGACAGGTATCATAGTGCACAGCATGTAGGACAGGTATCATAGTGCACAGCATGTAGGACAGGTATCCTAGTACACAGCATGTAGGACAGGTATCATAGTGCACAGCATGTAGGACAGATATCATAGTGCACAGCATGTAGGACAGGTATCATAGTGCACAGCATGTAGGACAGGTATCATAGTGCACAGCATGTAGGACAGGTATCATAGTGCACAGCATGTAGGACAGATATCATAGTGCACAGCATGTAGGACAGGTATCATAGTGCACAGCATGTAGGACAGTTATGATAGCACAGCAGGTTGGACTGATATCAAATATTGCACAGCAGGTAGGGCAGTTAAAATCAAGGCAAAACTCTGGAGCACATATCTTAGTTTAATGACTTTAAATTAGAAAGAAGCAAAGAATGAAAAAGAAAAGAAGGAATGAACAATAAAGAATAGACATCAGAACATAAAACAAACAAGAAAAATAGAAAGAAAGAAAAAGAGTGTAAGCAAAGTAAATCTTACTCTGGTTGGCAAAGGGCCATTTTGAACTACAGTCCCTTCATCAAGTCTTGTGTAACAGGTCCTACTCGGCAGGGTAACATACGTCCCGTAGGGATCCGGTGACATAACCGGCTCTGCATTACAGCTTCCACGTAGGATCAGGTGATCGGAGGACTACGGTGTAGCAATAACCAGCTCCATGTGATCTGCAGAAACCAATGACGATTATGGGCCGGTATGTAACCCGGATGGGTCGGATGTGTCTTATACAGACCCGACTCTCTCTGATTCCGGCTGCTATGCTGTTAGGAAGTTATTTAATCAGTCTTTATATTGAGAACATATAGTATGTGATGCCCATAATGTCCGTTTTATGTTTGAATAACTTTATTTTTTGTGTACGCAGTGTGACATGGCCCTTTGCCGACCTCCGGTGTGTCCAGCTTTTGACCCTTACACCTCCGTTTGTATGCACTGAAATCAAATCCACATGGTTTTCTAGATCTCTGCTTGCTTTCATTCTGTATAAAGCTTAAGTGGATAGAAATCTGCCCCTGGTCATGTGATGTCACACAGGTGCACGGCTCGTTAGTATGGCAGAGAGTAATCAGAGCTGTGTGAAATAACGAGCCGTGCACCTGTGTGACATCACATGACCAGGGACAGATTTCTATCCACTAAAAGTAAAAATTGAAGCTTTCTACAGCAGGACAGCAAGCAGAGATCTAGAAAACCGTGAGGAATTACTTTAGAAAATATATTGGAAAATTGGATAACTTTTACTTACATAAACCGTATCAATTATTTGCTGGAAGTGGACAAACCCTTTAAGTGGAATGAGCTATTTATCAGCCTGTGGCAGAGCTATATTATGATACATGAGTAGCTGATGTGTCAATCCGGTGCTCACTTACCATTTTGGACAATTTTCCCTCAGGATGCATTTAAAACCAGGACCAATGACATATCCCGGCTTCACACATTTACATCCATAAGCACAAGAGTCGGTACACTGCAGATTCTTAAATGGACAATAGTCCGAGCAGCGAACACATGATAAATCATCATCTACTTCAGGGCAAAATTTGTCTGTAAAATGGAAATGATAAAGGTGACACAATATGGAATGGGCAGCATAGTGGCTCAGTGGTTAGCACTATAGCCTTGCTTATTTACAAACTCTCCTAAGACAGAAAAAAACCTCACTGGTCAGGCCTAAAACTTAACCTTTATTAATGTTTGACTAATAAAATCTCCATTACTTAATTTCTCTCCAAAACATTGTTAAAAATTGCTTGTTGGGACTGCTACTGTTCCATATAACAATGTACTTTTCGGGAGAGTAAATCTCTCCTCAAGACAGTGTATTCTATTAGTGGATCTCTGCAGTGATTTACACCAGTAGTTAACCTCAAACAAGACCCTTAAAACACACACATGAATTCCCCCGACATGTTTCGCTGGAGCATCGGCATCATCAGGGGATCGGGGCTACTGAGGCACTACAGCCTTGCAGCGCTGGGGACCTGGGTTCAAGTCGAATGGTCAACATCTGCAAAGAGTTTGTATGTTCTCTCCATGTTTTTGTGGGTTTCCTCCGGGTCCTCCAGTTTCCTCCCACACTCCAAAACATACTGGTAGGTTGTTTAGATTGTGAGCCCCATTGGGGACAGGGACTAATTTGGCAACTTCTGTGCAGCGCTACGTAATCTGTGCGCCCTATATAAATAAAGGAATTATTATTACTAATTAATTATTACTTCTATACTTATATGTAATGTGGAGGCAATGGAGAGACTATAATTCCTACATCAATACAAGTGCAAGTGATAGCAAAAAAAATTTTTTAGAAACCTTTAAAGATAAATGTGCTGAATATAAAAAATAGAATAAATGTATGATTTCAATGTACTCACCGTTATATCGTATAGAGACTGAAAAGTCAAAGGTCATAACTAAGAGAAAATACAAAGAGCTTATGCATTGTCATACGTCATGTGTGTTCAACAATAAAAAAAATAATATTTGAAAATTATTGTTAATTCTGCTATTACTAATAATAATAATCATAATTCTGTTCATAATCCAAATAATAAATATCTTATTTAACAAAAAAAGTATTCATAAATAATCACACAAAACTAATACAGGCGGTCCCCTACTTAAGAACACCCGACTTACATACGACCCCTAGTTACAAACGGACCTCTGGATATTGGTAATTTATTGTACTTTAGTCCTAGACTACAATAATCAGCTGTAACAGTTATCACAGGTGTCTGCAATGAAGCTTTAGTCTTAATATTGATTCTTATGACAACCCAACATTTTTAAAATCCAATTGTCACAGAGACCAAAAAAGTTCTGGCTGGGATTACAATGATAAAATATACAGTTCCGACTTACATACAAACTCAACTTAAGAACAAACCTACAGACCCTATCTTGTATGTAACCCGGGGACTACCTGTACCTGAAAACAGTATGAGAGTCTTCATGGCTTCCATCGCTCCTGGAATGATGGAGTCTTCCTCATCAGCTGTCTGTGCCCTGGAGACTTTATACCTCGGGTCTTCAGACCAGGGACCAATCAGAGACTTTTGAGGAAGTTTAGGAAACTTCTGCCAGGATTTCCATGGGAGCAGCCGCTCAGTTACACAATAGAACAATAGGAGCAGTTATAGTCTGAGATCTATTGGCTAATACAGAAAATCTATGTTCTGTTCCTTACTGCGTTAAAATGAAGAATATAAACAGCAGGTGGTGAAGAGTTTATAGCAGAACTGAATCTCTGGGGCTTTACAATGTCCATTAGTAGTGGATTATATTATAGATGGTTTGGGTGGTAGCCCGGGGCCCAAGGTTTCTATGGGGCCATGGCCACCCACCAGATTTGATACTGAGAAGAACCTTCACTCATTAAATTTTTGTACATTTGTTCTTGCTCTAAATACACATGTACACAAGAACTGAAGGTCCTCCAAAGGTCCTGAAACCATTTTGACAGCAGGAGGACACATCCTCCATCCCCAACAAGCTGATTCTAGCACCAGATGTGAGAAGTGATTCCAGATATCTCTTATTATTATAATTATAGAATATTAGAATATTATTGAATATATCAGGCATGCATCAGGGGCCCACATTATAGTGGTATGAGAGAGGGCCCACATTATGGGGGTTATAAAAGGGGGACCACAATTTGTATATATGAGAGGGGGCTTCAATACACGGGAGAGATGAAAGGGGACACAATACTAGGAAGGGATTAGAAGCCGCAATATGAGGGGGAGATGAGAGGCCACACTATTAGGGGGAGATGAGAGGTTACAATTTTAGGGGGAGATGAGGACCCCAATATGAAGGGGGGTTGAGAGGACACCATATGAGAGGGAGATGAGGGGCCACAATATTAGAGGGAGATGAGGGGCCACATTTGGGGGGGGGTGAGAGGTTACAATATAAGGGGAATATCAGAGGTCACAATATGAGGGAATCCCAAAATATTAGGGGGAGATGAGAGGAGGCTACTATATGAAGGGGAGATGAGGGACCACATTATGAGGAGGAAATGAGAGAACACAATATAAGGGGGAGATGAAAGGTCACTAGATCAGGGGGAGAAGAGAGGGGGCAACAATATGAGAAGGAGATGAGAGACCACAATATACGGGGTAGGTAAAAGTTAACCTAAGAAGTCCAGCTTGATATAGTTCTCTTTGGACATGCTTTTGAGGTCAATCACTTGGCAATAGAGTCTAATTTCATGGGTTTGCCATACGCTATTGGATCTTGTGGATGGACATTTCCTCTGTGATTGTTCTGTGAAATAATAATGAGCAATGCACCATGAGCGTTGTCTTGCAGGAGCTGTATACAGATCTATGGTAGATATGGAATCTGTATTCTGCACGAAAACGGTGATATCCACATATGAGGCCACATCGCAGTCTCTGTTCTTTACTGATTGGACTGAGATCAATGTCCAACCAACTAAAATAAACAAGGCCAAAATCTGCGCATCCATCTCCTGGCAGTACATAGACAGTCACCCATGTGACAAAGGTGTCAGCCAAGTCGTATAAGTAAGCAACTAAATAACTCTACCCCGTGATAAAGGGCGATGTGATCCCATAAAAAACAATGGAGACAATGGAGTATCCAACCTCCATAATAAGGAGTGGTTGTAGGAAACCATTTCTCTAAAACCTTGTTAATATGTAACTTAGAATATTAAAAAAAGTTTTATAAAAATATTGCTTCTCATATAAACTATCTTTGCTTGAAAGTTTATCTCTATTTAAAGGGAACTTGTCATCAGAGAGGTCATTTTTACCTGAGTACAGTCTCCAATAGCCCCAGGCATTTCATTTCCAGCCTTTGTCAGCATTATAAATAATCCCAATGCTTTTAATTGATTATTTCCTATGATCTGGCTCCCTGCCAGCAGTGTGCGGTGAGTCCCAGGGAAGAGGTAGTTCAGATTAATCTCCTTCTCATCCCCTCCTAACTCATGACCCTCCCTCAGCTTCTCCCCTGCTCCCCATGCCATCTATTGTAAAGTATTTGATTAAAAAGCACTGGATTTATTCAAACTGCTGACAAAAGCATTTTTGAAATTGAAAATAAAAAACTATTTTGCATAAAGCTCATCCACATCACCACAAATCCCAAATATGGCTGTGCTGGATGAGAAGGACACTGAAGCGATGCTTGGTCCCCTTTCAAGTTCTGGAAAATATGGAATAGTCTGCGCCAGCTCAGCAAAAGTAAAAGCATCAACAATATATTAAAAAAACCTGTATTTTACTATAAAATACTATAACATGTTGTTATAACATTAATTGTAATATTAATTAATTGTTGATGTGTTTGCTTTTTCTTAGCTGGTGCAGACTATTCCATTTTTTTTTATATTTTTGCAATGAGCATGCCATATGCCAGTGATGGCGAACCTATGGCACGTGTGCCAGAGGTGGCACTCAGAGCCCTCTCTGTGGGCACCCAGGTCCTCAGCATAGAGTTCATAAGACAGGACACATGGCCTCCTCCTGTAGTCCCGGGCCACATAGGACATTGAGGACTATTTTAAAGCAACACATCCTTGTCTGCCTGGGACTGCAGGAGGAGTGAGAAGATGTGGACAGAGCTGGATTATAATTTGATCTCCTGCCACGGGCCCTGCAATTCTTCTTGTACAGGGGACCCTGGAGGGAGACTACATTAATAGTATGAATTTCTCCTTTCTACTGTATTGATGTCTTCAGGATGCCAATACGATGAAAGCTTTGACAAAGCAGTAAGCAATAAGTTATTGCTTAAATTGCTGCATTGGCACTTTGAAATAAATAAGTTGTTTTTTGTTGTCTTTTGGGCACTCGCTCTATAAAAGGTTCGCCATATGTTATTGGAACCTGTCTTCAGGTAAAAATGCCCAGACTGATCACGGGTTCCCTTTAAGTGCAAGCAACAAACCAGATACAATCCATGAAGAAGTTTGGTGCTTGTTGTGGTTGAAAACGTCCCTACTAAAGAACAATCTGAGGAACATTATTGGACTGGTTAGTTGGTTGTTGCTGTTCGGAAACATTTGTTTTTCCTGTCAATCAGACACGATTTCTCCACTTTATCTATAGAGGACACCATGGTGGGGGGATGTTGCTCCGGGATATGATGTTACCCCTGCTCCCCTGTGCCAGACAGGTGTGGCATCTATCCGAGGCTCAAGCCTCTTGATAAATCTGTTGGCGGTTTCTGGAAGTGGTGTAAGGGTGGGGGGGGGGGGATAGGTGCAATTCCTGGCTATACGCCATCACTGTCCTGTATGGCTAATGCCCTCAATCTACCCTTACCTTTTTAATGGAGTGGGGTGGAGGTAAATAGGGGTGTGGTAAGGGGTGAACCTAAAATCTACGCTTCCTGAGGCGAGCTATAGAATGGTGCCGGACTCCATCTCAAGCAGTAGAAATATATCAGTTTGTTGTACTCAATGCAGTGTCTTACACCCTTATTCACATTGGGTGTGATGAGACACTATGTTTAAGGGTACATTCACATTTTATGTCATTACACAACCTTTGGGGGACATATATACGGCCGCCATATATATCCCCCCATAGGCCGGTGCACGGAACAGTATGGAGCAGTATGGTACGGCAAACCTGCGGGACCGTACCGCTCCATAAGTGGAGAAAAGATAGGACATGTTCTATCTTTCCCCTTTTTATGGCACTGTGCGCCATGTATCTCATTGGAGAGGGGCGGGGGCGAGCAGTGCTTACCCCCTCCTCCTCTCCCGTGCCCCGACATGTACCTCCTGGGCTCACATTAGTGTGAATGTAGCCTAAGTGTTAGGGCCTGCTTTATAGCAGGTGACTACACCCCTGATGCTGCCCATATCTTGCTGCAGGTTGTGCTGTCTGAGGTGTGTGGCTCATATGGCGACATGGCTGGTGCACCCCTAGGTGCAGTCCACAACTATGTTTTATCAATTTATCCCTTAACTGTTAGAAAGTATTCAGATAAATATGTACAGTATCTAAGTATTTGATACAAAGTAGCTCCTAGGATTTGCTAGTTAAAAAACAGATACTCGGTAAGACCATCAAAAGATTTGGCAAATTCGGTCAAATAAAACAAGCCTCCAATGGTACGTTTTTATTTTATTCATCCATAGCTCTAAGAGTAAATCATCATGGAGATCCCTTGTTTAGAGGTTTCTTGC
This sequence comes from Engystomops pustulosus, assembly GCF_040894005.1. Classification (NCBI taxonomy): domain Eukaryota; kingdom Metazoa; phylum Chordata; class Amphibia; order Anura; family Leptodactylidae; genus Engystomops; species Engystomops pustulosus. The sequence goes on from NC_092416.1 coordinate 19,724,322, forward strand.
TTCCTACGTACGATGTCTCTTTACAACCTGTGAATAGATACATTTTTACAATGTTACACAAGACATTTATATGTAGCAGTATTCATGAAAACTGGTGGTGAAATTAAGAAGAAATCTAAGATGTGATCAAAAATGAGTGGGTTCAAAACTTAAGTTTAGGTTCAGGGTGCCCCCTAACCAATCACAGTCATGGCTTGTAGCTAGGGGTGTCAATTTGTTGGATTGGCTGCTTGACTGCCAATCCAGCAATATGTTGGGGTCACGTGATATGCACCCGATCTGCTCATCTCTAGATGTGATCTCCAAGCTGTCACTACATGCAGCCCCCGGGTTACGTACAAGTTAGGTTTCATAGGTTTGTTCTTAAGTTGAATTTGTAACTGTATATTTTGTAGATCCAGACAAAAAAAAATTTCTCCCCCAATGACAACTGGAGTTTCAAAATTGTTTGCTGTAATAAGACCAAGGATTATCAATAAAGCTTCATTACAGACACCTTACAGCTGATCATTGCAGTCTGGGACTATAGTAACATCCAGACACTTCACCAGAGGTCACTTGCAGAGGGGTCCGTCTGTAACTGGGGGTCGTCTGTAAGTCAGGTGCCTATAAGTAGGGGACCACCTTTATGAGCAAAAGCCCTCAGTCTGCATTCATTAGGAGTGGTAGTTTTGCCACAACAAGGCAAAGTTCCCTTCAGGAAGGCCGGTGCTGTATCTGTAACCTAAATTGAGCCCAATTGACATCAGACATCATTTATAACTAAAGCTTTTATGGTTTATGTTTGCAAGAACATGAGCAGCGTTCCAAATGATGATGAAAATATCAATAATAAGTGACAGCAATGTTTCCGAAGCGCCCTGTATAGACTGCGCCCATCCTTGCCGTTTTGTTTGTACGCAGTTCATCACTCATACACATTTATACACTGTTACACACAAATACACATACACATACACACCTCACATATACACACCTACAGTGCCATATACAAACATACAGCTTACATACACACATAAGATACTGTATTTATACACACAATACACCATATACACATACAGCATATACACATCACAGATACACACACATAAAGAATATATATATACCACAACGTGCAGCGACATATGTGAATAATGGTGCATATTCTTCATTCTTTAGGGTCATGTCGGATGACAGGGCTCACTTACACTGTGGGCCTCATAGCGTCTGCTATGGCTTCTACCCCTGGAGTTACGCCCCTGTCCATGGAGGCTGCTGTGATTTCATGTGGACAGATACATGCATGGGGTACAGTTTGCTATTGTTAAGAAGCTAAAGGACCTGAGATTATGTCAATCTGGTCACATGACATGAACTGTGTCCAGTATGAAGCCATAAGGCATGGGGAGGAGTAGATGGTAGGGGCTGGCTGAGCAGGACACACCCCAATGATGCCAGGTAATATAAGATAAAAGGGGAATTATGTGGATGTTATTAAAACAGTTTTTAGCTAAAAGAAGGTAGTCAGGTAGTTACTAGGGCTCTGTAGGAACCTGTCACTGGCTGTATATGTGCAAATGTGGTGACAGGTTCCCTTTAAGGTAAATGTGATGGTAGGTGGCTAAAACATGCTAAACTCTGAACTATTTTATCCTTAAATAATTTGTATTAAACTAAAACTACAACTTAAACTAAACTACTATCTTTATCATCCTGCTATATATTATGATGCACGAGCGGCTGACGTGTAGATCCACTGCTGACTTACCATTTTGGACAGTGTTCCTTCAGGATGCACCTATAACCAGGACCAATGACATATCCCGGTTGTGCACACTTACATCCTTTAGTACACCCTAGGGTACAAGCCACGTTCTTTTTTTGACAGTAAGATGAACAGCCAGAACAATCAGACCATTCAGCTCGTTCAGGGCAAGCTAAAAACAATAAGAGGGTGACATATTACCTTCTTGGAAATAGGAAAAAAACGTAACTTTTATTATGGTTACGGCAGAAAATTAGGACATACAATCAGAGGCTTTTCTGTTTGACAACTACTGAAACCCTTCACCATATGGATACTGATCATGTAGGATAGTGATCACTCACAGATACAGATAATAGGCAGTAAGATGGCTTTTTCTAGCACAAGTATCGAATCTGATCCTATCCCCCTCTATATCACCTTTGAACTCATTGGGGGTCATTTACTAAGGGCCCGATTCGCGTTTACCCGACGTGTTACCCGAATATTTCCGTTTTGCACCGATTGTACCTGAATTGCCCCGGGTTTTTGGCGCACGCGATCGGAATTTGGCGCATCGGCGCCGGCATGCGCGCGACGGAAATCGGGGGGCGTGGCCGAACGAAAACCCGACGTATTTGGAAAAACCGCCGCATTTAAAAAAAAAATTGTGTCGCGAAAATTTCACTCACCTTCATCCTGGGTAGGCCGGTGTATTTCGAGGCATTCCAGCGGACTTCAGCGCAGCAGCGCCACCTGGTGGACGGCGGAGGAACTGCATTGATGAATCCCGGCCGGACCCGAATCCAGCGCAGAGAACGCGCCGCTGGATCGCGAACGGACCAGGTAAGTAAATGTGCCCCATTATCTATCTAGATGTACAAGATACAGTGGCACATTTACGTACCCGGTAAGTTCACTGAAAGTGCATTGTCCGTGTATTATGCATTGTGCGGCGATTACCTAAGATCATGCCCCCGATATCCTGCATGTGTCGCTTCCCCGCTCAGGTCCGCCGGAGTTCACCTTCTTCTTCCCGGTGCATGGAAGTGCATTGTCTTCCGGCGCAATTTGAAAGTTAAACCCCGCACTCAGCCCGAATCAGTCGGATCGTCCAACGGCATGGCCCCAAATCAGTGCTGCCTGGAAGCAGAGCAGCTGTGCCAAAAACGTTCGCGTGTGACAAAAATGTGCAAAGTCACACGAAAGTGCATCATCATCAGGACTGATAAATCTTTCTAAGTCTGTGTAACAGCAGAGGCTTGTGTTGGCATTGATACTAGAGACACCAAGCCAAGGGATGTCCCCTGTTGTAGAATCCACTAACCTCACCTACACCCAAAAACTTGGTTACACCCACCAGCCGTAAACCAGAGAACTGAGTTCCATTGATTGAGTTTCACCAACATTCAGCATCTACCAGAGACAGGATGGTGCCTGCCATGAAAGTCCAATAGAGAGGAATCCCACATCGGAGCAGGGTGGGTCAGGGCACATTAAAGTCCCACCACTATGAAACATCATACAGGCAGGGGGACCTGGGGGACCACAATGGATGAAGGAGTAGGTGACACATCATACACACATATCGCAAACCACACAGTACTATGGGTGATTCTGAGAAAATATGCAAATACATTTTCCAAGATGGGAAAAGGAAAACCCTGCCTCTTTTAACTCCCCTGACATCAAGCACGACCTACAAGAGGCCTTATGACATGATGCAGGAGCTGCCTTTCACGGGAGCTCAAAGGGAGGGTTTTCCTTTTCCCATGGGAAACATATTTGCATATCTTTCCAGAATCCCCTAGTGGAGCGTTTATAAGTCTCCACATCCATACATAAGGAGAACTCTTACTTCCCGACCCCAGTACTATGGATGGACAGACATACACGGCTACTTGGGAAATTACATTCATCCATTCCATACATACAAATAAATGCAGAAACTTAGATGACCCTCATTAGGCAGATAAAATAAGAAAAACTCAGAAAAGTAGCCGTCATCTCACATAAGCTCTATGATAATGGGGGATGTGTACCCACAAAACCAACCTGGTATAGAAATGTCCGACGGTGCAACCCTCCCCCGACTGGTGTATAGTATGATGAGTCCTCCCCCCAATGTCTACTAGAAAAACATGAAAAACCTTAACACAAATAGTAATGAAGGTTTTATAGAATTACAGAATCAGCAGTTACTTTAATTTGAACTTTAATTCCGGTGACTGGTAACAAAAAACAGACGCAAAACCCTTTAAAAATGAACATATGTCAGATAAGACTTTACTCACCTGGATACGGCACAGTATAAGAAAAGGCGAAGGAAAAAACTAAGTTAAAATAAGAAGTAAATATAAGTTAAAATCTCATTGGGTGCAAAATATTTTTTTAAAGAAGTCATTGCAAAAAATAAAAAATATTTCATATAATTTATTGTGTTGCATTTGTATTCAATACGAATACCTGAAATAAATAAAAGAGTCTTCATCGCAGCCATCACTGCTGAATATGTCAAATATTACTTAAAAATAGAAAAGAAAGATATGTGAGAAATTAGTATATTTTTATTATTCTTATTATTCTTATTACTATATTATTATTGGCATTATTATTCTTATTCTTCTTATTATAATTAGCAATATTATTATTATTATTATTATTATTATTATTATTATTATTAGCATTATTGTTATTTTTATTATTACTATTATTATTATAACTATTATTATTAGCATTCTTATTCTTCTTATAATTATTATTATTATTATTAGCATTATTGTTATTTTTATTATCACTATTATTATTATTAGCATTCTTATTCTTATTCTTCTTATTATAATTAGCAATATTATTATTATTATTATTATTATTATTATTATTATTATTATTATCATTATTATTAGCATTATTGTTATTTTTATTATTACTATTATTATTATAACTATTATTATTAGCATTCTTATTCTTCTTATAATTATTATTATTATTATTAGCATTATTGTTATTTTTATTATCACTATTATTATTATTAGCATTCTTATTCTTATTCTTCTTATTATAATTAGCAATATTATTATTATTATTATTATTATTAGCATTATTATTATTATTATTAGCATTATTATTAGCATTATTGTTATTTTTATTATCACTATTATTATTATCACTATTATTATTATTATTAGCATTATTTAGAAAAAAATATTGAGCACATATTACCTTTCAAAGAGTCTTCCTCAGGAGTTTTACATTATTTGTCTGTGCACTCCAGACCTTATACCTCACGTCTTAAGACTAAGAACCAATCAGAAACTTTTTAGGAGGTTTCGGAAAGCTCTGCCATGATATTCACAGGTGCAGCTACGCGATTAGACAACACAATGAGAGTTAGAGCCTGAGATATTATCTCTAGAACTGAACACTTACATTCTTGTTTCTTACTTTTTGCTACATGAAAAGGTAGAATGAAATGATGCAATGGTAAGGAGGGTGCGTTAGTACCACAAATATGGGGCTTTCGCTTGCCCAAATAGTCCTCCGTCGGAGTGATAGGAAATAAAACAGCAATTGGACTGAGTAAAATTGTAAAGTAAAGGGTTAAAAATTATCTTTATTGTGTTTACATCGCAAGGGGATTGAGATTTGAGAATTTTCTTTCATGGGCAAACCCCTTTGAGATCGGCAATTGGTGGCAGCATTAGTCGCCAGCATGAATTAGTCATTTATGAAGAACACTAATTTGGGTTCTTCATAAAAATTTCCAATAAGATCTAATGGACACAGACTGAATGTGAGATTAAAGGTGGAGACGTTTTTTAATGATTGATTTTTTTTATGATTGATAAAGCGACACCAGCATCTTTGTCGAGGAGTTGTATGCAGATCTATGGATAGTTATGGAATCTGTATTTTGCAGGTCTTCTTATACACAGGACAGAGTCTGGTCTTTACTAATATTTAGAACTAGCTGTAGCCCGGGATAGTGAATAACTGCTCTTAACTTTAACAAAATAGAATGGGTTAACAAGATTATTTAATATTTGGAAAGCACGGTGTGAAAGTTTGGACTCAAAACCAGGTCTATGACGTTCCCTGAGTGACACGGAGCGCCTCTGCAAAGTTTGGTGATTATAAACACGATGGTGAGCCTGTCTCTCTGTCACTCACTCTCCCTGTCTGTCGTTCAGTTATTCTCTCTGTCTGTCTCTCACTCACACTCACTGGCTGTCTCTCTGTCACTCACCCACGCTGCCAGTCTGTCTCTCTGTCACTCACACTCAGGGGCGTAACTACAGTGGTAGCAGCCATAGCAGCCGCTATGGGCCCCACAGTGGCAGGGGGCCCCGTCATCTTACCTGACATACTAAAGAGTACAGGATGTGCACCATTATATACATATTATTCTGCACATTATACAGCATAACATGTATATAACATATATGTGATGTATATATGCTCTATGTGTGTGTATAAATGTGTGATTATAACTTGCATGTGTGAGTATAAAAATATGTATATTTCTTTAGTGAGAAGGGGGGCCCCATGCAGAAACCTGCTATGGGGCCCTGCTTCTCCTAGTTACGCCACTGCTCACACTCCCTGTCAGTCTCTCAGTTACTCTCCCCATCTGTCACTCAGTCTCCCCATCTGTCTCTCTGTCACTCACTCTCCCCGTCTGTCTCTCTGTCACTCACTCTCCCCGCCTGTCTCTCTGTCACTCACTCTCCCCGCCTGTCTCTCTGTGCCTGTCTCTATCCCTATCCATCTTACCTCACAAATAAGCTGTATTATTCTCATTGCATAAAGTAGCCTATCAAAGCTCAGAGCTCAAACTAATGACCTGTGGCAAAATAAAAGTTGAGCTGTGATTAGTTGCTTATTGCACAGCAGACAATGACTCCTGTATATGGTTGTTATCATATTACCTCACATATTACTTCAAATCTTACCTCAGACGTAAACTGTATTATACTAATTGCCTATAGTAACCAATCAAAGCTCAGAGCTCATATTAATGACCTGTGGCAAAATAGCAACCAATCACAGCTCAATTTCTAACTGCCGCTAGTTGAAAATTTTGTCTCAAAACCGAGTATATGACATTCCCTGAGACGGTACAGATTCCTTTAGCTGACATACATATATACATACATACACTCAGCTTTATAGATTTGATATAGTATATTTCCACATATATACACATTTCGGAAGTAAGTTCCTATTCGTGGTCTATTTTGGTCCCTAGATGCTATACACTATTTGCTATTCAATTCACAGCACATACAAGTTTGGCACATAGAATGAGACACATGTAGCCCATATATGTCTGTGTGCAGAGGCTCTTGAAACACAGACTCCAGCAGAAGTCCACTCCTTATGACTCTCCCCCCAATTTTTTAATGGCCTTTCTCATTAATATAAATTGATATTGCACTTTGTGAACAGCAGCTTTTTAAGCAATGGCCTTTTGTGTCTTTTCCTCCTTGTGGAGTGTGTTAATGGCCGCCTCCTGGACATCTGTCAAGTCAGAAATCTTCCACATGATGTGTCACCTATGGAACCAGACTAGGGGACCTTTAAACATGCTTCAGAAGCCTCAACAATTGTTATAGGTTATTCTTGTTTTTGGAGATAAAGGCCTAGATTTATTAAAGTCTTCATGAACGTTTTCAGGGGAAACAAGTTGCACATGTATTTGTAAAGTGTTTATGCCGCCCCGGAGCGCACCTTTAGGTGAACAGTTTTGTGTCGGTGCTCAAAAAGTGCAGATGTTACACAAAACTATGCACCTAAAGGACGTTCCGATGCTGATTTGCACCGGCCTCCACATATATGTTGGAAGTCCCAATTCAAGGTGCCCCAGAATCCGTATTGAAGACCATGCTCCGGTCTTCATTAATCCAGTGCACCTCTCCACTAGTGATAAATCCAAGCCACTGACTTTTGGGGTCATAATCATCAACATTACCATAATATCAATATTAACATTAACAGAATATCATGATGTCCTATCACCATCCTGTTACTATGGTCAATAACAGAACAATAATAGTATTGAATTATAGTAAAATGAACAAGCCAGCATAAGAAGATGGCAAAACCTACAACATATAAACTCGATTATCAGTAAATACATAAATACACTGACATATTTGACATCACTAAGCTCAATATAAAAAAAAGTTAAATTTGTATTTCTGTTATTTAATCTGATTGGATAACTTGTATTCAAATTAAAAATCTGAGGAGGAGCTTTTGTTTCCTGCCTCCTCCTCTAGAGGGCAGACTAACCTTTGCTTTAACAATATACTCCAAACGGGAAACATTTCCTCTGTTAGATGAAGAGTAAATATTCTAAATTTATTGGCGTCAGTGTGACGCTCTGCTAAGCACGTCCTCCATCTAGTTCCTCTGTTTATGCAGCTAGTCTGGCTCGCTATGTATGATCTAAGATCTTAGGTTTTAACATAGGGAGTGAGATATAGCCACCATACATAGCGAGCCAGACTGGCTGCATAAACAGAGGAACTAGATGGAGTATGTGCTTCAAAGGGAGGAAAAGGAAAAGCCAACCAGCACTAGAGACCGCAGACGAGTAGCCAACGAGTAGCCACCATATTCGGAAATATGGTGTGATGTGTGCTATGTGTGGAATACCCTACCCTAATCCTTAATCTTCCCCTCCCCTGCTTGCATCCCCTGTCTGTGTGATAATCAGAGCGAAGGGCTGAAAAAAAACACTACATCCTTGAAAAGGAAATAGTCAGACTGGGAGACCAAAAGACAAACTCCTAAGAGGCTAGCCTTATGTTGTGAATTATTTACTAAGGGTTGCGGATCGCACTTTCGGCAGACTTACCAACAGTTTCAGGATTTGCGTGGCTTTGACAGGTGCACCGATTGTGGACATTAAGGGACATCTACCACCAGGATGGGGGAATGTAAACCAAGCACACTGACATGCTGGTGTGTGCCCCTCTAGCAGTATCTGCTCTTTTTTCACTTCTTTATGGTTAAAAAAAAAGCTTTATAAATTATGCAAATGCACCTTAGGGGCACCAGGCTCAATTAACAACTATGAAGCTTGGAGCCCCTCGGGCTCATTTGCATAATTTAAAACCCTTTAAAAAAAAACAAGTTCATAAGAAGCTAAAAGAAGAGCAGATCCAACCACAATTGGCACACACCAGTATGTCAGTGTGCTTGTTGTACAATCCTTCTTCCTGGTGGTAGATGTCCTCTAATGTCCATGATCGGTGCATCAATCACAGGTGTTAACCCTTTAAGTGGCGCAGTCAAAGTCGGCATTTAAGGGATCCACTCTTCACTATTACCTACCTCTCATTCCTCCTATATTATAATGCCACCTCCACTAATACTATATCATCCCTCGCTTTATGACTGAATTCTCTATGTTGAGCAGTCTGTAACCATCGGACAAGACGTATCCAGAATTACACATGCAATGTGGCAGGCAGATATCGATTGGACTTGGCTCTTTGTCTAAGGTGAAGCAGGTTTGTCGGTATGAGGTGACACAAGGATCAAAATGCATATTTGGAGGGCAAATTACGGTACATTGCAACATGAGACAGGGATGCAGATGTCGGAAGTTCTAGACTGGAGGACATAACCATCTATACAGTCCTCTATGCACGCCTCTTTTGTGCTGTTAAGGGTTGTCACAATTGTTGTAGCAGAAATGCATATAGCGATAAACTTTGTGTGGGTCACCACAGTCTATAAAGGGTGGAAGAAAATAGAAAAAATGTTAGAGTACAAATATGGAAAAAAAATACTACCAATAATAATAATAGATATTTACAGAAAATCTTATTAATATTTCTACCAATGTTGGTAGAGTTTCTAGCCAAGTCATACTGATACGTTCCTAGTAGTAGTAGTAGACATCCAAGAGATGGGAGGGCTTTGAAGGAGATGTAGAAGACCATTGTGGAGCATCCTCATTAAAGGGGTTTGCCCACGAAAGACAATTTTAAGATTTTAATTCCTTAGTGATATTTACACAATAAAGATCATTGTAACCCTTTACTTTACAATTTTACTCGGTTTTGTTGCTCTTTTAGCTCCCATCACTGATGGTCAATGTAAGATTCCAGAGTGTGAGCGGGCACTCTCTAAGCAGACACTTTACAATTAGAGATGAGCGAACATGCTCGTCCGAGCTTGATGCTCGGTCGAGCATTAGGGTACTCGAAACTGCTCGTTACTCGGACGAATACTTCGCCCGCTCGAGAAAATGGCAGCTCCCGCCGTTTTGCTTTTTGGCGGCCAGAAACAGAGCCAATCACAAGCCAGGAGACTCTGCACTCCACCCAGCATGACGTGGTACCCTTACACGTCGATAGCAGTGGTTGGCTGGCCAGATCAGGTGACCCTGGGATAGACTAGCCGCTGGCCGCGCTGCTCGGATCATTCTGTGTCTGGATGCCGCTAGGGAGAGAGCTGCTGCTGGTCAGGGAAAGCGTTAGGGTGTTCTATTAGCTTACTGTTAGGCAGGAGTGATTCTCAAAGAACCCAACAGCCCTTCTTAGGGCTACAATAACGTTATACTTTTTTTATTTTAATTTGCATCTTTTACCATTTTGTGAGGAATTAGCAGGGGGACTTGCTACCGTTGTGTTTAGCTCTTAGTGGCACACATATCCATAGCAAAGACCGAAGTGGGAAAATTCAGTAGGGGTTGGATTTCTATTAGGCAATAACTCAGTGTCATCTCATCTGGCATAGTAGTGTGCTTCCTTTGATACTTGGCTAGAAAATAGCCATAGGAGAATACAAACAGCTTCTTGAAGCCTACAGTAGCGTTCTATATATTTGATTTCTGGTTGATCTGCTGGTGGCTTTAGTTTCTGCAGTGCATGTACTTGCCAATTCTGAGCAATTTGTAGTGAGACTTGCGACCGCTGTGTTCTGCGCTTAGTGGCGCACATATCCATAGCAAAGGCTGAAGTGGCAAAATTCAGTAGGGGTTGGATTTCTATTAGGCACTAACTCAGTGTCATCTCATCTGGCATAGTAGTGTGCTTCCTTTGATACTTGGCTAGAAAATAGCCATAGGAGAATACAAACAGCTTCTTGAAGCCTACAGTAGCGTTCTATATATTTGATTTCTGGTTGATCTGCTGGTGGCTTTAGTTTCTGCAGTGCATGTACTTGCCAATTCTGAGCAATTTGTAGTGAGACTTGCGACCGCTGTGTTCTGCGCTTAGTGGCGCACATATCCATAGCAAAGGCTGAAGTGGGAAAATTCAGTAGGGGTTGGATTTCTATTAGGCACTAACTCAGTGTCATCTCATCTGGCATAGTAGTGTGCTTCCTTTGATACTTGGCTAGAAAATAGCCATAGGAGAATACAAACAGCTTCTTGAAGCCTACAGTAGCGTTCTATATATTTGATTTCTGGTTGATCTGCTGGTGGCTTTAGTTTCTGCAGTGCATGTACTTGCCAATTCTGAGCAATTTGTAGTGAGACTTGCGACCGCTGTGTTCTGCGCTTAGTGGCGCACATATCCATAGCAAAGGCTGAAGTGGCAAAATTCAGTAGGGGTTGGATTTCTATTAGGCAATAACTCAGTGTCATCTCATCTGGCATAGTAGTGTGCTTCCTTTGATACTTGGCTAGAAAATAGCCATAGGAGAATACAAACAGCTTCTTGAAGCTTACAGTAGCGTTCTATATATTTGATTTCTGGTTGATCTGCTGGTGGCTTTAGTTTCTGCAGTGCATGTACTTGCCAATTCTGAGCAATTTGTAGTGAGACTTGCGACCGCTGTGTTCTGCGCTTAGTGGCGCACATATCCATAGCAAAGGCTGAAGTGGGAAAATTCAGTAGGGGTTGGATTTCTATTAGGCACTAACTCAGTGTCATCTCATCTGGCATAGTAGTGTGCTTCCTTTGATACTTGGCTAGAAAATAGCCATAGGAGAATACAAACAGCTTCTTGAAGCCTACAGTAGCGTTCTATATATTTGATTTCTGGTTGATCTGCTGGTGGCTTTAGTTTCTGCAGTGCATGTACTTGCCAATTCTGAGCAATTTGTAGTGAGACTTGCGACCGCTGTGTTCTGCGCTTAGTGGCGCACATATCCATAGCAAAGGCTGAAGTGGCAAAATTCAGTAGGGGTTGGATTTCTATTAGGCACTAACTCAGTGTCATCTCATCTGGCATAGTAGTGTGCTTCCTTTGATACTTGGCTAGAAAATAGCCATAGCAATAGGATAGGATTGTTTGGTTCTAAAAACTCAAAAAAAAGCAAAAAACACAAAAAAAAACAAAAAACACAAAAAAACACAAAAAAAAACAAAATAAAGTAAAAAAAAAAAAAAAGTTATAACTCTCATTTTAAAAATGTTTAACCCCAGGGCTAGGGGTAGAGGACGAGGGCGGGGACGTGGGCGTCCAACTACTGCAGGGGTCAGAGGCCGTGGTCCTGGGCGGGGTGAGACACCACCTGCTGATGAGGGAGCAGGGGAACGCCGCAGAGCTACACTCCCTAGGTTCATGTCTGAAGTTACTGGGACTCGTGGTAGAGCACTGTTGAGGCCAGAACAGTGCGAACAGGTGATGTCGTGGATTGCTGACAATGCTTCGAGCAATTTGTCCACCACCAGTCAGTCTTCCACGCAGTCCACCCATGTCACCGAAATCCCCACTCCTCCAGCTCCTGCACCTCAGCCTCCTCCCCCCCAGTCTGCCCCCTCCCAGGAAAATTTGCCATTTGAACCGGCATACTCTGAGGAACTGTTTTCTGGACCCTTCCCACAGTCACAAACCACTTGTCCGGTTGCTGCTGAGCAATTTTCCGATGCCCAGGTTTTCCACCAGTCACAGTCTGTGGGTGATGATGACCTTCTTGACGTAGTGGAAGTGTGTAAAGAGGTGTCCGACGATGAGGAGACACGGTTGTCAGACAGTGGGGAAGTTGTTGTCAGGGCAGGAAGTCCGAGGGGGGAGCAGACTGAGGGATCGGAGGATGATGAGGTGACAGACCCAAGCTGGGTTGAGAGGCCGGGTGAACACAGTGCTTCTGAGACGGAGGAGAGTCCTCGACCTGAACAGGTTGGAAGAGGCAGTGGTGGGGCCAGACGGAGAGGCAGGACCAGAGCTGGTGCATCAGCGCCACTGTCAACTAGTGAAGCTCCCGTGGTGAGGGCTCTTGCGGCGAGGGCTAGATCTTCAGAAGTGTGGAGGTTCTTTAAGGAAACACCGGATGACCGACGGACTGTGGTGTGCAACATTTGCCAAACCAGGCTCAGCAGGGGTTCCACCACTACTAGCTTAACTACCACCAGTATGCGCAGGCATATGAATGCTAAGCACCCCACTCAGTGGCAACAAGCCCGTTCACCTCCGGCCGTGCACACCACTGCTCCTTCCCCTGTGTCAGCTGCTAGTCAGCCCCCTGCCCAGGACCCTGGCCCAAAAACCCCATCGTCGCCTCCACGATCCTCCACAGCATCCACCAGCGTTCAGCTCTCCATACCCCAGACGCTGGAGCGGAAACGCAAATATAGTGCAACCCACCCGCACGCCCAAGCCCTTAATGTGCACATCTCCAGATTGCTTAGCCTGGAGATGCTGCCCTATAGGCTAGTAGAGACCGAGGCCTTTCGCAACCTCATGGCGGCGGCCGCCCCTCGGTATTCGGTCCCCAGCCGCCACTACTTTTCCCGATGTGCCGTCCCAGCCCTGCACCAGCACGTGTCAGACAACATCATCCGTGCCCTGACCAACGCCGTTTCTGACAAGGTCCACCTGACCACGGACACGTGGACGAGTGCTGCCGGGCAGGGCCACTATATATCGCTGACGGCACATTGGGTTAACTTGGTGGAGGCTGGGACCGAGACTGACCCTGGGGCTGCTCATATACTGCCGACGCCGAGGATTGCGGGGCCTACCTCGGTCCAGGTGTTTCAGGCCTACTATGCCTCCTCCTCCTCCCACCCCTCCTCCACCTCCTCCTCCGAACTACCATCCGTGGGCACGGCGCCATCAGTCGGTAGCTCTAGGCACAGCAGCAGTGCCGTCGCTAAGCGACAGCAGGCGGTGCTCAAACTGCTGAGCCTAGGCGACAAAAGGCACACCGCCCAAGAGCTATTACAGGGCATCACGGCGCAGACTGATCTGTGGCTGGCACCGCTGAACCTCAAGCCGGGAATGGTTGTGTGTGACAACGGCCGTAACCTGGTGGCGGCTCTGCAACTCGGCAGACTGACACATGTGCCATGCCTGGCCCATGTGTTAAATCTGATAGTGCAGCGTTTCCTCAAGACATACCCCAATCTGTCTGATTTGCTCACGAAGGTGCGCCGCATCTGTGCGCATTTCAGGAAGTCCAGCCCAGATGCTGCCACTCTCAGGGCAGCGCAGCGCCGCCTCCAACTGCCCGCTCACCGACTGTTGTGCGACGTGCCCACGAGGTGGAATTCAACACTGACCATGTTATCCAGAGTTTACCAGCAGCGCAGAGCGATTGTAGACTGCCAGATGTCAACTTCCACCAGAACTGGTAGTCAGGTCAGTCAGCTTCCTCAAGTCTACAATGAGGAGTGGACGTGGATGTCTGATATCTGTCAGGTGCTGAGTAACTTTGAGGAGTCAACACAGATGGTCAGTGGCGATGCCGCCATCATCAGCCTCACCATCCCGCTGCTTGGCCTGTTGAAAAACTCTCTGGTCAGCATGAAGTCGGAAGCTTTGCGCTCGTCACAAGAGACGGGGGAAGAATATTCCCTTGTTGATAGCCAAAGCACCCTGAGGTCTGTTTCTCAGCGCATATCGGAGGAGGTGGAGGTGGAGGAGGATGAGGAGGAAGAGGAGGAGAATGTTGGCGAGACACAAGAGGGGACCATTGTTGAGTCCTTCACTGTTCAGCGTGTATGGGCAGAAGAAGAGGAGTTGGAGGAGTTGGAGGAGGAGGAAATGGACAGTCAGGCCAGTGAGGGGAGTGAATTCTTACGCGTTGGTACTCTGGCGCATATGGCAGATTTCATGCTAGGCTGCCTATCCCGTGACCCTCGCGTTCAAAGAATTTATTCCAGCACCGATTACTGGGTGTTCACTCTCCTGGACCCACGGTACAAGCAAAATCTTGCCACTCTCATCCCTGCAGAGGAAAGGAGTGTGAGAATGCATGAATACCAGCAGGCCCTGGTGCACAAGCTGAAACAGTATTTCCCTTCTGACAGCGCTAGCGGCAGAGTGCGTAGTTCTGCGGGACAAGTAGCGAGGGAGAGTAGGCGAGCAGGCAGCTTGTCCAGCACTGGCAAGGGTACGCTTTACAAGGCTTTTGCCAGCTTTATGTCACCCCAGCAAGACACTGTCACCTGTCCCCAGTCTCGGCAGAGTAGGGCTGATCTTTACAGAAAGATGGTGAGGGAGTACGTAGCTGACCATACCATCGTCCTAAATGATCACACAGCTCCCTACAACTACTGGGTTTCAAAGCTGGACATGTGGCACGAACTGGCGCTGTACGCCTTGGAGGTTCTTGCCTGCCCTGCCGCTAGCGTCTTGTCCGAGCGGGTTTTCAGTGCAGCTGGTGGCATCATCACCGATAAGCGTACACGCCTGTCGACTGACAGCGCTGACAGGCTGACGCTTATTAAAATGAATAAAGGCTGGATTTCTCAGAATTTCCAATCTCCACCAGGTGAAGGAAGCTCAACCTGAATAATTGATCCACTCCTCCTCCTCCTCCTCATTTTCCTCCTTCTCCTCCTCTTTGTACAGTAAAGCAGAGGAAAATGGCTATTTTTTGACAGGGCCCACTGGCTCTTGCTATACTTCATGCATTTAATTTTTCTGGAGGGCCACCTACCCGGTCCTCTGTTTGAAACAATTTTTGTGAGTGCCACATACAGGCACTCAATGTATTCCATTTTTCTGGAGGGCCACCTACCCGGTCCTCTGGTTTGAACAATTTTTGGGACTGCCACATACAGGCACTCAATCTATTCCATTTTACTGGAGGGCCACCTACCTGCTCCTCTGGTTTGAAGAATTTTTGGGACTGCCACATACAGGCACTCAATCTATTCCATTTTACTGGAGGGCCACCTACCTGCTCCTCTGGTTTGAAGAATTTTTGGGACTGCCACATACAGGCACTCAATCTATTCCATTTTACTGGAGGGCCACCTACCTGCTCCTCTGGTTTGAAGAATTTTTGGGACTGCCACATACAGGCACTCAATCTATTCCATTTTACTGGAGGGCCACCTACCTGCTCCTCTGGTTTGAAGAATTTTTGGGACTGCCACATACAGGCACTCAATCTATTCCATTTTACTGGAGGGCCACCTACCTGCTCCTCTGGTTTGAAGAATTTTTGGGACTGCCACATACAGGCACTCAATCTATTCCATTTTACTGGAGGGCCACCTACCTGCTCCTCTGGTTTGAAAAATGTTTGGGACTGCCACATACAGGCACTATCCAAATTAAATTGTCTCCATAGCAGCCTCCACACGTTGTCTCCATTGCTACCTCCAAAAGTCGTCCATATAGCTGCCTCCATACATCGTCCCTTTATCAAACGAGGTGTGTCAGGCAGAAATTTGGGTTGTTTTCATGGATTCCACATCAAAGTTGTTAACTTTGTCGCCACCCTGCTGTGTTATCCACAAAATATACTGGCAAACTTTTACCATTTAGGGATATTATTTCAGCGCTTCTTGCGCATCTGTTTACATTCCCCTCACCCGGCATATCCTAAACTTATAAGAACGCTACTACACTTGATCTTATACAAAAGGTTCTTAGAAGTGCTGTTTGGGGAGTAGCCTAGAGACAGGGGCTTGGATTGGCGAAAGCTCGCCTGGCAGCGGAACGCCAGCTCCATGCGCATCATGCGCTTCTTGCGCATCTGTTTACATTCCCCTAACCCGCCATATCCCAAACTTATAAGAACGCTACTACACTTAACTTGGTGCAGGCTGGGACCGAGTCTGACCCTGGGGCTGGTCATATACTGCCGACGCAGAGAATTGCGGGGCCTACCTCGGTCCAGGTCTCAAAGGCCTACTATACCTCCTCCCACCCCTCCTCCACCTCCTCCTCCTCCGAATTACCATCCGTGGGCATGGCGCCATCAGTCGGTAGCTCTAGGCACAGCAGCAGTGCCGTCGCTAAGCGACAGCAGGCGGTGCTTAAACTGCTGAGCCTAGGCGATAAAAGGCACACCGCCCAAGAGCTATTACAGGGCATTCCACATCAAAGTTGTTAACTTTGTCGCCACCCTGCTGTGTAATCCACAAAATATACTTGCAAACTTTTACCATTTAGGGATATTATTTCAGCGCTTCTTGCGCATCTGTTTACATTCCCCTCACCCGCCATATCCTAAACTTATAAGAACGCTACTACACTTGATCTTATACAAAAGTGCTGTTTGGGGAGTAGCCTAGAGACAGGGGCTTGGATTTGCGAAAGCTCGCCTGGCAGCGGAGCGCCAGCTCCATGCGCATCATGCGCTTCTTGCGCATCTGTTTACATTCCCCTCACCCGGCATATCCTAAACTTATAAGAACGCTACTACACTTGATCTTATACAAAAGTGCTGTTTGGGGAGTAGCCTAGAGACAGGGGCTTGGATTGGCGAAAGCTCGTCTGGCAGCGGAGCGCCAGCTCCATGCCAAGATCCAACTAACATAGTTTTAACTGCAGCACCTTTAATCTACTACTAGTTCACTGCCTCCATACATGGTCCCCTTATCAAACGAGCTGTGTCAGGCAGAATTTTGGGTTGTTTTCATGGCTTCCATGTTAACTTTGTCGCCACCCTGCTGTGTAATCCACAAAATATACTGGCAAACTTTTATCATGTACCGATATTATTTGAGCACTTCTTGCTCACCTCCTTTGGTTCCTCTCTGCCACCCATTGGTTTGAAGCCTGAGTCCATTTAGGGTATGTCGCCATGACACTCTCTAGCCTGCTGCCGCTGCCTCTGCATGCCGTCCCCTATAGTGTCAGGGTCAATTATTGCATGTTTTAGATACTATCTAGCTTCATTCTGTCACTCTGTCATGGCCATGCTGTTGCCCATAATTTTGGCATAATGGTGCGTTTAAGCAGCCTCAGAGGCATCCATGCATGCTGCCCCTGCTGTTTCCTGTCCATTTCCGTGGTGTTTCCATCCTTTTCTGAGGTTCCCAGGTGTTTGGCCAAGCTTCCCTGTGCAGAGCCTTGGTCCCCTTGAAAAATGCTCGAGTCTCCCATTGACTTCAATGGGGTTCGTTATTCGAGACGAGCACTCGAGCATCGGGAAAAGTTCGTCTCGAATAACGAGTACCCGAGCATTTTAGTGTTCGCTCATCTCTATTTACAATTCATCTTTGCTATGAGATGCTGTGTGCTAACAATGTGCTTAGATTATCAGGGTCTAGGTTTATACATACTGTCAAATCTGCTTGGTTTTGGGGTGCCAGTTAATATTAAATTAACAACAATATTCAATGGATCTTTATAGGGGATTTATTAAGGATACAATACAGGGGAATATACATAGAGGGTAAACTAACTAAGGGACAGAGAGATGGTGGAAGTGCTCTAACTAAAGATCTGTATACCATCTTATATACACACACACATAGCTCACACACATTGCCCATCATCCCACCTCCACCACTGTCTTGGCCAATCTAATGATGATGTAGAATCAATACATTCTTATCCCACAACCTTGCAGGACAAGTAACTTGAGTCTTTGTTTCCCACAGGATCTGGTAGAATCTCCAGGGGGGCAATGGCCTCCAGGTGTAATAGCACAGTCCATTGTTATCACATGCAGCTGTCTCTGCAATCTTTATTAGGGGCAATTTAGGCATTTATGGCTTAGTTCTTCCTCTGTCCACAAAGACCCTTACACTGTCCCAAGCCACATCATGTCATATTTCCAACATTATGCCCCTTTGGGCCTGAAAGGCCCACACACCATTAGACCATATTTAGAACAGAAATAAAATCCATTTCTCCTCCATTATCTTCTTTGGGTGTGGAAATGATCTTTCTTCTTCTGGCTTTTCCTCAAGACAAAGTAGTTGAAGGTTGTATGGGTAAGGAATAGGGCACCAATGGTCATCACACCATTCACTCACATTCATTCTCATATCCATTTCTTGAATAACATTTTTCATCTATACCATTTATCCAACAAATATAGATCTTCATATATGCTAGTAACTGTCTGTCATATTTACAATATGCAAATATAAATCCCACGTCATACAGAATGCAAGCTGGCAATAACATCGTAGATATCAACATAAGCTATAGATATGAAATTACATAAAAGGAAACCCAAACAGAACTATAAAACATTACCAATAGTAAATCAAAGGATTGATTTCAAGTAGAAGTTTGCAGGGTGGTTTATCTAAGGGTTTCCAGATTTACTTGACTTCAAATATATTTAGTTTAAACATAAACTTTCATTTAGCTTTTTCCCATTACCAAATCTAATTCTGTAAGTTTACCAGGTTTTATATTTATACTCCACAGAAATGTTCACATCACACCTTATATATGTCTCCCATTGTCCTGACTTATAAATTAACCAAAAGTATATCAAGTGCATAAAACACATAGCAAAAAAAAAATAATTATAAGTCATTCCACTAATCAACCTTTAGAGTAGGTGTCCATCTAACCTCTTATATTGGTAGTCTTACTTGTGCATTATACAATATAGTAACCGTATACTGAGCCATTAATTACTATATGTTTTACGCAACCTTGAAGACACACACATAGATTGAGAACATTAAAATTAAAAAAAAATTCAAACTGAATGCTGCTTTTAATACCCTATGTTCTTCATTTAGATGCTTTACTGGTATAAAGGAGCGTGCAGTTTGTTTGAGAAACTTAAAATTAAGTTGCCAGTGAGACAAATGTATCAGAGAAAAAACCTTAAATAAAAAAAAAATTAAATATTTATGTGAATTCACTATAGTCTGCCCCTTTGGTACTGCATTACTCTCTAAAACCATGCCCCTTTGGTACCACAAAATGGTACCAAACACTGTATAAAAAAAAAAAAATAATACTTGAATCAAGAAAAAAAATGCTCCATTTAAAAAAAAATGGGGGAAAAAAAAATCCAACAAATCCAACATTCCTGAGCATCAGGAACAAAAAATGTGTATTGACACAGTTCACATACTACATTTAACAGAACACAAAACAGACAACATAAAACAATGAGAGCTAATTCAGCTTCTACACATCATAGGGTGGGACACCAGGCAGTTTCCAATCCTTCTTCTGTCAATGATTAAGTAAGGTCATCTATGGGACAAGATAAAGAACAGACATAGCACAAAAAAAAAACAACAATTATATTACACACAGGACCTACACATCACAATGGGATGTTACTTCATTTCTTTAATTGTTTGCAAACAATTAACCCTCATAAATTTTGAGCTCATTACACCACGTGGTTTTATTTGTAAAGACATAAAACTTTATACAAACAATATCTTTCATATCCTACTTTTTAATGACCTGTAAACAAAAATGTCAATATTAATAACTTGTTTCTTCAGCCAACCACCTTGTTGCCTAAAACAAAACACAATGACAGTTATCACACAAACAATACTCAAAACAGATATGTAAAACACGAGATCAAAGCATGGAGCCTGTAGAAACAAAACAAAGTGTTAATTTCTTTGTCCTGGAGTCATGTGACAAAAGAAATCCAGTCTACAAGAGAAAGAAAACATAGTTAGAAACCAAGAAATTCATACCATTATCACAATTCCAAATCTATTCATTCACAATGTATATTGCTATAGCCACACATTAATAAGCCATGCTGCTGCTGTTATACTGTGCCGTGTTTATTAGCAGGGGGAGGGCGATCTGTGACCAGCTCCAGAATAGCCAGAATGGCAGCCCTGCCCATGGATTGTACCCTGGGACATTAGCACCCTCCTTGTGCTCCCTGCCATGAGGGGGAGGCTGTTCTTTCTTATCCCTGTGTATATTAGGAATCTTATTTGCATGTGATGTGTTCTCCTCACATGTCTCTGTATGGCTACTTCCAGGAGGTGTCATGGCCTCCTCACATGTCTCCGTGTGGCTACTTCCAGGAGGTGTCATGGCCTCCTCACATGTCTCCGTGTGGCTACTTCCAGGAGGTGTCATGGCCTCCTCACATGTCTCCGTGTGGCTACTTCCAGGAGGTGTCATGGCCTCCTCACATGTCTCCGTGTGGCTACTTCCAGGAGGTGTCATGGCCTCCTCACATGTCTCCGTGTGGCTACTTCCAGGAGGTGTCATGGCCTCCTCACATGTCTCCGTGTGGCTACTTCCAGGAGGTGTCATGGCCTCCTCACATGTCTCTGTATGGCTACTTCGAGGAGGTGTCATGGCCTCCTCACATGTCTCCGTGTGGCTACTTCCAGGAGGTGTCATGGCCTCCTCACATGTCTCTGTATGGCTACTTCCAGGAGGTGTCATGGCCTCCTCACATGTCTCTGTATGGCTACTTCCAGGAGGTGTCATGGCCTCCTCACATGTCTCCGTGTGGCTACTTCCAGGAGGTGTCATGGCCTCCTCACATGTCTCTGTATGGCTACTTCCAGGAGGTGTCATGGCCTCCTCACATGTCTCTGTGTGGCTACTTCCAGGAGGTGTCATGGCCTCCTCACATGTCTCTGTATGGCTACTTCCAGGAGGTGTCATGGCCTCCTCACATGTCTCTGTATGGCTAGTCCCAGGAGGTGTCATGGCCTCCTCACATGTCTCTGTATGGCTACTTCCAGGAGGTGTCATGGCCTCCTCACATGTCTCTGTATGGCTACTTCCAGGAGGTGTCATGGCCTCCTCACATGTCTCTGTGTGGCTACTTCCAGGAGGTGTCATGGTCTCCTCACATGTCTCCGTGTGGCTACTTCCAGGAGGTGTCATGGCCTCCTCACATGTCTCTGTATGGCTAGTCCCAGGAGGTGTCATGGCCTCCTCACATGTCTCTGTATGGCTAGTCCCAGGAGGTGTCATGGCCTCCTCACATGTCTCTGTGTGGCTACTTCCAGGAGGTGTCATGGCCTCCTCACATGTCTCCGTGTGGCTACTTCCAGGAGGTGTCATGGCCTCCTCACATGTCTCTGTATGGCTACTTCGAGGAGGTGTCATGGCCTCCTCACATGTCTCCGTGTGGCTACTTCCAGGAGGTGTCATGGCCTCCTCACATGTCTCTGTATGGCTACTTCCAGGAGGTGTCATGGCCTCCTCACATGTCTCTGTATGGCTACTTCCAGGAGGTGTCATGGCCTCCTCACATGTCTCCGTGTGGCTACTTCCAGGAGGTGTCATGGCCTCCTCACATGTCTCTGTATGGCTACTTCCAGGAGGTGTCATGGCCTCCTCACATGTCTCTGTGTGGCTACTTCCAGGAGGTGTCATGGCCTCCTCACATGTCTCTGTATGGCTACTTCCAGGAGGTGTCATGGCCTCCTCACATGTCTCTGTATGGCTAGTCCCAGGAGGTGTCATGGCCTCCTCACATGTCTCTGTATGGCTACTTCCAGGAGGTGTCATGGCCTCCTCACATGTCTCTGTATGGCTACTTCCAGGAGGTGTCATGGCCTCCTCACATGTCTCTGTGTGGCTACTTCCAGGAGGTGTCATGGCCTCCTCACATGTCTCCGTGTGGCTACTTCCAGGAGGTGTCATGGCCTCCTCACATGTCTCTGTATGGCTAGTCCCAGGAGGTGTCATGGCCTCCTCACATGTCTCTGTATGGCTAGTCCCAGGAGGTGTCATGGCCTCCTCACATGTCTCTGTATGGCTACTTCCAGGAGGTGTCATGGCCTCCTCACATGTCTCTGTATGGCTACTTCCAGGAGGTGTCATGGCCTCCTCACATGTCTCCGTGTGGCTACCTCCAGGAGGTGTCATGGCCTCCTCACATGTCTCTGTATGGCTACTTCCAGGAGGTGTCATGGCCTCCTCACATGTCTCCGTGTGGCCACTTCCAGGAGGTGTCATGGCCTCCTCACATGTCTCTGTATGGCTACTTCCAGGAGGTGTCATGGCCTCCTCACATGTCTCTGTGTGGCTACTTCCAGGAGGTGTCATGGCCTCCTCACATGTCTCTGTGATCACTTTGTTCTGGTTGGTCTCATGCTCAATGGCATCAATTTCTGTATACAATGAATTATAATGTGTCTCATGGTTTGCATTATTTACATTACAGAAACGTTTAATATGTCCTGGCCTCCCACATCCATAGCAATACCGGACATATCTCGTCCACCTAGCTCTGTACTCTGTAGACAGATATCCTGATGGTTCATCCCTATTGTTAGACTCCTGACACCAGTCCCTGAGTATATTAATAAAGTTCTCTAGGGATGTGGCATTTCTAAGGGCAACCTTTGTGGTGTAATCCACATTACACTGATTTGCCATTGAATAGAGGAAATCAGAGTCATCCTGAGACATAACAGGACAGCTGTAAACACTCCTAAATAAGGTCAGATACTTGCTACAGAAGATAAGGGGGTCATCACCTTGCCTGAACCTATGTTTTCTCAGGGTATTCTCACCCCTTATGTCTCTCCCTCCCATGATACGCTGTAATTCCTTCCTCCTTAAGTCTGCACCACTATCATCATCTCCCATGTGTGTAGATGACAATTGTGCGGCCAGAGGCCCAGGAAGCCATGCTTGGAGCAGAGACCAGGCATCCTTATTACACAAGTTGTATTGCTTCACCACAGCTTCAAATTTATTGGATACAATTATTGGTGATTCATTTATATCCCATTCTCCAATGACCTGACACAGATGTAGTCTATCCTGGATGGTGAGTGTTGGAGACTTATCTGCAGGTATTAGATTGTGTTCATCACTCCAACCCCCGGGTGTGACAATGCAGACATCTGCTGCTTTATGGCAGGTCTGGTTTTGTACTTGGAGGGACCGGATCTGCTCTTCTTGTTCACACAGTTGGGCCATTGTTTCAGACAATTGACCCTTTAGTGATGTAATTAACACGTCCCTCTGATGAATCTCCCTTTCTAAGGAATGTATATGAGTTTCAGTAGAAACAGAACTCAATCTACACTCATCGAGCTGCTTATCCAAATCTTCATTTCTTAAAGTCAGCTCATCCACCTTTGCTTGTAGATTATCCATCTCACTAGTTGTTTTAGCAGAAATGTCAATCACAGAGTCACTGATTCTGTCTATACTTTCCTTACATTGGAGCCTTTGTATGGACCAATTTACTTCCTTTACCTCAGCCAATTCTTTCATCTTAATCAGCATCATAATTTCATTGCCCAACCTTTCTTTCTTCCCTCTCTTACTGAGCAGTTTCCTATCTAACTTCTCATTATGGGCCTTACATTGCATCATCAGCTCCTTATATTGCTCCTCTAGTGAACCATCTGCACATGAATGGTAGCGAGCAGAGGAATACTTTTTCGTTGGAGGCAGGACTGATGATTGAGGAACATCAGCCATCTTCAGGGCACCGATTAGACCCTGCAGTAGGAGGACTGGATCCTCCCAATTAGTGGTACGGTCCAGTCCATGGTGGGAGCATGTACATTCCCCTTACACGCCACAGTCATTGGAATGTAAATGGTTAACACAAGAGATCGAAAATATTTAGGGTGTCAGGGGAGGGTGTCAGCTGTAATATACTCCAGTACAATTTCTCTGCAGTCCCTGGGAGCTGAGGGATGAGAGTAACCTGCCTGTAGTGTGACTTCTTCCAGCAGATGAAGATGACCATGTGGATGTCCTTGGGTCGCCCTCCCATCCACTGATATGGTAGTTTTTATCATGGAGGGCGTGCGCATACAGTGATGATTGCTTGGCCTCTCCGATCTGCCAAAAATATTGACCCTGGCTCCCGAGGGCTACAAAGAAACTTTACTGGTGTATTCAACAATATGGTTGACCCTATTAGGGACCCTATTAGATTCCGCCAGGATTTTGGTGCACACGACCAGATTTGGGTGCTGGGTTACGGCGCTGGGTTACATGCAGCAGAAATCGGGGGCGTGGCCGTCGGAAAACCCGACGGATTCGGAAAAAACACGGTATTTAAAAAAAAAAGTGCCGCTTGACACGCACTTACCTGTACCGAGAAATAGAAGGTGAACTCCGGTGAACTCCAGCGGACCTCAGCGCAGCAGCGACACCTGGTGGATATCGGTACACAGACCTTAGTGAATCCCGTCCGGACCCGAATCAGCGTTGGAGAAACCGCCGCTGGATCGCGACTGGACCGGGTAAGTAAATCTACCCCAAAGTCCACAAATAAAGACAATAAAGCACTCACAGACCGATGTGTAATAGATGAATACTTATAGTATTAAACTGGCCCACCAGATTACCTGAGGATCCTCTGACGGCCACCAGCTCAACCAAGTACTGAACCCAAGAGATGCAGCCATAGACCACCTTATTAGGAGGCAGGTTGGGTTGATAAAGGTTGGTGCCCCAAAATAATTTTATCTTCTGGGCCCAATCCCCATTACGACACTGGAGACATATATAAGACTGACTAACCTGTGGTCCCATTCTATCAAGTCTCCGTTTCTCACCTATAGATGATGAGGAGGGAGGAGGACATCAAAACCCTTATAACAATGATCCCGAGATTATCTGCAGGGCGTACAGGACAATTAAGATGTTTCAGGTTACCTCCCGGGGACCCCAGGCTGGCATTGTATTATTTTACCAGTGAGACAGTTAAAGGTTAGACGAGACTATACACTACACAGAATGGGGGTCATTTACTAAGGGCCCGATTCGCGGTTTCCCGACGTGTTTTTCCCGAATATTTCCGATTTGCGCCGATTTCCCCTGAATTGCCCCGGGATTTTGGCGCACGCGATCGGATTGTGGCGAATCGGCGCCGTCATGCACACGACGGAAATCGGGGGCCGTGGCCGAACGAAAACCCGATGGATTCGGAAAAACCGACGCATTTAAAAAAAAAAACTGTGGCGTAGCTTGCACTTACCTTCACTCAGCCCCAGCCGGTGATCTCCAGCGCGTTCCGATGCTTTTCAGCGCAGCGCCACCTGGTGGACGGCAGAGGAACTACCTTAATAAATCCCGTCCGGGCCCGAATCCAGCACAAAGAACGCGCCGCTGGATCGCGAATGGACCGGGTAAGTAAATCTGCCCCAATGTATTTATGGGAATAATGCTGAATGATACATCTAGTGCAGTTTTTGCATCTCCTATTAGTTGGATTAGTTTGTTCAAGAATGTGAAAAAAACTATCCCCCATTATTTTTGGTGCCCATCTTCATTCTGTGAAACCATTTCTTGCTATTAAGCAAGATTTTTACATTTTGTAGCATTGCCTAATTTTTACCAAAATTTTTGCCCTTGACTGTTAAACTACACCCTCTATATCTCTTTATGTATAACACATCTTTTTCTTGATGTCCAAAATGTCCAAAATGTGTTTTCAATTCTACAAATGTTTACAAATGTAATTTGTGTTCTCACCAAACTTGTTCAAGTGTCTTTATGGTAGATTTTTCACCACTTTCCCCAAATCCAAATCTTCCCTCATCCTCTTCTTCCCCATCTCTTTCCTTTAATGATTCTGGTATGGTAAAAGGTTTCTCTCTAGCTTCCACCAGTAATGAGTAATCAATCTGAGATTTCTAATGTCAGATGGGAGGAGCCAGAATGACCAGCTCCACCCCACTGCCCATCCTCCAGACAAAAGAGAGACTTTTCAGCATTGTTTCAGTACTCAACGTGGATCGTATTTCCATCGGGGATTGCGGCGCTGGGACAAGTATTTAGAAGGCAATTGTGTCGCTCGCAATCGGATTTTGGCGCAATCACACCGGCTTTCATTCAACAGAAATCAGGGGACGGGCAACACTCTCCGTGTTGCAGGAGTTACAGTGCATAACCGTAAGTCACCACGTGCCTTTCGGAACTGACAGCTTCAAGTCGCGCATGCGCAGTAAACCAATGACGTCACCAAGAGTTAGGGTTAAATGCCCATAGTAGCGATCGTTACTGCATTACTAAAATGGAGGAACTTCGAAAAATATATATACCACACATTAAGAGGTAATCAAGTGGATTATTGAATAGACTCCTAGGGTGACAAGAAGACTTTTTGTGTCTGCAACTTCCGGAAGGTACGCGGTGACTTCTGGTTCTGCGCCGTAACTCCTGCAACACGCCGTCTGGGTTGGTCAAAGGGTTGGGGACTGTATTTAAGGTGAGTCGCATTTTTCCAGGAGACTGCCACTGGACCCAGGAAAGGTGAGTTGGTAGACGGGTGCCCCTGCGACCCATATCTTCAGACCTTATAGAAGTTGCATGGTCTTCCTCCATTTGAGGCACAACACTGGTACTGTCCATTCAAGAATGTCAAGATTTAAATTGGATCACCTCCCGGGTCAACTATCTCTGTTTAAGGTATACTCCCAGGATTAGAAATCTGCCCTTCTATGTTAATCCATTCCTTCCTAGTGTTTTACTAGGATAATATTTGAATAAATATTTGTAAAAAAATTATGCACAAACATCAATGTAAATTGTCCAATTCACCTCATACGACAGATCCAAAAACAGTAAAGAAGAAAAAGCTCCTGTTATTCCCAGTGTCTACAGTGTAACCTCCATATATTATGCATCTGATTGAGAACTCATAGAAAAAATGTGTTGATCAGTATGATTATAGTTAATAGCTAAACATATATTTATATATTATTTTTTAAGGGGCACATAGAGTCCAAAATATAAGTGGAAGGGTTCTTCCTATCTAACCTATTTATGACATGTTGTGGGTTAGATGGTGAAGCCCTGTAAATATAACCGGTAATTTTAGATTTGTAGATTTACATTTCCTGTTTCCTAGCGATACGTCATCTCAGAGAATATGTCATGTAATCGTTATGTAAATTAGCTTCCTGGTGCATTGACGCAGTTGACATGTCAGCTCATGCAGCTTCTTCTACACCTTGTTTCTTTAGGAGATATAAATTGTTGTGTAAAGTTAAAAGATACATAAGGCAACAAAGAAAGATGAAAACTGGTGCAACCACAGTCATGGACCAACCCAGGGGCAAATAAACATTTACTTACTTTTTAGGGTTCAATTTAGAATCTGGAATAATGGGGCTCATTTACTAAGGGCTGCGCAGCCGCACTTTCGTCGGGTTTCCCGACTTTTTCCGCTTTGCGCAAAATTCCGCCGGGATTTTGGCACACGCGATCAGATTTCGTAGCAATCGTGACGGCTTTCACGCGTCGAAAATCGGGGGGCTTGGCCGTCGGACAACCCGACGGATTCGGAAAAACTGCGGAATTTAAAAAAAGAAATCTGTCGCAAGATCAGCACTCACATGCACCGGGAAGAAGAAGGTGAACTCCGGCGGACCTCGGCGCAGCAGCGACACCTGCTGGATATCGGGCGCACGATCTTAGTGAATCCCGTCAGAACCCGAATCCACGTCGGACAGCGCACTGCGGGATCGTGACAGGACCGGGTAAGTAAATGAACCCCAATATATAGGTACAGGAAATGAACGGCACTCACTTTTTCTTTCTTTATTGTGGCATAAACAACAATTGCTTACTTACAGGACATGCAAGGGAGGGAGTGAAGGCAGGGTGCCCACAAGAAGGCAACGGCCGCTTCGCGCTATCTCGCACTTCTTACGGCCTCCATATATGATATGGAGACTGGAAGAAACGCGAGATAGCATCAAAGGATTAAAATCCGCCATTGGTGGTAGCACTGATCGTAGATGTTACCGCTGGGTGTTTTTTATTGGATGTCGGCAAAATGAAGGGCACTGGTTGATGCTCAATGAGAGTTTTAAAGGGTTTATTTGCTACATGTCTGTACCACTACCACTAAGGGTCAACCAGGTGTATAAAATGAGTAATGAATTGTTTATGTGTAATTACATTGGACTGTGGGATGTACAGTATTCAGTAAGTATCTGGGCTCTGGTGTCCAAAGAAACATTTGCCACCTCTATGCTGTTACACAGAGCAGCATCTAGTCACAGCGCAGCATCTAGTCACAGCGCAGCATCTAGTTACATCTCCCTCACACCTCCCTTTTATTAATCTGACCATGTGTCAGTCTTCACTGTAGTACTCAAAGTTCTATTCGTGAACCAGAAGGCCCTGCATGAGCAGTGATATGCTTTATACAAAGAGACGATTTCATTCATTTATTAGAACACCTTTTATTTTTCTACATCATCCTGTAGACGTATAGGATGTATCTTCAGTGCTTCACACCTATGGGCTTCTTATTAGGTTTAGGGTCTTTCTTCTTTGGACATTGCTCAGGGAGGATACAAGGACCGGATGTCCCAGAAAGGAAGATGTAGCGACCCCAGCAGAAGCATCCCTCCACACACTGCATTGTACATATCATGTCTTTCATTCCTATAGTCTCACAGTTGGCCGGGCAGGCGGTCCCACATTCATCCCATTCTTGGTTCTCTAGGCATTTTTGCGCTAAAATAAAAAAGGGTTTAAAGTTACTAGATCCATCTAACTAAAATTTCTCCCATCTTAATCTTCTTATTCCAAGTCCCAGATACTGATATTGACCCAGTCATCATCTTCTGACAGTATCAAGGCATCAGTAGCTTCATGGAAACCCACAGAAGGTCATATTGACTCATTACAGGAGTTTTCTGATGATATCGTAATGCCCCTTGAAGTTTTGGGACAGGGGTACCCGAATAATTACCCTGATATAACTTCCATGTCTAACATTATGGCGGCCATCTGTTTGCCAACATTCCCACTTGGTCTGGAAGTATCATGGTCAGAAGCTTCTTTTGGAATATCATCAAAAAGGCCGACACCACAACACAGTATGAACGTGGGAAGTATAAATTATCTTTTGTTGCCCCTGCCTCTGTCCCATTGGGCCTTAGAAAAACTCTTTAAATACACCAGAATATATAACAGAAACATCTCCCTCATTATTCCTTACATACCATTTTGTGAGCAGGAAGACTCAGACTACAGCTAGGAATCACAAATAAAACATAGGACACCCTTAGCACACCCAAAAAAAAGAGGAGGAGCATTTTATGAATCCATGACTGCCAGCTATCATCAACATGTACATAATCATATCTTCAACCTATTAAGCTATAGACAAGCAAGAATATCTCGTGATGTGATTAGTACAGTACAGTAGACCAGCAGGGAAGAGGTCACTTGCCACATCATAGAGGACTGCAGATGAGTAATAGATTTGTTACTTTTGGTGGTTTGTTACTTTTGCAGATCCCCTGTGATACCAGAACGGCAGAAAATTACAAAAAATTACTAGTAAAAGGCACTAAAGGTACTAGATTTGAGGGGTAATTTGGTGGGTCAGTTAGCTTGGTTCTTATTGGTCTCCAGCAGGGCTGGTGCCGGGACTGGGTATACCCGGGTGATTTCCAGGGCTCAGGACTGCTGAGGGCCCACATAAGGCTGTACATCAGGAATCGATGGGGGTGAGGGAGGACTGTATCTAATGATACCATAGTAGTGTGTGGGGGGGGGGCTATATAAAATAAACATGATGGGGTTACTTGGTATGATAAACTAGGGAATATTTTAGGGAACAGGAGACTGTTTTAGTTTTAACAATTTTTAATGCCCCCACGTGGGTTTACTGCAAAGGGGCCTACTGAGGCTCTGCCGCCCAGGGGCCTCCTGAAACCTGGAGCAGACCCTGGTCTCCAGCCTATCCATGTACACCCCTAATTATTAAAGGGAACCTATCATCAGAAGACCCATTTTTAGCATTCCCCCAGTCCCCACAGAGCATAGGTTTTACAGAAAAAAAGATATGTTATATTGAACCTTTCATTAGCATCTAGGCAGTCATCCTCTGGGAGTGGCTGGAAAGGAGCAGTTTCCCCCCACCCTTGGGAAACATGTGACCTTTTCAACTATATGAATAACTCCCCTCACTCGGGATTGGCTGTAGAGGAGCAGGGGGCGTCGCTAAGCCAAGTGATGGGTGTTTTCATATATTTGAAAAGGTCACATGGAGGAGCTGTTTCCCAAGGGTGGGGGGGGGGAACTGCTCCTTTCCAGCCACCCCCAGGGGGCAAGTGCCTAGTCACACAGCAGATGCTAATGAAAGGTAAAATATAACATATCTTTTTTTCTGTAAAACCAATTTTTTATACAAAAACACTTTGGCAGTGTATGTACTATGCTCTGTGGGGACTGGGGGAGTGCTAAAAATGGGTCTCCTGGTGACAGGTTCCCTTTAAGTATTGTGGTAATATTGGTCCTAGACTGTGGGGAACATGTATATTTATTTCTACATTTTTTTATACTTTTAGTTTACAAAAGTGACAACTCTTGCACAATCTAGTCTACTGTAACTGTGCCCTTCTCTACTTTCTGACACTTTTGAAAAAATCCACACTTACAGTCCACAGTAGTTTTGCTCAGCGTGACATACCTGTAAAGGGAGGTACATGGTACACGACGGCAGACAAACAAACTGCCAAAAAACACAAGATAAAGTTAATTTACATACAAAAAATCATAAATCCCTGGCTTTATGATTAAATGTGTCCTACTCACCAAGAATCCCAAACTGTAGGAAGAAGAGAATTCTCCAGACGGTCATGTTTGGGTTATACCTGCAAAATCCATATACAGACAACGAATCAATAACAAATCAAGCCGTCATGAAGTGGATTTCCAATTTAAAGGAACACTCCAGTCAAAGCTAAATCACTGAATAATACATTGTACAGGACCTGGAGGGAGGAGCCGGACTCATTCCCATTGTATTCCTATAACCTGGAGTCCTGCTCCTCCCTTCAGGCCCTGCAATAGGTAGAATTCAATAAATCAAATGAGACTAGCATGTACTCTTAAGTTATAGATAGAAAATAAATTCAGATCCCATATTTTTGGGACATTGGGATCATTTACTAAGGGTCGCAAATCGCACTTTTGTCTGATTTCGCACCTTGGACAGGTATTTAATAGGAGTCTGCACTGGGATTGTCTCGCTTGCGATTGTATTGTGGCGTAGCTGTGCTGGCTTCCATGCGACATAAATCGGGGGTCGTGCCATCAGATGATCCCACTGATTCAGACTGAGCGCAAGATTTAACTTTCAAATTGTGTCGCAAGACATGGACTTACAGGAAGAAGAAGGTGAACTCTGGCGGACCTGAGCTGGGAAGCGACACATGCAGGATATCAACTGCTGCAGAACATCATACTGAACAACTCAACTGCTGCAGAACATCATAATACACACCGCAGCTGCAGAACATCATAATGAGCACCTCAACTGCTGCAGAACATCATAATGAGCACCTCAACTGCAGAACATCATAATGAGCACCTCAACTGCTGCAGAACATCATAATACACACCTCAGCTGCAAAACATCATAATGAGCACCTCAACTGCTGCAGAACATCATAATACACACCTCAGCTGCAGAACATCATAATGAGCACCTCAACTGCTGCAGAACATCATAATACACAACTCAGCTGCAGAACATCATAATGAGCACCTCAACAGCTGCAGAACATCATAATACACACCTCAACAGCTGCAGAACATCATAATGAGCACCTCAACAGCTGCAGAACATCATAATGAGCACCTCACCTGCTGCAGAACATCATAATGAGCACCTCAACAGCTGCAGAACATCATAATACACACCTCAACAGCTGCAGAACATCATAATGAGCACCTCAACTGCTGCAGAACATCATAATGAGCACCTCAACAGCTGCAGAACATCATAATGAACACCTCAACTGCTGCAGGGCATCATAATACACACCTCAACTGCAGAACATCATACTACACACCTCAGCTGCAGAACATCATAATGAACACCTCAACTGCTGCAGGGCATCATAATACACACCTCAACTGCAGAACATCATAATACACAACTCAGTTGCAGAACATCATAATACACAACTCAGCTGCAGAACATCATAATGAACACCTCAACTGCTGCAGAACATCATAATGAACACCTCAACTGCTGCAGAACATCATAATGAACACCTCAACTGCTGCAGAACATCATAATACACACCTCAGCTGTAGAACATCATAATACACAACTCAGCTGCAGAACATCATAATGAACACCTCATGTCACGGCGAGGACGCCGCCGCCTTGTCACGTGACGTGGGGTGCAACTGTACGGGTTAATTTAGCCTACTCAAACTTGCGCTCACCTTTCTCTCAGGACCCAAGTTGAGCATAAATCATACCTCATACAGAACCAGCACCAGACCCGCTGCCACCACTTATTGCATTTATACTGGGACCAATAAGTATCCCACTCTACAACAACTCTTGCTCTCAAGCAGTCACCTTGTCACACCACTAGACATGCACACTCAGCACTCCAGCAGTCACACAGCTAACCACACTTCACAAGGCTATGAGTTCGCAGAGCCTACAGGGACCAAAATTAAAGTGAAAAGCTTTAATTACAAAAAGTTGATCAGTGCATAAAAAGATATTAAAAACAAAAGAATTACAAAATAAAATGACACACAACACGGCCAAACAGTTATAAAATAAAAAGGGAGAAAAATAACAGAAACTTACAACTTAAAGTAAATCCTGATCCCTGGAGGTGGGAGAAATAAGGAACACACTCAGCTTGTCAAGCAGCCCCCAAAATGTGAACACCAATTCCTGGATTTCATATGGTTTTATATCTTTACAGTTTGGTTCAGATTTCAGAACCTCCCATTCATTAGTTAGTCCAGAGGGTCATTCACAATTGGGCAAAGTGTTAATGAGAGGGGAGAGTCCAGGAATATTTAAACAGTTCTTTGTTTCCAAATCCCTAGATGCAGGGGTGGGGGTAGGTGCAGAGGAGAGGTGACCATATGGTTTTTGAGGTCACCAGAGAACATTCTGCAGGTCAGATTTTATCAGGTTGTAAGGATCTCCAGGATGTTGTAAATGAGGCCTGGACGTAAATGAGGCCTGGACGCTTCAATGGATGCCATATATTTCTACAAAGTTTGTAATTGCCCAATAGTTCAACTAATCTTACACATTCAAGAATAATATTTCCTTGACACCTCAACTGCTGCAGAACATCATAATACACACCTCATCTGCTGCAGGGCATCATAAATAATAATAAAAAATAATAATTCCTTTATTTATATAGCGCGCACAGATTACGCCGCACTGCACAGAACTTGCCAAATACATCTGCAGTTGACCCTAATAATTATTCTTACTTTTTTTCTGAACATCCTTTAAGGACCTTGCAGGGAGGAAGAACAGGAAGAAAGAATGGGGGAGTATCACAAAACACCCAGCATTCCCTGTCTATTATTATATTATATTATAAGAAGACAACAACTCCCACCATTTCCCTTTTCTTTTGGTTTGAAAAACACATAATAATTCATGATTTAAAAAAAATTACAAAGTAAATAAAATCAAGAAGGTCCATAAATCAGGAATATTCACCATTCATAGACATGTAACAGAGAGTGTTAGCCCCACCCCCCAGTGGCGTAACTAGGAGTGTGCACATATGCACATATAGAGCATATAAACAAACATACAGTGACATATACAAACACACATCATATATACACACATACAGTATATGCAGACGCCATACACCGTATACACATACAACATATACACATCACAGATGCAGCATATATACATCACATATATGTTATATACATATTATGATGTACAAAGTGCAGCATAATATGGTTATAATGATGCACATCCTCCACTCCTTAGTGTGTCAGGCCGGATGCTGGGGCCCCCTGACACTGTGGGCCCCATAGCGGTTGTCACTTTAGTTATGCCCCTGAGCCCCCCATATAACCCGAGGATCATCTGGGCACAGGCTGTAACCTAGTACTAGACCCAAGAGATACAGAAGAAGACAACCTCGTGTGGAGGCTTGTAGTTTCCATTTCCTAGGGGAAGATATAGGGAAGGTCCGAGGAGTCCTAGTCCGACACGGGATACATGTATATGATGGAGACCTTGCACCTACCTGTTGTTCTAGTTTCTTTCTGTTTGTTAGCCTCCTTTTCTCACCTATTTATGAAGAAGAGGGAGGAGGACATCATAATCCTCATAATGATCCCCAGAGTATCTGCAGGGTGTACAGGACAATCCAAAAGTTTCATGTTTACGCCCTGAGACCCCATCGGTGACTTACCTAAAAAGATATTACATAAAGTGCCGTGAAACATCAAGTAGTGGGCAGATAATTAAAGGGTAAAACAATAACAAGTCTTTCAACGATTTGCCCGAATTGAGTCCCCGTAGACTTCAATTCACATTAGAAGAAGACGATGCACAAAAGTTTTTCTGTTTATAAATCTCTGTTTTCATTTCTAGAACATATAATAGCACATGGCCGTTCTTACAGAACATTTCGGTGAGCAGCTGTATACATTTTTTGTAGCATAAGAACAAAAGTCTATAAGAGATAAAGTCCAAATTTTTAAAATCCAATAACATGGAAATCACAACATGCAGATGGATAAGGTAAGAACTGGAGTGAGTGCGAGACCCCCGAGCAACGCTTCAAGACTCCACTTCCTTCACAAGCAAGTGAAAGAAGAGGAGTCTCAAAACATTTTGAGTATTTAGTCATTGAAGGGAATCTGTCAACTAGTGGCGTAACTAGAGTCCTCTGGGCCCCAGGGCCATATTCCCAACAGCCCCCCCCCCCCCCCCAAATGCCACACATCCGCCACCTACACACTAGGAAATGGGCCGGCGTGGGGTGCACTCCCAGCGTTGAATAAACGCTGCATAGCTCCCTGCCGTGCAAATTGTGGAATTAAAGCGGCGGGCCACACGAGCGCCGGAATATGATAAATATCCCCCAGTATATGTAAAAGTATCACAATACTCAATATGGATACAATACTTTTCATGAATTCCATTTGGGAAATCTTTGCAAACTTTTGATCACTTTTTGTAACACTTTATGGGAACACGGTGACAAAAACACTGCAATTTTACCAAAATGTGTTGGGGATTTTTTTTACAGCACTCGCTAATTAAAAGTTAATATAAATAGGTTGTTCTTTACAAACGCAACAAGTAAGAGGGGTATATGAGCTGCAGCCCCTTCGCAGTGGGATCGGTTTAACCTCTTCATCCCCAATTCCAGACCTCTCTGTAACTAGCAATACAGAACCACAGTAACAATTCTTTACTTATGTAGCGCACACTGATTACACAACATTGCACAAAGCAGTCCCTGTCCCCATGGGACTCACAATCTAAACAACCTACCAGTATGTTTTCAGAGTGTGGGAGGAAACCCGGAGGAAACCCAAACAAACACAGAGAGAACATACAAACTCTTTGCAGATGTTGACCTGGGTGGGACTTGAACCCAGGACCCCAGTGCTGCAAGGCAGAAGTGCCACTCACTCAGCCACCATGCCGCCCTAATCTACACAGGTCCAGGCTGAACAGGCAGTGTTTTATGGTAGGGCTTTTGTAACCTGCACTTAGAAATGCTAATTAGCATTGGTATTACCACTGTAGACACATTGGGGCTGTCGCGATCCAGCAGCGCGTTCTCCGACGAGGATTTGGGTCTTCCTGCGATTCACTAAGGTCGTGCGCCCCATGTCCACCAGGCGTCGCTGCTGCCCTGAGGTCCGCCAGAGTTCACCATCCTATACCTGGTGCATGTAAGTGTGTATCAAGCAACACTTTTTTTAAATAGGGCGATTTTCCAAATCTGTCGGGTTTTACAACGGCCACGCCCCGTTTTCCGTCGCATGCAAGATGGCGCCAATGCGACACAATCCTATCGCGTGCGCAAAAACCCCGTTGCATTTTTCAAAACGGTAAAATTCTGAAAACCCGGCGGAAAAATGCAATTCGGGTCACGCTACTCACTTTTGTTGGACACTTCGCAGTGCTCGGGATTTTCACAGCTGTGACAGGTATT
This sequence comes from Engystomops pustulosus, assembly GCF_040894005.1. Taxonomy (NCBI): domain Eukaryota; kingdom Metazoa; phylum Chordata; class Amphibia; order Anura; family Leptodactylidae; genus Engystomops; species Engystomops pustulosus. The sequence continues at coordinate 19,761,045 of NC_092416.1, forward strand.
TAACAGAGGCCTGCGCTGGGATTGTGTCGCACTTAATCTGATTTTTGCACAGCTGGGCCCTGGCTTTCATGCGACAGAAAGGAGGGGGTGCTGTCGGGCAATCCGACGGATTCAGACTTAGCTCGGGATTTAACTTTAAAATTGTGTCGCAAGCCCAAGCACTTACATGCACCCGGAAGAAGAAGGTGAACTCCGGGGACCCGGGGAAGCAACACATGCAGGATATCGGGCACAGAGTACATCATACACTGACAATGCAGTTGTAGTGAAGGCAGAGAACGTAGATTTTATTTACAGCGCCACAGCATAGACTCAGCATGTAATGTGTTCCTGATTTGTGGAGCAGGAATCAGGTGCTCAGGATCAAAATACAAGAAGTCCTGTTATTGAACCATTTTACCACTTTTAAAAAATTACAAGGTTTTAAAATTTTGATGCATTGTGCATTGTTTCAGTACGTTGCTGCCTCGCTCCAAAAACTACTTTTATTCCTCTACTTTATCTTTCAGAGATCCAGTCAAGGAGGCGGGAGATGCAGTCAAGCTGCCCCGCCTCCTCGTGCCGGTTGAGCAATGTAAACCTGCCACTCGGTACTCGGTATTGAAGCGTCACTTCAATGCACTTTGAAATTTCAGCGAAATTTCCATCACTTTGGAGCCTGGATAGCTCCTACTTGTGCGGGTGCCATGCACAATACTCATGTGTGGCGCCCTTGTGTAGGTGGCCAGGGATGAATCGTCCGGCACCGGAATGATAGGTGTACCGCACATGCGCAAAAATTTCAAAGTGCGTTTAAGTAACATAATCTCTGGTTATGTCAGTGTGTAACCCCCTGGGGAAGGGTCATGAGATATTTGCTTTTTGTCTATTAAATTTAAATAATTTTTTTCGAAGATTTCCAAAAAAATCTGTATCTTGTCAAAGTTTTTTTGAATAGGTGTGTCATTTCTAATGTCACACAGTCCTGTTGTGCAACACAACGCTTGTAACACCTCCCGGAAACAAAGACACATTATGCTAAATAATATTCCATTATCACCTTCTTATTAGGTGACGCATATTCTGACGTGGCTGAAAAAATAAAACTGCCTAGTGGGTCACTACTTGGCTTTGTAGTTTTGGGAACCTGGGTGTGAACATCTGCATTGTGTATGTATATCCTGGATTTCCATATATACCTTTACTGTTACTCATCTCTGAAAAAAGTGACATGTAAAATTTATGCAAATTAGCTTCCCGGTGCATTGAGGGCGTGGCCACGTCAGCTGACGCAGATGTTTCTACACCTTGGAGTGTTGTGTAAAGTGAAAATGAGCAGCATGGAAAGACGTAAGAAGCAAAGAGAGATGAAAAATGATGAAAAAAGCTGTAGAAATGGCTGGGTGTTTCAACAAATCAGGGGCTTTCAGTCAGTGGTACACTAGGAGAGCCAGGGCCCCATAGCAGGCTTCGGTATGGGACCCCCCTTACAATTTACATATACATATTTGTATACTCACACATACAAGTTACAAGTCACACATTTATGCACTCATATACACACATACAGAGACCATATACAAAGGTGCAACATATATACACACATATATATATATATATATATACATACAGTATATACAGACACCATACACCGTGTACACATACAGCATATATACATCACATATATGATATACCGTATACACTCGAGTATAAGCCGACCCGAGTATAAGCCGAGACCCCTAATTTTACCACCAAAAACTGGGAAAAACTATTGACTCGAGTATAAGCCGAGGGTGGGAAATGCATTGGTCAAACCCCCCCAGTAGTATACAGCCTGCCAGCCCCCAGAAGAATACAGCAGCCCCTAGTAGTATACAGCAGCCAGTAGTAGTATACAGCAGCCCCTAGTAGTATACAGCAGCCCCCAGTAATATACAGCAGCCCCCAGTAGTATACAGCAGCCCCCAGTAGTATACAGCAGCCCCCCTGTAGTATACAGCAGCCCCCCTGTAGTATACAGCAAGCCCCTAGTAGTATACAGCAAGCCCCTAGTAGTATACAGCAAGCCCCTAGTAGTATACAGCAGCCCCTAGAAGTATACAGCAAGCCCCTAGTAGTATACAGCAGCCCCTAGTAGTATACAGCAGCCCCCCTGTAGTATACAGCAGCCCCCCTGTAGTATACAGCAGCCCCCCTGTAGTATACAGAAGCCCCCCTGTAGTATACAGCAAGCCCTTAGTAGTATACAACAGCCCCTAGTAGTATACAGCAGCCCCTAGTAGTATACAGCAGCCCCCCAGTAGTATACAGCAGCCCCCCAGTAGTATACAGCAGCCCCCCAGTAGTATACAGCAGCCCCCAGTGCTATACAGCAGCCCCCAGTGGTATACAGCAGCCCCCAGTGGTATACAGCAGCCCCCAGTGGTATACAGCCTGTCCCTAGTAGTATACAGCCTGTCCCTAGTAGTATACAGCCTGCCCCTAGTAGTATACAGCAGCCTGCCCCCACGGCCCTTAAAAAAATAAACTTAAATACTCACCCTCCGATGTCAGCGCGGCTCCCCGATGTCGGCGCGACTTACCGATGTCCCCGATGTCAGCGCTTCCCGTCTTCTTTCTTCTCCGCGGCTCCTCTTCACTCTTCTCGCGCCCATGCTTTCTTCTAGCAGGCGCATACTATGACGCGGCCGCTGCTGACGTCATAGTATGCGCGGCCATGAAGAAAACATGGCCGCGTCGATGATAGAAGAAAGAAGAGGAGCCGCGGAGAAGAAAGAAGACGGGACGCGCTGACATCGGGGACATCGGTAAGTCACGCCGACATCGGGGAGCCGCGCTGACATCGGAGGGTGAGTATTTAATTTTATTTTTTTAAGTGGGTAATTTTTTTGGGTAATACACTCGTGTATAAGCCGAGGGGACGTTTTTCAGCACATTTTTTGTGCTGAAAAACTCGGCTTATACACGAGTATATACGGTATACATTTGCATCATAATATGTATATAATGGTGCACATTCTCCAGTGTTCTTTTTAGTGTGTCAGTTATAATGCCAGGGCCCCATGACATTGCGGGCCCCATAGTGACTGCTATGGTTGCTACTGCTGTAGTTACGCCCCTGCTTTCAGCATGTATGGTTTGGAGTACTGGTGTCTAGAAATCCCCTCACTAAGAAACAAAGGTTTTTCTAAAGCAAGAGACCCGTCTGTCAGAAGCAGTAGCATTTAGGACACGCTTCCACAAATATATTATAAAGGCTGTTCCAGTTTTCTGGAACACTAAAAAGAATGTCTAATAGGTTTATGTATAAAGATTGTGCGCTATAATTGTGTCGTGGTTGCACTGCGTCGATGCTTTTAATATTTCTGCACCTAAAGGGACAGGTTTTTTAGTTGAAATTTGCAACATTTATTACAGGGACTCATCAGAATTGTATCACATGCGGCAGATTGAAAGTGCACCAAAAAATATTCCACTGTCCACGCTTCCCGAGCAGTGCAGATTGCACCAGATAATAAAACACTGTGGGGCACATTTACTAAGAACGGTGCAATGTGTGCTATGTGCAGTTACCTGTGTATAGTGCAGGGGGCGCCAGATTCAGGATTTCTGGTGCACATTCATCATTAATCTTAATCTGCCCCGACAGAGTGCACCATTTTTTTTGGTGCACCTTGAACATGGGGCGTGCAACACACTTGTGTCAGACTTTGCATGATAAATCTGGTGCACATTCCGACTGAGCACCGGGCACCCTCTAATTTGTGTCACATGATGACTAGTGCAGCTGTGCTACTTCTTATATGCATGTGCAAGCAGTTTCCACTAGAAAGAATGTGCATAGTCAGACAGAAAACTGGCGCACGCCCCTTAGTAAATGACCCCCACTGTGCCAGTATTGATTTATCTGGTGCGCCTGGGACATCAGTGAGGAGAACTACACATAGGAAGATAGCACCCCTTGTTATATATCAGGGGCCACTGTAATTCCCATCTGATAAGGTCATGGTTTATGGCTGGGATAGGATTTGTGCCTATGTGACCATTGGGACCCCCATGAAGGGATTTCTCAAACAGAAAGAAAACTTAGAAGATGATGCCGCACAGCATCAGCACATTTATTTTTATGATTTTTTGGATCCCAGAGATCAGAAACCCTCAGTTTCTCTAATCACATAGAAATGGGGGAGACTTATTGTAAGTCTCTGAGATCAGAACTGTGATAGCTGCCCATAGTAACCAATCAGAGCTCAGCTTTCACTTTCCCTCAGCTGTTTATAAAATGAAAGCCGAGCTCTGATTGGTTTCCATGGGCACATAGTTTTAGAAGAGTTTAACCTCAGACATTTCTGATAAATCTCTCCAATATTATATAACATGAAAATGGCAGCTTCAACCACATTTATGTGAACTATGTGTGTAGCTGTAAGGTTTGCACTGTGCCCTGTGTCTAAGGTGCTGTATAAAGGTCACGTGCCCTACTTTTGCATGTTATCTCCTCTAGAGAAGGTAACAATCTAAAGCTTGGGAGCCCGACAGTTACCGATCCCCTACTTACTGGGAATGGGATACCTGTTTAGAGATTGTTGGCAATTCTTGACATCCAATCAGGGAATAAAATTTTTACATGTAAGTAAGTACCACGACCACTAGGGGACACCACAGCGTTAAAAGTGACTAATCTATTATTTATGTGTAATTATATGGGGCTATGAGTTGTATCCAGTAAGGACCAGGCTGTCCGGATCTGAGGTAATGGATCCTCTGTACATCCCCGAGCGGTGGCGTAAGCCGACAACTGGGACCGGAGTCTAAGATTAACCAGAGTCTGCTGCAAAGCAGGATGGACTTGCTGCGGCATGGTGCCAACAGGTCGTTCCACTGGCGCAACTTTGCCTGTGGTGGTGGCCAAGGTGTGGTAATAAGTTGTGAGGCAGAATCATGGTCAGGGATAGGTAGGAAGTCAAGACAGGCAACACAGCATCAATGTCAGGAACAAAGCAGGAGGTCAGGACAGGCAACACAGAGTCAATGTCAGGAACGGAACCGGGGTCACAACAGGAAATCAGAAATACAGCAAATCCCATGAAAAAGCTTTCACAGAGGCACTAGGCACAAAGATCCGGCAGGGAATGCTGGAAGAGGTTGGCTTTATCCAATTTCCTGGGAATGGCCAGCACCAATCAGTGGTGCGCTGGGCAGTGGCGTAACTAGGAGTGGCTGGGCCCCATAGCAGATTTTTGCATGGGGCCCCCCTTCCCCTTTAAAAGATATATACAAATTTATACACACATATTTACAAACATATAAAGTTCTACACTTTGCATTCACTTTTCTATACTTGCACCCACATACATACATGTATACACTTATACGCACACATTTATGTACTCATATATAGATTTATACACGAATACATTGGAGGATATTTATCATACGCTGGCGCTCATGCAAATTCGCAGCCCGATACATCAAGAGGCTTCTGCCTCTTGATGTATCGGGCTGCCAGCAGCGCAGCGTTTAACCTACGCCAGGCCAACGTATGAAAAGTCGCCGGTAGCAGCGAGTGCGCAGGCGGGGGACAGCAACACCCCGCGCCGGCCCACTCCCGTCCGGCCGCGCAGCCCACTCGGCCGGCCGCGCCCCCCCCCTTCACGCCCCACTGGCGTGCGTTCTGTGCGGTGGATTCGGGTCTTCCGGCGATTCACTAAGGCAGTTCCTCTGACCAGGTGTCGCTGCTGCGCTTAAGTTCCCTGAAGTCCGCCGAAATGCACCATCCTATACCTGGTGAAGGTAAGCGCAAGTCCCGGGACACTTTTTTTTTTAAATGCGGCGGTTTTTCCGAATCCGTCGGGTTATCGTTTGGCCACGCCACCCGATTTCCGTCGCATGCATGCGGATGCGCCACAATCAAATCGCGTGTGCCAAAATCCCGGGGCAATTCAGGGAAAATCGGCGCAAATCGGAAATATTCGGGTAACACCTTAGTAAATGACCCCCACTGTATAGTACATACACATTATATACCTATAGTATGTATACTTATGCATACAGTATAAACACACCATATACATACATTTGTTTACAAACAGTACATACAGCATTTAAACACATACATTTAGTATATAAAGCATATACGCACACATACAGCAAACGCACACATTCACATACATACAGTACACACAGCATTATATATATATATATATATATATATATATATATATATATACACACAAGCATATATCTATACATATATACACACATACATAAGCATATATCTAAAAATATATATACACATACACGCATATATATGTATATATGTACACAGATACATTTAAATAATGGTACTTACTTTTTTGATGTCCAGCACGGTGGCTGTGTGGGTCAGTAGGCCGGTGTTCGGGCGAACCATCAGGCGGGTGTTTCAGTGTTCGTGCGGGCGGTTGGCAAGTGCGGTGGGCGGTCGGGCGGGCGGCAAGTGCAGTGGGATGGTAGTCGAGCCGCAAGTGCGGTGGGCGGGCCTAACGGGAGGCAAGTGCGCTGGGAGGGTAGTCGAGCCGCAAGTGCGGTGGGCGGGCCTAATGGGAGGCAAGTGCGCTGGGAGGGTAGTCGAGCTGCAAGTGAGGTGGGCGGGCCTAACGGGAGGCAAGTGCGCTGGGAGGGTAGTCGAGCCACAAGTGCGGTGGGCGGGCCTAACAAGAGGCAAGTGCGCTGGGAGGGTAGTCGAGCCGCAAGTGCGGTGGGCGGGCCTAATGAGAGGCAAGTGCGCTGGGAGGGTAGTCGAGCCGCAAGTGCGGTGGGCGGGCCTAACGGGAGGCAAGTGCGGTGGGCGGACGGGTACAGACGGGCGGACGGGTACAGACGGACGGACGGGCGGGCAGCAAGTGAGGTGGGTGGGCGCACAGCAAGTGAGGTGGGTGGGCAGACAGCAAGCGAGGTGGGCGGGCAGACGGTAAGTTGGCTGGCAACTAAGTGTACGCGGGCAGTTTGGTGGGCGGTTCGTTGTGTGGACGGCTGGGAGGGAAGTTCAGTGTTGCCGGCATATGGGAGGCTCATCTGTTTGGGAGGCAGTAGGCGAGTCAGGCACACGCGGCTGTGGGTCCCGGGCCCCTTAACCTCACGGGCCCCGTAGCAACCGCTACGGCTGCTACGGCGGTAGTTACGCCACTGGCGCTGGGCCTTTAAATCATCGAGGTGGGGAAGTGCGCACAGGGCTGCCGGAACAGGAACTTGGGTAGGTAAGGCAGCGGGGAGGGGAGCTGGGGACAGGAGAGAGGCATGTGTGTGCCCGCGACCCGTAAGGTGAATCGCAGGGGCACCGGGGACACACACAAGTAGTAGTTGTATCTGTGTCCTGGTAATCAAAGAAACATTTGTTAATCTTATACTTTTATAATGAAGGTCAGTTAGTGGAGCTCAGTATTTAGTATAATTCTTCTATTCTATTCTCTTGTAATCTCTTTAATTGATCTGACCATGTGTCAGTCTTCACTGTAATAATCTTGTTCTACTCATGAACCAGAAGGTTCTGCGTGAGTAATGACGACCTTTATACACAAAGATGACTTAATATATTTAGTTTTTATTCCACTTATTAGAACAGTTTTAATTTCCACACTTCATCCTGTAGATGCATAGGATGAATCTTCAGTGCTTCTTTATAGGTGTAGGGTCCTTTTTTGGACATTGCTCGGGAAGGACACAGGATCCGGATTCTCCGGACAGGATGTAAGGGCTTTGACAGACACATCCCCGCACGCAGTTCATTGTACAGATCCTGCCTTTGATTCCTACGTTGTCACAGGTGGTCGGGCAGGCGGACCCACAATCATTCCAGACTTGGTTCTTTGGGCATTTTTGCACTAAAATAAAAATGTTATAGTCAGTTACAAGATCAAACAAACTAAAATTAGTTACATCTCAATCCTTCTGAAATCAACTCTTTGGGGCACATTTACTTACCCTGTCCGTTCGCGATCCAGCGGCGCGTTCTCTGCGCTGGATTCGGGTCCGGCCGGGATTCATCAATGCAGTTCCTCCGCCGTCCACCAGGTGGCGCTGCTGCGCTGAAGTCCGCTGGAATGCCTCGAAATACACCGGCCTACCCAGGATGAAGGTGAGTGAAATTTTCGCGACACAATTTTTTTTTTAAATGCGGCGGTTTTTCCGAATACGTCGGGTTTTCGTTCGGCCACGCCCCCCGATTTCCGTCGCGCGCATGCCGGCGCCGATGCGCCAAATTCCGATCGCGTGCGCCAAAAACCCGGGGCAATTCATGTACAAGCGGCGCAAATCGGAAATATTCGGGTAACACGTCGGGAAAACGCGAATCGGGCCCTTAGTAAATGACCCCCTTTGTGTCGACACTGCCATCTTGTTTGCGATCACTGCTCCCTGTAACGTCTTTGCGGAGCACTGATCGGTTGCCATGACAGCCCCTGGTCTTTGTAAAACCTGAGGCTGCATGGTTTCTGCAGGTTCCTTACAATGTGCCAGTGGCACATTGTCATAAATCATGTGTAAAAATGCCATATACAGCAATACAGTAGTTTTGCAGTATGTGGTAGGAATGATCAAGCAGTCTAGGGTTAAAGTACCCTAGAGGGCCTAAAAATTAAAAAAATAAAATTAAAAAAAATAACCTAAAAATGAAATTCAGCCCCCTTTCCCTAGAACTGATATAAAACTATATAAAAAGTAAAAATCACAAACGTGTAAGGTATAGCTGCATCCCAAAATGCTCAGCCTATCAAAATGTATGAGTAGTAAACCCCATTAAGGAAAATAGTGCCCAAATGTCCGAAACTTCACTTTTATGCTATTTTACATAACAAAAAAATTACGTCTTATACAGCTCCATGCACAATGTAAAAAAAAGTTATTAGCGTCAGAAGATGGCAAAACTAATTTTTTTTATTCATACTCATTGTTTTAATTTTTGAAAATTTATTAAAACAAAAAAAAACCTATAGAAATTAGGTATCACCGTGATTGTACCAAACCAAAGAATAAAGTACATGTATCATTTGGAGCGCACAGTGAAAGTCGTAAAAACAAAAATGCGTTTTTTTGCCAATTTCACCATATTCAGAATTTTTTTTAGCTTCTGAGTACACAACATGAACTAATAAATAACATCACTGAAAAGTAAAATTTGTTAGGCAGAAAATAAGTACTCACACAGTTCCGTACATGGAAAAATGAAAAAGTTGTAGATTTTTGAAGGTAGAGAGTGAAAAATGAACAAAAAGGGTTAAAGAGTTTCTCTACAAATCTCTGAATCCTGTTATTACCATATACATGATAATAAATATAACCAAGGAAGCTAGAGACCAGCAAGAATATCCAATCATACTGTAAGTACAGGAAAGTAGACCAGCAAGAATATCCAATCATACTGTAAGTGTGGGAAAATAAACTTGCAAGAATATCCAATCATACTGTAAGTGCAAGAAAGTAGACCAGCAAGAATATCCAATCATACTGTAAGTGTGGGAAAATAAACTAGCAAGAATATCCAATCATACTGTAAGTGCAGGAAAGTAGACCAGCAAGAATATCCAATCGTACTGTAAGTGTGGGAAAATAAACTAGCAAGAATATCCAATCATATTGTAAGTGCAGGAAAGTAGACCAGCAAGAATATCAAATCACACTCTAAGTAATGGAAAGTAGAAAAACAGGGAATACATTAATTGTCGAATCATTAATATAGATTCTTTTATGCAGAAATTTGTTTTGATAAAACCTGTTTTTAGTCTATGAATTAGAACAGTGTCATTTCTACACACCACCCTGTACTATGTATATGTTCAATGTTTCATACCTATAGGTGTAGGGTTTTTCTTTGGACATTCCTCGGGGAGGACACAAGGACCGGATGTCCCAGAAAGGAAGATGTGTGGACTGCTGCAGAAGCATCCCGGCACACAGTTCATTGTACATATTCTTTTTTTGTCTTCTTTGTTATCACAGTTGGTTGGGCAGGAGCTCCCGCAATTATTCCATGCTTTGCCTTTTGGACATCTTTGCTCTAAAATAAAGATTTTACAGTAAGTTACCAGATGTTATTTTATTAAATGTGTCCCATCTTAATCCTTTTTTGCCAAGTCCCAGCTCCTTAAATTGCTCTCATCTCAATTATCTAATGTTATTAAAGTTTTACAGTTTTATATCTTTGTGGAATCCCACGGTAGGTCATATTGGCTCATCAATGGGGTATCCAGAAAATCTCATAATACCACTCGATGTCTACGGCAGTGTTATGTTTTTTCTACAACCACTTCTATGTCTAGCATTCCCATTTTGGCTAAAGGTGTCCACTGTCACTGGACCCAGTTTTGGCCAATCTGTGGCCTCAAGAGGTCATGGTGTCGTGAGGTTACTGTAGCCTATCCGGGAGTTTCAACAAATATGAATATAACTCAGATATGACCCTGCCTCAGCCCTAAATTTTTGTTACCTACTTTATATTTACCAGAGCCTAAATGTAGCAATATTGTTAGCCCTATGGCATATGAATCACAAAACCCAAACTCATTAGATATATTCACTTCATATCGCTAACAAGAGAAATCATTAGATGTCACCAACCTCCATTTTCCGGCAGTTTCTTATCATCGGAATCATACGAATCATCTATAGGAAAAAAAAGAGGAGTAGCTTCTTACTAACCCATGAATGTCAGCCACCATCAACATATACATCATCATATTCACAACTCACAAAGACCAACAAAAATATCTGATCATGTTGTGAGTACATTATAGTACACCAGCAGGAAAGAGTGTACTTGCATATAGATAAGTAATAGATTCCAGGCACTAGTGATCCATAGATGTCATGTTTATGTATCCCAAAACTTTTCTTTATACTTTATAATCTGATCCCTAATTCTCAGGACCCAATACAGTCCTTGCCTGCTTCTTGAGTCCACCCTAACCAGTGGCCAGAGTGTTGGTTCTTCCCAGAGCCAAATTGTAGACACACAGCAAGACAAACAAACAAATAATACAAAGGGGATGTCAAGAATCAGGGTAACAAGATAGCAAGTAAAATACAAAATCAAATACACAGGAGAATAGTCAAGAATGTAAGCCAATATCAAAAAGCTGGAATTAAAAGGAGTAGCACTGACAGAAAGCAAGCTAATAAGCTACTTGACCAGAGAAGGAGGATGGTGCACATGGGGTTTATAGCAGACTGCTCCAGTGCTCTGTAGGTGTCACAGCCTTAAACTTTGTTTGTGCAGAGCAATGATTGCATAGAACGAGCAGTCCAGCAAATAGGGCGCTGTTCAGACTGCTGACTGACACCAGAGGGAATTCAGTGCCTTCTCAGCCTGGCAGTATGAACTGCAGAAGACAGAGACTCAGAGAAAACAAGATACATGGAAAAGCCCTTCAAATACACTTGCGCCTGTATGTAATAAATATGTCAACCCTACTATTCCTTACTTACCAAAGGGAGTCTGTATGACTACGGAGTATGAATAACACATTATACATAGAATAAAGCTCATTCAGATTCAGACCCCAAACCAGACCCCTACATATAGATCTGTATCACTAACAAGGATACCATTGGATGGCACTAACCTTTATATCCTGGCGGCTTCTGATCATGGGCGTCAATCACGTGCAGCGCTACGGGAGAGAAAAGAGTAAGAGCTTCTTATTAACTCATGATGTCAGGAGCCAACATGTACATACAACCTATAGATATAGACCAGCAAGAATATCATGTTTTCCAGTCCACTGGAGAAGGGATATTAAGTTGTCCCATCATTTTCCTCTTCATTGCTACACTACTGTCTAACTGTCCCCAAACTAAATGGCAGACAACAGAAAACAATTCAGCTTTGCAGTAACTTACCACCACCCATAGTCCAAACTCATAGGACCCTAATGATAACCCCTTGTTACCGATACTGAAATTCAATGTATGGTTTACTCACCCAGTGCAGAAAGGAGAAGGATTGCACTCAGTTTCCACATTCTTGTTGGCAGACCTCTGGATCAGGGACACGAGACGGATATACTGTAGAGGCAGTGATACTTGTCACGGGTGCTCCCGCGATCCCTGTCACGGATCGCGGGCGCATCCGTGCTCCTTCACGTGCCCCCACTGCTGCCCGGTGTCTCTTACCTCTCCCGGCTCCTGCTCTCCCTCGGACTGCCGTGCGCGCGCGTCCCCGCCCCCTAGGGCGCGCGCGCGGCTCCGGACGAAAATTTAAAGGGCCAGCGCACCGCTAATTGGTGCACTGGCTGAACACCTCACCTTTAAGAATCTGCCTCTTCCTGTGTTCCTTGCCGGATCTTTGTGCCTCATAGCCTTAGAGAAAGCTTCCAAGCGAGTATTCCTGCGTTCCTGTGTATTCCTGCGTTCCTGTGTATTCCTGCGTTCCTGTGCATCCCTGCGTTCCTGTGTATTCCTGTGTGTTCCCGCTCCTGAGTCCTGTGTCACCTGAGTTCCTCCGTGTTGCTGTGTTCCGTGTGCCTGTGTTCCCGTTCCCACCTGCCTGGACCTCCCGTTGCTGACCCCGGACTTGGACCTGACGTTGCATCTCTGCCGCCTGCCCTGACCTTGTGCCTGGACCCGACTACGAGTTTTCATCCGCTAAGGTACCTCGACCTCGGCTGCCACCGTGGGCTAGTCACACCTGGGAACGACCTAGTGGTATCCTGCCGCAGCAAGTCTAACCCGCTTTGCGGCGGGCTCTGGTGAAAACCAGGTGCCGCTAGGCTCCGGTTCCGGGTGTTGGCTAGTTACATCTCCCGCGGTGGTCCAGAGGATCCACTGATCCTAACAGTAAGATCCGGCCATGGATCCCGCCGAGGTTCCGCTTCCCACTCGACCAAACTTTGCCGCCATAGTGGTCCAGCAATCCCGGGAGATTGCCGCTCAGCGCGAACAGCTGGATCAAGTTACCACCATGCTGCAACAACTACTAGCCGCCCAGCAACAGCAACAGGTTCCCGTGTCTGCTCCCGTGGCTCCTGCAACCCCGGTCTGCCTTCCTGTTGCTGAACCACGACTACGGCTGTCTATGCCCAGCAAATTTGACGGAGACCCCAAACAGTGCAGGGGTTTTATTACTCAATGCTCCCTACAAATAGAACTTATGCCTTCGCAATTTGTCACGGAGCGTTCCAAGGTGGCATTTTTCGTCAGTCTTCTCTCTGGGAAGGCCCTGGCCTGGGCCACTCCTCTTTGGGACAGAGGCGACCCGGTCACGACTACTCTTGCAGCTTTTCTGGCGGAGTTCCGGGCCGTTTTTGAGGAACCAGCACGGGCTTCTTCTGCCGAGACTGCGTTGTTGAATCTGCGCCAAGGCAACTCATCTGTGGGAGAGTATGCTGTTCAGTTCCGCACCCTGGCCTCTGAACTTGCCTGGAACGATGCAGCTCTCATCGCCACCTTTAAGAAAGGACTCTCGCCGCAGGTCAAGGATGCGCTGGCAGCTCGGGATCTACCGTCAACTCTGGGTGGTCTCATCACACTGGCCACTCGGATAGATGTCCGGTTTAAGGAACGCGCCGAGGAACTTCGCTCTGAGCATCCTCAAGCTCAGGTAAGGCGTTTTCCTCGCCTCGCACCTGCCTTCCAAAGACCGCTCCAGCCTCCGCCTGTGTCGTCTGCTGAGGAACCCATGCAGGTGGACAGAATCCGGCTCTCTCTGCAAGAGCGTTCCAGAAGACGACAGGAGAACCTTTGTCTGTATTGTGCCAGTCCAGGGCACTTCATCGGGACTTGTCCTGTTCGTCCCCCACGTCCGGGAAACGCCAGCACCTAGGGCTCTTGGGAGAAGCGTCCCTAGGTGTGTGCAAAGCTTCTCCACGTCTGATTATTCCTGTGCTCCTCAGCGTAGACACCGGCACCCAGATTCAAGTTTCTGCTTTCCTGGATTCAGGCTCTACAGCGAACTTTTTGGACGCAGCCCTGGTCTCCCGGCATCACTTCCCAGTGGTTCGTCTTGAGAAACCATTGTCCATTGCCTCAGTCAGTGGCCAGATTCTTTCCGTGCCCATCCGGTTTCGCACGGAACCCCTGCTTCTGCAAGTTGGAGCCTTGCATAAAGAAAGACTTTCGTTTTTTGTGCTGCCACAGTGCACTTCCACTCTCCTGCTGGGTCTCCCCTGGTTGCAGCATCATGCCCCTGTTCTGGACTGGTCTTCTGGGGAGATTCTCCGTTGGGGTCCGGATTGCCCCTCACGCTGCATGACAGTTCCACATCCGCTTCCTGTCAGGACTGCTACCTTGTCTCCCAAGCCTCTGGAGGGACTTCCAGCTCCGTACCGGGACTTTGCAGACGTGTTTTCTAAAAAACAAGCCGAGATCCTTCCTCCACATCGTCCCTATGATTGCCCCATTGATCTGTTGCCTGGATCTTCTCCACCACGGGGTCGGGTGTATCCGCTTTCTGTTCCTGAGACTGCCGCTATGTCGGAATATGTTAAGGAAAATCTGCAAAGAGGTTTCATCCGCAAATCCTCCTCGCCAGCTGGCGCTGGTTTCTTTTTTGTCACTAAAAAGGATGGCTCTCTCCGCCCCTGTATAGACTATCGCGGTCTTAACAAGGTCACCGTTAAGAACCGCTATCCTCTGCCGCTTATCACGGAGCTATTTGATCGTCTGCGGGGTGCAAGAATTTTTTCCAAATTGGATCTTCGAGGGGCCTACAACCTCATCCGCATCAGGAAGGGTGACGAGTGGAAGACCGCCTTTAACACCCGTGATGGGCATTTTGAATATCTAGTTATGCCCTTCGGACTTTGTAATGCGCCAGCCGTTTTCCAGGAGTTTGTAAATGATATTTTTCGGGACTTATTGTACAGTTGTGTCGTGGTGTACCTGGACGACATCCTTGTGTATTCTGCCAATCTGGAGTCCCACCAGTCTCATGTACGGGAGGTTCTCAGCCGCCTCAGGACAAACCACCTCTATGCCAAGCTGGAGAAGTGCCACTTTCATCAGAGGAGCCTTCCATTCCTCGGCTACATAATTTCTGATAGGGGTTTGCAGATGGATCCTGCCAAGTTATCTGCGGTCCTTCAGTGGCCACGCCCAGTGGGACTGAGAGCTATACAAAGATTTCTGGGCTTTGCTAATTATTATAGGCAATTCATCCCACACTTCTCATCTTTGGTCGCGCCGATGGTGGCGCTTACGAAAAAGGGTGCTAATCCCCGTGTCTGGCCACCAGCAGCAGAAGAAGCCTTCACGAAATTAAAAACTGCTTTTTCCTCCGCTTCAGTCCTTACCCGACCGGATACTGAAAAGCCGTTCCTGGTGGAGGTTGATGCCTCCTCCGTGGGTGCTGGGGCAGTCCTTACCCAGAAGGGTCCCAGGGGACGAACACTCACTTGTGGTTTCTTCTCCAAAACCTTCTCCTCCGCGGAGAGAAATTATTCCATTGGAGATCGGGAGCTTCTGGCCATCAAGCTGGCTTTGGAAGAGTGGCGTCATCTGCTGGAGGGAGCCCGATTTCCAGTCAGCATTTTCACGGACCACAAAAACCTTCAGTACCTTCAGACGGCTCAACGTTTGAATCCACGTCAAGCCCGGTGGTCCCTCTTCTTTTCTCGCTTTGACTTCCGAATCCATTTTCGCCCTGCAGAGAAAAACATCAAGGCTGACGCCTTGTCCCGTGCTTCTGATGTTATGGGGGAGGACTCTGCTCCGAGGCATGTTGTTCCTCCAGAGAGACTTGTGCTTGCCGCGCCGGTGGACCTCCGGCAGCTGCCTCCCGGCAAGACTTATGTGCGACCTGGTCTCCGAAAGAGGATTCTGACCTGGGGACATTCTTCTCGTGTGGCTGGGCACCCTGGGGTGCAGCGCTCTGTGGCCTTAATTTCCCGATTCTACTGGTGGCCTGATTTGGTCAAGGACGTCCGGGATTTTGTGGGTTCCTGTGCCTCTTGTGCCCGCAACAAGCCTTCACGACTTAAGCCTGCTGGTCTTCTGTTGCCGTTACCCGTGCCTACCAGCCCATGGTCTCATGTGGCTATGGACTTTGTTACGGATTTACCGCCATCTTCTGGCAACACCGTTATCTGGGTGGTGACTGACCGCTTTTCGAAGATGTCTCACTTTGTCCCTCTACCAGGTTTGCCTTCTGCTCCACGTCTCGCCAGCCTCTTCTTCCAGCATATTTTCCGGCTTCATGGTCTCCCTCAGCACATCGTCTCGGATCGAGGAGTTCAGTTTGTGTCCAAATTCTGGAGATCTTTGTGCAACCAGTTGCAGGTGAACTTGGACTTCTCTTCTGCCTATCACCCACAGACTAACGGCCAAGTGGAGAGGGTGAATCAGACTTTAGGTTGCTACCTCCGCCATTTTGTCTCTGCCCGTCAGGACGACTGGGCATCTCTTCTACCATGGGCGGAGTTCTCTTACAATTCCCTGGACTCCACTTCTGCCGGTTCTGCTCCCTTTTTTATTAACTATGGACTGCATCCTCGGCCTCCTCTTCCGTTACCTACGTCTGCAGATGTTCCTGCTGTGGAGGACCTGGTACGTGATCTGAAAGCCATCTGGGAGCAAGTCCACTCCTCATTGCTCCGAGCTACAGCCCAGACCAAGCGTCAAGCAGACAAAAGACGCCGACCATTCCCTGTTTTAGCTCCTGGTGACAAGGTTTGGCTGTCCGCCAAGTATGTTCGGCTGAAGATCCCGAGCTATAAATTGGGACCTCGGTTCTTGGGCCCATTCGAAATTCTCGGCCGCATCAACCCGGTGGCTTACAAGTTGCGTCTGCCTCCCAGCATGCGCATTCCTAATTCTTTCCATGTTTCTCTCCTTAAGCCAGTCATCTTCAACCGCTTCAACCGACAAATTACTCCTCCTCCGGTACCACAAGCTGATTCCACCGATGTCTTCGAGGTGAAAGAGATCCTGGATACTAAGACTGTGAGAGGTAGACGGTTGTTTCTGGTAGACTGGAAAGGATTTGGTCCTGAGGAGAGATCCTGGGAGCCAGAGGATAAGATCCTGGACAAGAGCCTGCTCCAACGTTTCCTCAGGCCCAAGAAGAGAGGGAGGCCGAAGGGGGGGGGTACTGTCACGGGTGCTCCCGCGATCCCTGTCACGGATCGCGGGCGCATCCGTGCTCCTTCACGTGCCCCCACTGCTGCCCGGTGTCTCTTACCTCTCCCGGCTCCTGCTCTCCCTCGGACTGCCGTGCGCGCGCGTCCCCGCCCCCTAGGGCGCGCGCGCGGCTCCGGACGAAAATTTAAAGGGCCAGCGCACCGCTAATTGGTGCACTGGCTGAACACCTCACCTTTAAGAATCTGCCTCTTCCTGTGTTCCTTGCCGGATCTTTGTGCCTCATAGCCTTAGAGAAAGCTTCCAAGCGAGTATTCCTGCGTTCCTGTGTATTCCTGCGTTCCTGTGTATTCCTGCGTTCCTGTGCATCCCTGCGTTCCTGTGTATTCCTGTGTGTTCCCGCTCCTGAGTCCTGTGTCACCTGAGTTCCTCCGTGTTGCTGTGTTCCGTGTGCCTGTGTTCCCGTTCCCACCTGCCTGGACCTCCCGTTGCTGACCCCGGACTTGGACCTGACGTTGCATCTCTGCCGCCTGCCCTGACCTTGTGCCTGGACCCGACTACGAGTTTTCATCCGCTAAGGTACCTCGACCTCGGCTGCCACCGTGGGCTAGTCACACCTGGGAACGACCTAGTGGTATCCTGCCGCAGCAAGTCTAACCCGCTTTGCGGCGGGCTCTGGTGAAAACCAGGTGCCGCTAGGCTCCGGTTCCGGGTGTTGGCTAGTTACATCTCCCGCGGTGGTCCAGAGGATCCACTGATCCTAACAATACTCACACGTCTGTGCCAGTCTCCTTCCTGTTCTCACTGATGCACGGCATCATCTTTTATGCCCAGTACAGAAGCGCGGTCGATGGGTGTTACACCTGACACACCCCAACACACATAGTGATTATGGGAACCACGTATTAGTAATCACTGGTTTCAGTGAATAAAAAAATAATTATAATACTCATCATTCTACAAAAAATCCCAGTACAATTTGTGCAGCTTAATATGTGTAAGGGGGAGCAAATGCACCATATAAATTCATGAATGATTTTTACATTGATTATTTGTATATGATTACTGTGACTTATGAGCAGATACATGGAGGAGATAAGCTGAGATAGTGATGTAATGATGGGTCAGTGTTATTTATATAGAGGTCATTGTACAGGGAGGAGGAGATAAGCTGTGACATCATCTATTGTCAGTAGTGATGTAATGATGGGTCAGTGTTATCTATATAGAGGTCATTGTACAGGGAGGGGGAGGGGATAAGCTGTGACATCATCTATTGTCAGTAGTGATGTAATGATGGGTCAGTGTTATCTATATAGAGGTCATTGTACAGGGAGGGGGAGGAGATAAGCTGTGACATCATCTATTGTCAGTAGTGATGTAATGATGGGTCAGTGTTATCTATATAGAGGTCATTGTACAGGGAGGGAGGGAGGAGTTAAGCTATGACATCATCTATTGCCAGGAGTGATGTAATGATGGGTCAGTGTTATCTATATAGAGGTCATTGTACAGGCAGTGGGAGGAGATAAGCTGTGACATCATCTATTGTCAGTAGTGATGTAATGATGGGTCAGTGTTATCTATATAGAGGTCATTGTACAGGGAGGGGAAGGAGATAAGCTGTGACATCATCTATTGTCAGTAGTAATGTAATGATGGGTCAGTGTTATCTATATAGAGGACATTGTACATGGAGGGGGAGGAGGAGATAAGCTGTGACATCATCTATTGTCAGTAGTGATGTAATGATGGGTCAGTGTTATCTATATAGAGGACATTGTACAGAAGGAGGAGGGGATAAGCTGTGACATCATCTATTGTCAGTAGTGATGTAATGATGGGTCAGTGTTATCTATATAGAGGTCATTGTACAGGGAGGGGAAGGAGATAAGCTGTGACATCATCTATTGTCAGTAGTAATGTAATGATGGGTCAGTGTTATCTATATAGAGGTCATTGTACAGGGAGGGGGGGAGATAAGCTGTGACATCATCTATTGTCAGTCGTAATGTAATGATGGGTCAGTGTTATCTATATAGAGGTCATTGTACAGGAAGGAGGAGGAGATAAGCTGTGACATCATCTATTGTCAGTAGTGATGTAATGATGGGTCAGTGTTATCTATATAGAGGTCATTGTACAGGTTCAGGGAGGAGATAAGCTGTGACATCATCTATTGTCAGTAGTGATGTAATGATGGGTCAGTGTTATCTATATAGAGGTCATTGTACAGGGAGGGGGAGGAGATAAGCTGTGACATCATCTATTGTCGGTAGTTATGTAGTGATGGGTCAGTGTTATCTATATAGAGGTCATTGTACAGGGAGGGGGAGGAGATAAGCTGTGACATCATCTATTGTCAGTAGTGATGTAATGATGGGTCAGTGTTATCTATATAGAGGTCATTGTACAGGGAGGGGGAGGAGATAAGCTGTGACATCATCTATTGTCGGTAGTTATGTAGTGATGGGTCAGTGTTATCTATATAGAGGTCATTGTACAGGGAGGGGGAGGAGATAAGCTGTGACATCATATATTGTCAGTAGTGATGTAGTGATGGGTCAGTGTTATCTATATAGAGGTCATTGTACATGGAGGGGGAGGAGATAAGCTGTGACATCATCTATTGTCAGTAGTGATGTAATGATGGGTCAGTGTTATCTATATAGAGGTCATTGTACAGGGAGAGGGAGGAGATAAGCTGTGACATCATCTATTGTCAGTAGTTATGTAGTGATGGGTCAGTGTTATCTATATAGAGGTCATTGTACAGGGAGGGGGAGGAGATAAGCTGTTACATCATCTATTGTCAGTAGTGATGTAATGATGGGTCAGTGTTATCTATCTAGAGGTCATTGTAAAGGGAGGGGAAGGGGATAAGCTGTGACATCATCTATTGTCATTAGTGATATAATGATGGGTCAGTGTTATCTATTTAGAGGTCATTGTACAGAGAGGGGGAGGGGATAAGCTGTGACATCATCTATTGTCAGTAGTGATGTAATGATGGGTCAGTGTTATCTATATAGAGGTCATTGTAAAGGGAGGGGAAGGGGATAAGCTGTGACATCATCTATTGTCAGTAGTGATGTAATGATGGGTCAGTGTTATCTATATAGAGGTCATTGTACAGGGAGGAGGAGATAAGCTGTGACATCATCTATTGTCAGTAGTGATGTAATGATGGGTCAGTGTTATCTATGTAGATGTCATTGTACAGGGAGGGGGAGGAGATAAGCTGTGACATAATCTATTGTCAGTAGCGATGTAATGATGGGTCAGTGTTATCTATATAGAGGTCATTGTACAGGGAGGGGGAGGAGATAAGATGTGACATCATCTATTGTCAGCAGTGATGTAATGATTGGTCAATGTTATCTATATAGAGGTCATTGTACAGGGAGGGGTGGGGATAAGCTGTGACATCATCTATTGTCAGTAGTGATGTAATGATGGGTCAGTGTTATCTATATAGAGGTCATTGTACAGAGAGGGGGAGGAGATAAGCTGTGACATCATCTATTGTCAGCAGTGATGTAATGATGGGTCAGTGTTATCTATATAGAGGTCATTGTACAGGTTCAGGGAGGAGATAAGCTGTGACATCATCTATTGTCAGTAGTGATGCAATGATGGGTCAGTGTTATCTATATAGAGGTCATTGTACAGGGAGGGGGAGGAGATAAGCTGTGACATCATCTATTGTCAGTAGTGATGTAATGATGGGTCAGTGATATCTATATAGAGGTCATTGTACAGGGAGGGGGAGGAGATAAGCTGTGACATCATCTATTGTCAGTAGCGATGTAATGATGGGTCAGTGTTATCTATATAAAGGTCATTGTACAGGGAGGAGGAGATAAGCTGTGACATCATCTATTGTCAGTAGTGATGTAATGATGGGTCAGTGTTATCTATATAGAGGACATTGTACAGGGAGGGGGAGGAGATAAGCTGTGACATCATCTATTGTCAGTAGTGATGTAATGATGGGTCAGTGTTATCTATATAGATGTCATTGTACAGGGAGGGGGAGGAGATAAGCTGTGACATCATCTATTGTCAGTAGCGATGTAATGATGGGTCAGTGTTATCTATATAAAGGTCATTGTACAGGGAGGAGGAGATAAGCTGTGACATCATCTATTGTCAGTAGTGATGTAATGATGGGTCAGTGTTATCTATATAGAGGACATTGTACAGGGAGGGGGAGGAGATAAGCTGTGACATCATCTATTGTCAGTAGTGATGTAATGATGGGTCAGTGTTATCTATATAGAGGTCATTGTACAGGGAGGGGGAGGAGATAAGCTGTGACATCATCTATTGTCAGTAGCGATGTAATGATGGGTCAGTTTTATCTATATAAAGGTCATTGTACAGGGAGGGAGGAGGAGATAAGCTGTGACATAATCTATTGTCAGTAGCGATGTAATGATGGGTCAGTGTTATCTGTATAGAGGTCATTGTACAGGAAGGGGGAGGAGATAAGCTGTGTCATAATCTATAGTCAGTAGTGATGTAATGATGGGTCAGTGTTATCTATATAGAGGTCATTGTACAGGGAGGAGGAGGAGATAAGCTGTGACATCATCTATTGTCAGTAGTGATGTAATGATGGGTCAGTGTTATCTATATAGAGGTCATTGTACAGGGAGGGGGAGGGGATAAGCTGTGACATCATCTATTGTCAGTAGCGATGTAATGATGGGTCAGTGTTATCTATATAGAGGTCATTGTACAGGGAGGGGGAGGAGATAAGCTGTGACATCATCTATTGTCAGCAGTGATGTAATGATGGGTCAGTGTTATCTATATAGAAGACATTGTACAGGGAGGAGGAGATGAGCTGTGTCATAATCTATTGTCAGTAGTGATGTAATGATGGGTCAGTGTTATCTATATAGAGGTCATTGTACAGGGAGGGGGAGGAGATAAGCTGTGACATCATCTATTGTCAGTAGTGATGTAATGATGGGTCAGTGTTATCTATATAGAGGTCATTGTACAGGGAGGAGATGAGCTGTGTCATAATCTATTGTCAGTAGTGATGTAATGATGGGTCAGTGTTATCTATATAGAGGTCATTGTACAGGGTGGGGGAGGAGATGAGCTGTGACATCATCTATCGTCAGTAGTAATTATGGGTCAGCACTTTCCTATTATGTAAATATATATATATACATTAGAAATTCCAACAGCACCAAAGCAATAGCAAAGAACTTTGTGGGTACAAACCCCAAAATTGGTCTTGACACATCAGGCAAATGTACTCCAAAAAATTAGACTGCACTCCAAATTCTAGGTGATTAAAAAAAAACACCCATCCATTTTTTCACAATGAATTTGGAGTGCAGTCTAATTTTTTGGAGTATATAAATATATATATATATATATACATATCTTAGTATAAATATTTTGTAGTGTCTTGGAACCTCTGGAGCTGATGAAGGGGGGGACCACCCCAGATATCTAGTAGGGGACACAAGGAACTGCTGCAGCATCCGATAAAGCTACAATTAGAGTCGCGTCTATGTGTGCCCAACCAAACATGGTGACCATTCTCCTCTATGTAGGGCTGTGTGACCCTATGCTGTCAGAATGGGTACAGGTGAGAGGATAAGATTCAGGTATTGCTAATATACTTTATACCAGTGATGACGAACCTTTTAGAGTGCCCAAACGAAAACCAGTACCCACTTCTTTATTGCAAAGTGCCAACATTTTCAGTAGTAACTTAAAGCTCCCTGCTCTGTCAGAGATTTCAATCATATCATTGTCTTGATGACACTGATACAGTAAAAAGAAGTTCTGTGTATCACTTTAGCTTTCCATGAAGAAGATGCGAGCAGCCCTTAAGGTAAGTTAACGTTTATTATTTTTTTAATGTGTATTTAATTAATAGAGCCTGGGGGGTATATTAATTAATAGAGCCTGGGGGGGGATATTAATTAATAGAGCCTGGGGGGGGATATTAATTAATAGAGCCTGGGGGGGGATATTAATTAATAGAGCCTGGGGGGGGATATTAATGGAGCCTGGGGGGCTGTATATTACTTAATGGAGCCTGGGGGGCTGTATATTAATTAATGGAGCCTGGCTGGGGGGCTGTATATTAATATTGGTTTCTTAAGGTCTGCGTTTTTAATGCCACCACATGAGCTAAGGGGCCCAGTGAGGCACTGTCGCCCAGGGGCCCAGTGAAACCTGGAGCCGGCCCTGTCTGAGTGCCACCTCTGGCACCCCTGCCATGGCTTCGCCACCACTGCTTTATACCTTTAACAACAGCTGTGTGTTGGTAACACGACCACTAGGGGTCACTGTACTACTTTATTCCTTATATCTAATTATTTTGGGACTATATCTTGCTCAATTTCAGGTGCAGAAGGAGACACTTCATCTGGTAATACAATTTTACAGGGGCGTAACTTGGCCCAAGAGGCTACTAGGCCCAAGAGGTTTAGGGGGCCCATAATGTGTCACTTTTCCATATGAGAAGGCTAGTATTATTTACCATATATTATAGTCAGGGGCCTGGCACAGACTTTGCACTGGGGCCCTTTCAGCTTCTAGTTACCCCACTGCAATTTTACATTATAACAGCCAACATCCCCAACACACTGTCAAATCAATACCTGTGGGTGAAATGATTCGCAGCAGAAGAAATTGTTGCCTGGATTTAGACTTGGGACATTTCTCAAAGATGAGCATAGAGGGGCTCTCCCCAGTGGACACTCGATGGGGCCGGTAACACGGCCACTAAGGGGGATCACAATCTTTTGCTCCGCAAAAACCCCCGATTCCCACAAAGAGATCCAGGTCAGGCACACCAGGGCTTCCCCTCCAGTACAGTTCCCAATTCTATCAAATCAAACAAATTATTCTAAAATACCTTCCCTTATTGTTTGATGATGACAAACCTGAACGCATCCTTGGGGATGGATGTCGGGTTGTTGCCAGGAGAGGTTGGATGATGCAAAACAAGGCGCTTGGTTACATAATCCGGGACTTTTCAGGTGTGGATCAGGACAGTGCCGGACGTCTACTTTTATTACACCTATAAAGTCCTTTTACAATACTTGGGGTGAAAAAATGTTCAACATCAGGCAACACCTTAGTGTTATTTATAGCGTTGTTTATGTGATTCAATGCTCCCTATGTAATGTGATGTACGTGGGTTGCACAATACACAAGTTCATAACCAGGTTACTGAGCACATCAATGGCGTCACAGGTAATGAACGTAGGGATATTAGTGGAGCTTCCGCTCATTTTCCCAATTGTCATAACATATAAGTCAGCAGTTCGACTGCTTTAATTATTAAAATAGTTCATATACCCAATAGAGGAGGAGACATTAAAGGGGTATACTCGTCTGGGCATTCACATTCAGTGTCATTAATCTGCCATATATAAACATTTCTGCAATTAGATGTTATTAAAAATAATGTTCATGTGTGAAGATAATTACTCATAAATGTAGTCATGTCGTCCTTTAGAAACCAGACTGTGTCCTTGGATACGACCACCTCTGCTGGAGTAATTGTACAAAGAAACAAAAAGGTTTTTGTATATGAAATGTCTGGGAGTTACTGCAGGTCCCACAGCCGTCCTGTGGTAATGATTGCGGAATCCTGGTGGTCGGGCAGGACTCTATAGCGCATGTCTGACCATTGCTTCCAGAGTGGGAGGTGGTCGTATCCAAGGAAGCTATCTCATTTCTAAGGGACAACATGGTGACATTTATGAGAAATTATCTTCACACAAGAACATTTTTTTCAATAACATCCAATTGAAGAAATGTTTACATATGACAAATACCCAGAAGAGAAAACCCCTTTAAGAGACTCCTTTTGGAGTGAGAGGCATATTGGATTATGCTGTTAAACACAATGTCACCTACGGCCATGAACATCAGAAATGAATTGATCCTACATTACCATTGACATCTCTATTCCTGTCTTTGCTTTATTCATTTATTAAGTTACCGGATGTTTTCATGTGATTGCGGTTCATATTGCAGCCAGCGAAGTTTTATATGTCTTATGTGTTTTTTAATTTTTCTATACTTTGTGTTTGTATATAAAGAATTTATGGCTACAACTCTCCATTACATACATTGATGCACCGCGTGAGACACGGTTACATTGGGTACAATAGGACACAATTCTTCGCTTACCTCATAGCGATTATCGTAGCCATGTTGCCATTCTCCTGTTGTTTCCATGTTCTCTCAAGTGATCGGATCACTATGGAGGCGGGGAACTTCGGTGGAGGGAGGTAAGTAACAGGACTTGCTGTATCACTCTGAGCTGTCTGCTGTGAGATATTGACAATGTAGTACAGGTATAATACAGGTAATTCATATGCTGCTTCAGTGACAACATTTTCAAGCCATCTATGAGATTTCATACACTGTGTCCAATAGGACTGATAATTTCATCAATTCTATAATTGAATTTTGACTTAATTTTTATGGTGTTCAGTGTATACCCCAAATAACATGTTGGGGGGGTACCATGCCAGTGTTGTACAAGACCTAAAATAGTTTATTGCTAGCATTTGTAATTACTTTCCCCTTTCCACCACCTCCATGCCAGGGCGGCAGGCCGGGAGTAGGAGCCGGCACAAGATGTTCCTGTCCCTGCGCATGCGCACTTGTGAAAATTTGCCAGCTGCATTTCTTTCCACGCCAGTATGTGTTTATTTCAGCGCTGCGCAGGACCCCACCGGATACATCAAGAGTCTCAATGTATCCGGCAGCACGGGAGCAGCAGTGGAGCTATCATATGCTGAAACACGAGTGCCGGCGTATGATAAATAACCCCCATTATCTTTATTCTGCAGGTCAGTATCATGCGGACGATACTAAATTTCTGTTTTTTGGGGGTTTTTTTTTGCTTGAGTGCTACTATTTTTGTAGAATAAAACCTGATGTGGGGAAAAAAACTAGAATTTTTGCATCGCCAATTGCCAAGTGTTATACCTCTTTTAGTTTTTGCTTATATTTTGTGTAAAATGATGTACTTTACAGCCGTACCATTTCCGTATTGATACATTTTTTTTATCCGTTTTAATTGGATTGTATGTGTTCTTTTTGTATCTGGTTTAATAATGATTTCCTGTGTTCCTGAAGAAGGCTCAGCCACTCTCCATGCCGTAATAGTAGGTCATGGAGGGGAAACTGGTTAAAGGAAATCTACCATCAAAATCCATCATGTGATTAATGACCCCCAGAGCCCTTCTGACTCATTAGCATAATTTTAATAGATGATATTAGAAGGAAGGAGACCATGGATAAGAAATATAAGCAGATTACCACAGTCCCGGTGCCTGGATCTATGAGTAATGTCCCTGGTTTATCAGGATGGAGTGTGATGGTAGATTTCCTTTAAATTAACCCTTTGACTCCTTTGATTGTTTTGCTGAGTTACATCTCCCGGTTTTTCCTATACTATTGATAGTGTCCCCTGTTCTATTTGTGCACTTTAGTTCTTGTGTTCCATTCATGCACCAGGAGGCACTTGATGAGCATTGGTGTCCGTTTTGTTTATACAGAGACAGGACTCGGTAAAATAACTTTATTAATCCATTTATTAGAGTGACGCACTAGATCCTGCATTGGATCTTTCTTCAACGTCTCACAAGTAAAGGATCTTTTGCAGGTTTGGTTTTCATCTTGGGACATTGGTCCGGGAGAACACAAGGACCAGAGTTTCCATGCAGAAAGATGTGTGGATGGAGGCAGAAACATCCCGGGACACACTTGGACTCACATAACCTGTATCTTGTCTCAACGTTTTCACAGTTGGTTGGGCAGGGGGGTCCACATTCAATCCATTCTTGATTGTCGAGACAATTTTTTTCTAAAAAAATATTTTTTTAAAAAATGAGTGAGTCACCAGATCCTATGAAATCTGAAGTGAAATCAGTCACATCCAGAATATTATGTAGTTTCAAAAAAAATAAAGTCCTATATCTATGGCTTCATGGAGACTATCAGCAAGCAGGTCAGGTGCTTTTGATGGATCCTTTCACACATATCACTTCTCTTTTCCTTTCATCCTATGTAAGTGCACATGGAGACCCAGGCAAGGGAAGGAAAGGGTCAGGATAATACAGGAATGGGATAGTGCGCCCGAGCACCTTACTGGCCCCGCCTACTTGACAATCACCCTAAATTATGGCCCCAACTAGGCAACATTCCATAACCTAACAGAATCACAAGAAAAAAGACAAACCACAGCCACAACAAAGGTCACAACAAGAAGGAAACCTCAGAGGAAGAGCCAAAGGTCAGAAGAATCATCAGACAGAACCATCCAAACAGCAAACAGAATATCAGCCCGGAACCGGGAGACTGGGGTTGTGTTCACACTTTCAGTTTTTCAGATCCAGTTTTTAAGCCAAAAGCAGGTGTGGATGATAATGGGCGATAACTAGTGATGAGCGAGTATACTCGTCCGAGCTTGATGCTCGGTCGAGTATTAGCATACTCGGACCGGCTCGTTGCTCGGACGAGTATTTGCCCTGCTCGATAACGAGCATTTAATTAAAAAAAAAGAAGTGAAGAACAGTAAAAAAATACAATTAAAACATTTAATTTAATCATTTAATTGAAGAAAACAGCGAAAGAACACAGTGCAGAATAGATTGCAGATGTTTGGCAACATCTGCAAGTTGTTCTCTACACATATTGTTCTTCAAATACTATTGCGGAGAACACCGTTCTGCACGCGTGTCTCCGGAACAGATCGCAGATGTTCCCGAACATCTGCAATCTGTTCTGCACTGTGTTCTTTAACTGTGCTCGTTCAGTTTGTAATTTTACTGAAAAATGCTCGGGTCTCCCGCTGATTTCAATGGGGCTCGTTACTCGAAACGAGAACTCGAGCATCTGGAAATGTTCGGCTCGAGTAACGAGCACCCGAGCATTTTAGTGCTCGCTCATCTCTAGCGATAACATATCATGGAGAGAAGCTGCTCCTGGTTTGGACATCAAAAACTGCAGCTAAAAATACTGAACATGTGAACACGTCCTCAAAATGAACTGGCACCTGGTTCAGGACCAGAAGGGATTTTATCTGGTCCATAATCAGCTGTGGTTCTGGACAGGTTCTGGAATTTAACCCATTCTTGCCAAAATTAGACCTGATACATCGTTTTTACCACCAGGCCCTTCACATCCATGTTGGACACAACCAGGAGTACACCTGATACCTGATAGACAAAAGCTCTACTTCAGCACAAGCTTTTATTTTTGGGCCACAGGTCCAAGGATTTCTTCCTTCCCCTAATTCTCAATGATCTAATTGTATGTCGAAAAAAAAAATAATATTGATGCCTTAGTGGAACATTTCAAAATACAGCGGAAAAGGCAACAATGGAGGTATAAATTACTGCAGGGATTTAACACCTTACAAAGTGGTCTTAAAATCCATGCCAACTTCATGACCCCCGACCTCTGACCTGGAAGCCACAAGCAGATAAGAGCCAGTGCTCTCTCTTTACGCCTCACAGGTTTTTAGTCTGTTTATTACCATCTTGTTGTAAATCAGATCTCTGTGTATATATCATTCTGTTTTACAATTTTTTTTACAACCTTTGATGATCACTGCCTAGTTTGTAAAAAATGCTGTTAATTTTCTGTTTCATGCATCATGCCTGACAAAGAGAACTAGTATTTCCGAATGTTCACCGTTAAATATACTCAAAAGGCATGACAAAGGTATCGCCTGATGTCTTCACTGCACAAGTCCATACTACTTGATTTTATACTGACCTACTAACACTTCTGACATAAACTAAGTGATTTTCTAATTTCTGGAAGCAAGTGTCATCAATCTAAGCGCAGAGAGTAAGATTGGATGATTTATGATACTTAAATTGCTAATAGTCAAAGTTTTGTTTTATAGCTTATGCTTTTGAAATTCGTGAAACAACAACTATTTATGCATAAAAAGGGAAAGAGTTGAATGAATTTGGTGAAAAATCCTGTATATTAAGGACTGCGCATCAGGTCTACTCATAGGAGGTGCAGACACCAGACTTTTCCATATTCCACCATGTACTTCATTTACTTCATTACCAACCTTGTATTGCTTCTGGTACATTATCACTGGTGCCATTCGCATGCAGGACTAGAGGAAATAAAAGAGGTGGAGCTTCTTATTAACCCCTAAAAATTAGTAGCCATAATCATCATCATCATATACATAACAACATCTATAACAAACTCAAAGCTATAGACTTTATCATAGAACACTATAGATGACTTTGCTGGAAGTCTCTGTCCGCAGTTAGTTTATAGTCCCAGAAATATAATTTGAAATGCAAAATGCAATCTATAGTTTGGCTTGATAAGGAAAGCTACATTTTGGGGAGTTTTTCAGAAGAAAAATGTATGTTCCCTGTGAGTCCCTCTATCCCAGTCTGTGATTCTGCAGAACTTTCTTTGTTTCACTTTAAACCTCATGAATAGAGATGAGCGAACACTAAAATGCTCGGGTACTCGTTATTCGAGACGAACTTTTCCCGATGCTCGAGTGCTCGTCTCGAATAACGAACCCCATTGAAGTCAATGGGAGACTCGAGCATTTTTCAAGGGGACCAAGGCTCTGCACAGGGAAGCTTGGCCAAACACCTGGGAACCTCAGAAAAGGATGGAAACACCACGGAAATGGACAGGAAACAGCAGGGGCAGCATGCATGGATGCCTCTGAGGCTGCTTAAACGCACCATTATGCCAAAATTATGGGCAACAGCATGGCCATGACAGAGTGACAGAATGAAGCTAGATAGCATCTAAAACATGCAATAATTGACCCTGACACTATAGGGGACGGCATGCAGAGGCAGCGGCAGCAGGCTAGAGAGTGTCATGGCGACATACCCTAAATGGACTCAGGCTTCAAACCAATGGGTGGCAGAGAGGAACCAAAGGAGGTGAGCAAGAAGTGCTCAAATAATATCGGTACATGATAAAAGTTTGCCAGTATATTTTGTGGATTACACAGCAGGGTGGCGACAAAGTTAACATGGAAGCCATGAAAACAACCCAAAATTCTGCCTGACACAGCTCGTTTGATAAGGGGACCATGTATGGAGGCAGTGAACTAGTAGTAGATTAAAGGTGCTGCAGTTAAAACTATGTTAGTTGGATCTTGGCATGGAGCTGGCGCTCCGCTGCCAGGCGAGCTTTCGCCAATCCAAGCCCCTGTCTCTAGGCTACTCCCCAAACAGCACTTTTGTATAAGATCAAGTGTAGTAGCGTTCTTATAAGTTTAGGATATGCCGGGTGAGGGGAATGTAAACAGATACGCAAGAAGCGCATGATGCGCATGGAGCTGGCGCTCCGCTGCAAGGCGAGCTTTCGCCAATCCAAGCCCCTGTCTCTAGGCTACTCCCCAAACAGCACTTTTGTATAAGATCAAGTGTAGTAGCGTTCTTATAAGTTTAGGATATGCCGGGTGAGGGGAATGTAAACAGATGCGCAAGAAGCGCATGATGCGCATGGAGCTGGCGCTCCGCTGCCAGGCGAGCTTTCGCAAATCCAAGCCCCTGTCTCTAGGCTACTCCCCAAACAGCACTTTTGTATAAGATCAAGTGTAGTAGCGTTCTTATAAGTTTAGGATATGCCGGGTGAGGGGAATGTAAACAGATGCGCAAGAAGCGCATGATGCGCATGGAGCTGGCGCTCCGCTGCCAGGCGAGCTTTCGCAAATCCAAGCCCCTGTCTCTAGGCTACTCCCCAAACAGCACTTTTGTATAAGATCAAGTGTAGTAGCGTTCTTATAAGTTTAGGATATGGCGGGTGAGGGGAATGTAAACAGATGCGCAAGAAGCGCTGAAATAATATCCCTAAATGGTAAAAGTTTGCAAGTATATTTTGTGGATTACACAGCAGGGTGGCGACAAAGTTAACAACTTTGATGTGGAATCCATGAAAACAACCCAAATTTCTGCCTGACACACCTCGTTTGATAAAGGGACGATGTATGGAGGCAGCTATATGGACGACTTTTGGAGGTAGCAATGGAGACAACGTGTGGAGGCTGCTATGGAGACAATTTAATTTGGATAGTGCCTGTATGTGGCAGTCCCAAACATTTTTCAAACCAGAGGAGCAGGTAGGTGGCCCTCCAGTAAAATGGGATAGATTGAGTGCCTGTATGTGGCAGTCCCAAAAATTGTTCAAACCAGAGGAGCAGGTAGGTGGCCCTCCAGTAAAATGGAATAGATTGAGTGCCTGTATGTGGCAGTCCCAAAAATTGTTCAAACCAGAGGAGCAGGTAGGTGGCCCTGCAGTAAAATGGAATAGATTGAGTGCCTGTATGTGGCAGTCCCAAAAATGTTTCAAACCAGAGGAGCAGGTAGGTGGCCCTCCAGTAAAATGGGATAGATTGAGTGCCTGTATGTGGCAGTCCCAAAAATGTTTCAAACCAGAGGAGCAGGTAGGTGGCCCTCCAGTAAAATGGAATAGATTGAGTGCCTGTATGTGGCAGTCCCAAAAATTGTTCAAACCAGAGGAGCAGGTAGGTGGCCCTGCAGTAAAATGGAATAGATTGAGTGCCTGTATGTGGCAGTCCCAAAAATGTTTCAAACCAGAGGAGCAGGTAGGTGGCCCTCCAGTAAAATGGAATAGATTGAGTGCCTGTATGTGGCAGTCCCAAAAATTCTTCAAACCAGAGGAGCAGGTAGGTGGCCCTGCAGTAAAATGGAATAGATTGAGTGCCTGTATGTGGCAGTCCCAAAAATGTTTCAAACCAGAGGAGCAGGTAGGTGGCCCTCCAGTAAAATGGAATAGATTGAGTGCCTGTATGTGGCAGTCCCAAAAATTCTTCAAACCAGAGGAGCAGGTAGGTGGCCCTCCAGTAAAATGGAATAGATTGAGTGCCTGTATGTGGCAGTCCCAAAAATTGTTCAAACCAGAGGACCGGGTAGGTGGCCCTCCAGAAAAATGGAATAGATTGAGTGCCTGTATGTGGCACTCACAAAAATTGTTTCAAACAGAGGACCGGGTAGGTGGCCCTCCAGAAAAATTAAATGCATGAAGTATAGCAAGAGCCAGTGGGCCCTGTCAAAAAATAGCCATTTTCCTCTGCTTTACTGTACAAAGAGGAGGAGAAGGAGGAAAATGAGGAGGAGGAGGAGGAGTGGATCAATTATTCAGGTTGAGCTTCCTTCACCTGGTGGAGATTGGAAATTCTGAGAAATCCAGCCTTTATTCATTTTAATAAGCGTCAGCCTGTCAGCGCTGTCAGTCGACAGGCGTGTACGCTTATCGGTGATGATGCCACCAGCTGCACTGAAAACCCGCTCGGACAAGACGCTAGCGGCAGGGCAGGCAAGAACCTCCAAGGCGTACAGCGCCAGTTCGTGCCACATGTCCAGCTTTGAAACCCAGTAGTTGTAGGGAGCTGTGTGATCATTTAGGACGATGGTATGGTCAGCTACGTACTCCCTCACCATCTTTCTGTAAAGATCAGCCCTACTCTGCCGAGACTGGGGACAGGTGACAGTGTCTTGCTGGGGTGACATAAAGCTGGCAAAAGCCTTGTAAAGCGTACCCTTGCCAGTGCTGGACAAGCTGCCTGCTCGCCTACTCTCCCTCGCTACTTGTCCCGCAGAACTACGCACTCTGCCGCTAGCGCTGTCAGAAGGGAAATACTGTTTCAGCTTGTGCACCAGGGCCTGCTGGTATTCATGCATTCTCACACTCCTTTCCTCTGCAGGGATGAGAGTGGCAAGATTTTGCTTGTACCGTGGGTCCAGGAGAGTGAACACCCAGTAATCGGTGCTGGAATAAATTCTTTGAACGCGAGGGTCACGGGATAGGCAGCCTAGCATGAAATCTGCCATATGCGCCAGAGTACCAACGCGTAAGAATTCACTCCCCTCACTGGCCTGACTGTCCATTTCCTCCTCCTCCAACTCCTCCAACTCCTCTTCTTCTGCCCATACACGCTGAACAGTGAAGGACTCAACAATGGTCCCCTCTTGTGTCTCGCCAACATTCTCCTCCTCTTCCTCCTCATCCTCCTCCACCTCCACCTCCTCCGATATGCGCTGAGAAACAGACCTCAGGGTGCTTTGGCTATCAACAAGGGAATATTCTTCCCCCGTCTCTTGTGACGAGCGCAAAGCTTCCGACTTCATGCTGACCAGAGAGTTTTTCAACAGGCCAAGCAGCGGGATGGTGAGGCTGATGATGGCGGCATCGCCACTGACCATCTGTGTTGACTCCTCAAAGTTACTCAGCACCTGACAGATATCAGACATCCACGTCCACTCCTCATTGTAGACTTGAGGAAGCTGACTGACCTGACTACCAGTTCTGGTGGAAGTTGACATCTGGCAGTCTACAATCGCTCTGCGCTGCTGGTAAACTCTGGATAACATGGTCAGTGTTGAATTCCACCTCGTGGGCACGTCGCACAACAGTCGGTGAGCGGGCAGTTGGAGGCGGCGCTGCGCTGCCCTGAGAGTGGCAGCATCTGGGCTGGACTTCCTGAAATGCGCACAGATGCGGCGCACCTTCGTGAGCAAATCAGACAGATTGGGGTATGTCTTGAGGAAACGCTGCACTATCAGATTTAACACATGGGCCAGGCATGGCACATGTGTCAGTCTGCCGAGTTGCAGAGCCGCCACCAGGTTACGGCCGTTGTCACACACAACCATTCCCGGCTTGAGGTTCAGCGGTGCCAGCCACAGATCAGTCTGCGCCGTGATGCCCTGTAATAGCTCTTGGGCGGTGTGCCTTTTGTCGCCTAGGCTCAGCAGTTTGAGCACCGCCTGCTGTCGCTTAGCGACGGCACTGCTGCTGTGCCTAGAGCTACCGACTGATGGCGCCGTGCCCACGGATGGTAGTTCGGAGGAGGAGGTGGAGGAGGGGTGGGAGGAGGAGGAGGCATAGTAGGCCTGAAACACCTGGACCGAGGTAGGCCCCGCAATCCTCGGCGTCGGCAGTATATGAGCAGCCCCAGGGTCAGTCTCGGTCCCAGCCTCCACCAAGTTAACCCAATGTGCCGTCAGCGATATATAGTGGCCCTGCCCGGCAGCACTCGTCCACGTGTCCGTGGTCAGGTGGACCTTGTCAGAAACGGCGTTGGTCAGGGCACGGATGATGTTGTCTGACACGTGCTGGTGCAGGGCTGGGACGGCACATCGGGAAAAGTAGTGGCGGCTGGGGACCGAATACCGAGGGGCGGCCGCCGCCATGAGGTTGCGAAAGGCCTCGGTCTCTACTAGCCTATAGGGCAGCATCTCCAGGCTAAGCAATCTGGAGATGTGCACATTAAGGGCTTGGGCGTGCGGGTGGGTTGCACTATATTTGCGTTTCCGCTCCAGCGTCTGGGGTATGGAGAGCTGAACGCTGGTGGATGCTGTGGAGGATCGTGGAGGCGACGATGGGGTTTTTGGGCCAGGGTCCTGGGCAGGGGGCTGACTAGCAGCTGACACAGGGGAAGGAGCAGTGGTGTGCACGGCCGGAGGTGAACGGGCTTGTTGCCACTGAGTGGGGTGCTTAGCATTCATATGCCTGCGCATACTGGTGGTAGTTAAGCTAGTAGTGGTGGAACCCCTGCTGAGCCTGGTTTGGCAAATGTTGCACACCACAGTCCGTCGGTCATCCGGTGTTTCCTTAAAGAACCTCCACACTTCTGAAGATCTAGCCCTCGCCGCAAGAGCCCTCACCACGGGAGCTTCACTAGTTGACAGTGGCGCTGATGCACCAGCTCTGGCCCTGCCTCTCCGTCTGGCCCCACCACTGCCTCTTCCAACCTGTTCAGGTCGAGGACTCTCCTCCGTCTCAGAAGCACTGTGTTCACCCGGCCTCTCAACCCAGCTTGGGTCTGTCACCTCATCATCCTCCGATCCCTCAGTCTGCTCCCCCCTCGGACTTCCTGCCCTGACAACAACTTCCCCACTGTCTGACAACCGTGTCTCCTCATCGTCGGACACCTCTTTACACACTTCCACTACGTCAAGAAGGTCATCATCACCCACAGACTGTGACTGGTGGAAAACCTGGGCATCGGAAAATTGCTCAGCAGCAACCGGACAAGTGGTTTGTGACTGTGGGAAGGGTCCAGAAAACAGTTCCTCAGAGTATGCCGGTTCAAATGGCAAATTTTCCTGGGAGGGGGCAGACTGGGGGGGAGGAGGCTGAGGTGCAGGAGCTGGAGGAGT
The DNA here is from genome assembly GCF_040894005.1 of Engystomops pustulosus. Lineage (NCBI taxonomy): Eukaryota > Metazoa > Chordata > Amphibia > Anura > Leptodactylidae > Engystomops > Engystomops pustulosus. The sequence goes on from NC_092416.1 coordinate 19,796,264, forward strand.
GGGGATTTCGGTGACATGGGTGGACTGCGTGGAAGACTGACTGGTGGTGGACAAATTGCTCGAAGCATTGTCAGCAATCCACGACATCACCTGTTCGCACTGTTCTGGCCTCAACAGTGCTCTACCACGAGTCCCAGTAACTTCAGACATGAACCTAGGGAGTGTAGCTCTGCGGCGTTCCCCTGCTCCCTCATCAGCAGGTGGTGTCTCACCCCGCCCAGGACCACGGCCTCTGACCCCTGCAGTAGTTGGACGCCCACGTCCCCGCCCTCGTCCTCTACCCCTAGCCCTGGGGTTAAACATTTTTAAAATGAGAGTTATAACTTTTTTTTTTTTTTTACTTTTTTTTTTTTTTTTGTGTGTTTTTTTGTGTTTTTTGTTTTTTTTTGTGTTTTTTGTTTTTTTTTGAGTTTTTAGAACCAAACAATCCTATCCTATTGCTATGGCTATTTTCTAGCCAAGTATCAAAGGAAGCACACTACTATGCCAGATGAGATGACACTGAGTTATTGCCTAATAGAAATCCAACCCCTACTGAATTTTGCCACTTCAGCCTTTGCTATGGATATGTGCGCCACTAAGCGCAGAACACAGCGGTCGCAAGTCTCACTACAAATTGCTCAGAATTGGCAAGTACATGCACTGCAGAAACTACAGCCACCAGCAGATCAACCAGAAATCAAATATATAGAACGCTACTGTAGGCTTCAAGAAGCTATTTGTATTCTCCTATGGCTATTTTCTAGCCAAGTATCAAAGGAAGCACACTACTATGCCAGATGAGATGACACTGAGTTATTGCCTAATAGAAATCCAACCCCTACTGAATTTTCCCACTTCAGCCTTTGCTATGGATATGTGCGCCACTAAGCGCAGAACACAGCGGTCGCAAGTCTCACTACAAATTGCTCAGAATTGGCAAGTACATGCACTGCAGAAACTACAGCCACCAGCAGATCAACCAGAAATCAAATATATAGAACGCTACTGTAGGCTTCAAGAAGCTATTTGTATTCTCCTATGGCTATTTTCTAGCCAAGTATCAAAGGAAGCACACTACTATGCCAGATGAGATGACACTGAGTTATTGCCTAATAGAAATCCAACCCCTACTGAATTTTGCCACTTCAGCCTTTGCTATGGATATGTGCGCCACTAAGCGCAGAACACAGCGGTCGCAAGTCTCACTACAAATTGCTCAGAATTGGCAAGTACATGCACTGCAGAAACTAAAGCCACCAGCAGATCAACCAGAAATCAAATATATAGAACGCTACTGTAGGCTTCAAGAAGCTGTTTGTATTCTCCTATGGCTATTTTCTAGCCAAGTATCAAAGGAAGCACACTACTATGCCAGATGAGATGACACTGAGTTATTGCCTAATAGAAATCCAACCCCTACTGAATTTTCCCACTTCGGTCTTTGCTATGGATATGTGTGCCACTAAGAGCTAAACACAACGGTAGCAAGTCCCCCTGCTAATTCCTCACAAAATGGTAAAAGATGCAAATTAAAATAAAAAAAGTAGAACGTTATTGTAGCCCTAAGAAGGGCTGTTGGGTTCTTTGAGAATCACTCCTGCCTAACAGTAAGCTAATAGAACACCCTAACGCTTTCCCTGACCAGCAGCAGCTCTCTCCCTAGCGGCATCCAGAGACAGAATGATCCGAGCAGCGCGGCCAGCGGCTAGTCTATCCCAGGGTCACCTGATCTGGCCAGCCAACCACTGCTATCGACGTGTAAGGGTACCACGTCATGCTGGGTGGAGTGCAGAGTCTCCTGGCTTGTGATTGGCTCTGTTTCTGGCCGCCAAAAAGCAAAACGGCGGGAGCTGCCATTTTCTCGAGCGGGCAAAGTATTCGTCCGAGCAACGAGCAGTTTCGAGTACCCTAATGCTCGACCGAGCATCAAGCTCGGACGAGCATGTTCGCTCATCTCTACTCATGAAGTATCATACTCTCTTCTGAAGCAACTTCCTCTCAGCTCTTGCTCTCGGACACTATCTTCCCAGCAGTGAAGCTGTTTACTTTAGTGCTCACACAGCACATACTAAACTTCTTGAAGCTGTTTCACTGCATGTTTCTACTACTTATTAATTGCTGCATATTCCTCCATGTGATGAAAGCTTCCAGGCTAGCGATTCTATAGATAGTGCAACATCCTCACTAGCAGATGTGAAATTGAGTGGCTAGTTTTATTGTTGTCTTACCAGATGCACAAATTAGTAGGAAAATGGTCAGTTTCCACATTTTTGAAGAATACGGGACCTAAAAGACATAAAGATGTTTTCACATTTCACATCCCAATAATTAAACCAGTAGACACCTATTACTGGGGGTCTTAAACTCTATATAAGTTATACCACTGTGTGGGCACACTAGTGATTATGGTGATCTGCTCAATCTCTTTGTTGGCACTACAGTAGTGATGATGCTATAGTCTACCTCTGTTCTGGGATGAAGTGTTGGTAGCATTACCTCTGTGTGGGCACCATAGTAATGATGGCATTGAAATCTGTGTTGACACCGGAATAGTGATACTAACCTGTGTGGGAACCCCAGTAGTGATGCTGGCATACTCCACTTCTGTGTGTGCACCCTTTCAGTGTTGGTGGCATTCTGTACCTCTATAGGTACCACATAAGTCGTCTATATACATAGACAATCAGCTGGAAATAATACTCACACTTCAGCTTCCTGTCTCTTCTGTAACAAAAATTTTTGCTCCCACTGAAGTCCATAATTTTCTTTTTATGCTGAGTATAAATGTGTGGCCAATGGGCGTCCTACACGACGCACCTTATTATACAAACAAAAGGATAACAATAGGATCATATTAGCAGAAACTAGTCTGATTCAGTATAAATCAGAATCTGTAAATCTGTAATATTTTTGCAGGATCGTAATAAAAAAGTAATAAGAATTCTACCTCAAATTCTAATTTTATTTTAAGATAGCGGTCTGTTTTTTGACTCTCTCCTTTTTCTATAATTTGGGGGCTGCCCTCTGTAGAGGTCCTGGGTGTTACCTGTGTAAGGTTGCTTTGTTTAGTGTGTTACAAAATTAAGTAAATGCTGCAGAAAAGATCTACTAAAAAATATTATTTAAAGGTCTGGGGGAGCACAGCACAAGAACAGAGGCGCAGGGGGAGCACAGCACAAGAACAGAGGTCTGGGGGAGCAAAGCACAAGAACAGAGGCACAGGGGGAGCCCAGCACAAGAACAGAGGTCTGGGGGGAGCACAGCACCAGAACAGAGGTCTGGGGGAGCACAGCACAAGAACAGAGGTCTGGGGGAGCACAGCACAAGAACAGAGGTCTGGGGGAGCACAGCACCAGAACAGAGGTCTGGGGGAGCACAGCACAAGAACAGAGGTCTGGGGGAGCACAGCACAAGAACAGAGGTCTGGGGAGCACAGCACAAGAACAGAGGTCTGGGGGAGCACAGCACAATAACAGAGGTCTGGGGAGCACAGCACAAGAACAGAGGTCTAGGGGAGCACAGCACAAGAACAGAGGTCTGGGGGAGCACAGCACCAGAACAGAGGTCTGGGGAGCACAGCACAAGAACAGAGGTCTGGGGGAGCACAGCACAAGAACAGAGGTCTGGGGGGAGCACAGCACCAGAACAGAGGTCTGGGGGAGCACAGCACAAGAACAGAGGTCTGGGGGAGCACAGCACAAGAACAGAGGTCTGGGGGAGCACAGTACAAGAACAGAGGTCTGGGGGAGCACAGCACAAGAACAGAGGTCTGGGGGAGCACAGCACAAGAACAGAGGTCTGGGGGAGCACAGCACAAGAACAGAGGTCTGGGAGAGCACAGCACAAGAACAGGGGCGCAGGGGGAGCACAGCACAAGAACAGAGGTCTGGGGGAGCACTGCACAAGAACAGAGGTCTGGGGGGAGCACAGCACCAGAACAGAGGTCTGGGGGGAGCACAGCACCAGAACAGAGATCTGGGGGAGCACAGCACAAGAACAGAGGCGCAGGGGGAGCACAGCACAAGAACAGAGGTCTGGGAGAGCACTGCACAAGAACAGAGGTCTGGGGGAGCACAGCACAAGAACAGAGGTCTGGGGGGGGGGAGACAGCACAAGAACAGAGGTCTGGGGGAGCACAGCACAAGAACAGAGGTCTGGGGGAGCACAGCACAAGAACAGAGGTCTGGGGGAGCACAGCACAAGAACAGAGGTCTGGGGGAGCACAGCACAAGAACAGAGGTCTGGGGGAGCACAGCACAAGAACAGAGGTCTGGGGGAGCACAGCACAAGAACAGAGGTCTGGGGGAGCACAGCACAAGAACAGAGGTCTTGGGGAGCACAGCACAAGAACAGAGGTCTGGGGGAGCACAGCACAAGAACAGAGGTCTGGGCGAGCACAGCACAAGAACAGAGGTCTGGGGGAGTACAGAACAAGAACAGAGGTCTGGGGGAGCACAGCACAAGAACAGAGGTCTGGGGGAGCACAGCACAAGAACAGAGGTCTGGGGGAGCACAGCACAAGAACAGAGGTCTGGGGGAGCACAGCACAAGAACAGAGGTGCAGGGGGAGCACAGCACAAGAACAAAGGTCTGGGGGAGCACTGCACAAGAACAGAGGTCTGGGGGGAGCAGAGCACAAGAACAGAGGCGCAGGGGGAGCACAGCACAAGAACAGAGGTCTGGGGGAGCACTGCACAAGAACAGAGGTCTGGGGGAGCACAGCACAAGAACAGAGGTCTGGGGGAGCACAGCACAAGAACAGAGGTCTGGGGGAGCACAGCACAAGAACAGAGGTCTGGGGGAGCACAGCACAAGAACAGAGGTCTGGGGGAGCACAGCACAAGAACAGAGGTCTGGGGGAGCACAGCACAAGAACAGAGGTCTGGGGGAGCACAGCACAAGAACAGAGATCTGGGGGAGCACAGCACAAGAACAGAGGTCTGGGGGAGCACAGCACAAGAACAGAGGTGCAGGGGGAGCACAGCACAAGAACAGAGGTCTGGGGGAGCACTGCACAAGAACAGAGGTCTGGGGGGAGCACAGCACAAGAACAGAGGCGCAGGGGGAGCACAGCACAAGAACAGAGGTCTGGAGGAGCACTGCACAAGAACAGAGGTCTGGGGGAGCACAGCACAAGAACAGAGGTCTGGGGGAGCACAGCACAAGAACAGAGGTCTGGGGGAGCACAGCACAAGAACAGAGGTCTGGGGAAGCACAGCACAAGAACAGAGGTCTGGGGAGCACAGCACAACAACAGAGGTCTGGGGGAGCACAGCACAAGAACAGAGGTATGGGGGAGCACAGCACAAGAACAGAGGTCTGGGGGAGCACAGCACAAGAACAGAGGTCTGGGGAGAACAGCACAAGAACAGAGATCTGGGGAGCACAGCACAAGAACAGAGGTCTGGGGGAGCACAGCACAAGAACAGAGGTCTGGGGGAGCACAGCACAAGAACAGAGGTCTGGGGGAGCACAGCACAAGAACAGAGGTCTGGGGGAGCACAGCACAAGAACAGAGGTCTGGGGGAGCACAGCACAAGAACAGAGATCTGGGGGGAGCACAGCACAAGAACAGAGGTCTGGGGGAGCACAGCACAAGAACAGAGGTCTGGGGAGCACAGCACAGGAACAGAGGTCTGGGGGAGCACAGCACAAGAACAGAGGTCTGGGGGAGCACAGCACAAGAACAGAGGTCTGGGGGAGCACAGCACAAGAACAGAGGTCTGGGGGAGCACAGCACAAGAACAGAGGTCTGGGGGAGCACAGCACAAGAACAGAGGTCTGGGGGAGCACAGCACAAGAACAGAGGTCTGGGGGAGCACAGCACAAGAACAGAGGTCTGGGGGAGCACAGCACAAGAACAGAGGTCTGGGGAGCACAGCACAGGAACAGAGGTCTGGGGGAGCACAGCACAAGAACAGAGGTCTGGGGGAGCACAGTACAAGAACAGAGGTCTGGGGGAGCACAGTACAAGAACAGAGGTCTGGGGGAGCACAGCACAAGAACAGAGGTCTGGGGGAGCACAGCACAAGAACAGAGGTCTGGGGGAGCACAGCACAAGAACAGAGGTCTGGGGAGCACAGCACAAGAACAGAGGTCTGGGGGAGCACAGCACAAGAACAGAGATCTGGGGGGAGCACAGCACAAGAACAGAGGTCTGGGGGAGTACAGCACAGGAACAGAGGTCTGGGTGTGTTTTATACAAAATGTTAAAAATGATACATATGTAAGGGTAGGGATTTATTAAAACTTGCAAAGTTGAAATAGTGTATTAACTTTACTCTTTTGTTACAATATTTACTGTTAATTGTTTTCACTTTTCTCTCCTTACATTGATTGTTCTGTTTGTTATCACTTGTCTCCGCCACCATAGCCTTACTTTGTCCGTTTTTGTATAGATTTGTGTTCCACTTAAATGTTTTCTTTTACCCAATGCCTGATGAAGAGACCTGCGGAGTCTTGAAAACTTGGCATTGTCATCATTCTTTTTTTGTTAGCCACAAAACGAATCAACAACTGAGGACTCTCAACTTTTATGTATCCACAGCCAATACAAATCTCAGTTTCAAATCTGAAAACACACAAATCTCATACCGTATATTAGATATGTGTGAAACTGTGAATGCAGCTTTGGATGGGAGTAGAGTATAAGACTCTTTTCCCATGACTAGATTTCATTATAGTGTGTAGAGCAAGAATCGTGGTCATAATAGATATTTTTTATAGAGTCAGGTGCTTGGACCTAATGGGGCACATTTACTTACCTGTCTGGGGGAGTTCACTGAAAGTGCATTGCATAATGCACTGTGCCACAATTCACTAAGATCGTGCGCCCGATATCCTGCATGTGTCGCTTCCCTGCTCAGGTCCGCCGGAGTTCACCATCTTCTTCCTGGTGCATGTAAGTGCTTGGGCTTGCGACACAATTTGAACGATAAATCCGAATCATCCGCGCAGTCTGAATTAGACGGAACTTCCAACGGCATGTCCCCCGATTTCTGTAGCATGAAAGCAGCACAGCGGCTGCAAAATCTCATCGCGTGCGACACAATCCCAGCGCAAACCCCTGTTACAATGCCCGAAAAAAGTCCAACAAAAGGGCGTCCGCGGACCCTTAGTTAATGGATCTTTGAATAAACACAGAAATCATGACATTTGTATGAATTGAACCATTTTAATACAAAATATTTAACCCCTTAAGGACGCAGCCATTTTACAGCTTAAGGCTCAGCCCCATTTTTTAGATTCTGACTTGCGTCTCTTTATATGGTTATAACTTTTGAACACTGTTACTTATCAAAGCGATTCTGAGAATGTTTTTTCCCCACATGTTGTACTTCATTTTAGTGGTAAATTTTGGCTCATAAGTTTTGCGTTCATTTACAAAAAAAAGAAAAAAATGATGAATTTTTAGAAAAATTTTACATTTTCGAAATTCAAAATCCCCGCGTTTTCAGGCAGACGGATTTACCACCTAAATAACTTGCTGAATAACATTTCCCATTTGTCTACTTTACATTTTCATAATTTTTGAAATGTTTGGATAATTTATTTTGACGTCACGCGGCTTACAAATCGAATAGCGATTTTCCGTATTTTCAGAATTGACTATTTTGGGGATAAATACTGTTTGAAATCAAATTTTAGATATTTAGCAACAAAAACCCCCTATATAACCAACCCATTTTCAAATCTGCACCCCTCAAACTATCAGAAACAGCATTTACAAAGATTGTTAACCCCTTGAGATCTTCATAGTAATTGAATCAAAATGGCGGTGAAATTTAGAATGGTCAAATTTTGTCGGTTATACGTTCATTTAGCCCTAAAATTTACACATTTCCAAAAGATAAAAAGAGAAAACCCACCATAAAATTTGTTCTACAATTTCTCCTGAGTGCAGCGACCCCCTACATGTGGACATTACTTGTGTTATGGGGGCACAGAAGGGAAGGAGCACCCTGCAGCTGCCAGGATTTTAGTTTTCTCGTTGCCCCCTTTTGAAGGCTATAAAATTTTCGCTTTTCCGTTATTTGGGTCATGTGATGGCATTTTTTTTGCGGGATGAGATGCTTTTTCCAATGTTACCATTTTGGGGTTGGTATCACCTATTGTTGAAAATGTAGGAACTTTTTTTGAGGTCATGAGTAGAAAAGCATCAATTCTGTACTGGATTTTTTACTTTTTTTTTTTTTCGTGTTCACCGTATAGCCTAATAATCCTGTTGTCTTTATTCTATGGGTCGATACGATTACGGGGATACCAGACATGAATATTTTTTCTTAAGTTTTACTAAATTTGCCAAATAAAACCCTAATGTGGGGAAAAATCTATCATTTTTGCATCGCCATCTTCCAAGTGGCATAACATTGTTACGTTTTTGGCTACAGAGCTGGTTGATGGCTTGTTTTTTGCGGGACATGTTGTTCTTTGCAACAACATCATTCTGGAGTACATATGTTTTGTTGATCACTTTTTATTGCATTTTTAGTGGGATATAATAGGTAAAAATCATAATTTTTGGCGGGTTTTTAACGGTTTTTTTTTACGGCGTTCATCATATGGGTTCAATAGTTATTTAGTTTTATTCTATGGATTGTTACGGACGCAGTGATACTATATATGTGGGGTTTGTGTTATGATTTTGACTTTTTTGAGCGTTATATGTCTCTTTATATGTTTTGGGGCTTATGGGCATTTTTAGTGATTTATAAAGTAATTTTTTATTGAAAAACATTTTTTTTTACATTTTTTTACATGATCCACCTTGGGACATGAACAAGCAATCATCTGATTGCTTGTTCTTGATAATACTCTGCAATACTAATGTATTGCAGGGTATTATCAGTGCCAGCCTATGCAGATGCATAGGCTGACACTAAGCCTTTAAGATGACGTCACAGACGCCAACTTAAAGGTAAACCCTCCAGGCTTCTCTGGGGTCCCGATCGGACCCCAGAGGTGCCAAAGCAGCGATTGGCCCCCCCGAAAACGGTGCGGGGGGGCCGATTGTGGGGTAAAGACCCCCAGAAGGCATGTTAAATGCCGCGGTCGCGTTGACCGCGGCATTTAACGGGTTAAACACCCGCGATCAGAGCCCACTCCGACCACGGGTGTTAGCCAGGGATGTCAGCGGTAAATTACCGCTGAAATCCCGCGGCTAACGATGCCGGTTCGGCTGCCGTGCAGCGCTGAACCGGCATCGTATTTGCGCCGTAGCTGTACTGCGCTGAGCGCTAATCGTCGGAAGCTGCGCAGTACAGCTACGGCGCGGAGCGCTAAGGGGTTAAAGGGATGTGTTACAGCTTTCCTCTCTTTCCTATGATTACACTTCCTGGCTTCCTGTATTTTCATCTATTTTGCCTTAATCCTAATTCTAGAAAAAATTATCTCAATCCTTTCTATTGTATCTTCTGTTGGTTTCTTCATTCACAGACAAAGTTGCAGAAAACTTTGGGCCACATTTATCACTTCTGTGCGCCTAAGTGTAGTAGTTGCGCCTAAATTCTGGCGCACTGTTTTGCCAGAATTATCACAAGCTACAACCATCTGTGATAAGTATATTTTCTGCCTCTTATTAATCACTTTACTTTAACACAGTTTAGGCGCAGTTTAGGCGCAATGTTAGATTCGGGCTCTTACATGTGATCCTGCTACAAGCTCCTCTCTGCTTCTCCCACAGCCCAGAATGAAGATAACACTCACAGCAGCACCCAGGTGTGTGACACCCAGCACCCAGTGACCTCCTCAGCAGCACCCAGGTGTGTGACACCCTGCACCCAGTGACCTCCTCAGCAGGGGCTTCTCCTGGAGGGGATCCCCCAGTGCTGGTCTCCTGCTGCACCCCTGTAATTCTGCACAATAACCCCCTCAGACACTGTGCAGAATTACATGGGGGACACTTGTTTGCAGTATCTGCAAAATTCTGCAAACTTGTGCAAACTTGTGCAAGCTTCTCTTCTCTCTTGCTTTGAGCTCAGGATTCTGCAGAATATTTTGTAAATAGAAGGTGATGAACTGTAAATAGAGTCTGCAGCTCCTGTCTGTAATGTATCTAATGTATCTATTATATGTTCTAGTGTCTGCAGAGTATCTAATGTATCTATTATATGTACTAGTGTCTGCAGAGTATCTAATGTATCTATTTTATGTTCTAGTGTCTGGCTGAGCTCTGCTGATAGAAATGAGCTCTTCTGCAAAGGGGCTCAGTGCTTTCTTCTCAGATAACGCCACCTTCGGACTGGAGTGTTTTTGCGCCCGTTTTTGCGCCTAAATGCAAAAGTCGCACGTGATGAATATCATTAGGCGCAGCAAAACATCTGGAATTGAACGATAGATGAGGGAAAGGTGGTTATTTTTGCTGCGCGGCTAATTTGACGTTTAATCGCAAAAATGGCGCAAAAACGGTGCGCCTATACGAAAAGGCGCAAAAACAACAGAAAAAACAAGTGATAAATGTGGCCCATAGATTGTTAGGTAAGAGAAATACTAAGGGCCACATTTATCACTTGTTTTTTCTGTTGTTTTTGCGCCTTTTCGCTTAGGCGCACCGTTTTTGCGCCATTTTTGCGATTAAACGTCACATTAGCCGCGCAGCAAAAATAACCACCTTTCCCTCATCTATCGTTCAATTCCAGATGTTTTGCTGCGCCTAATGATATTCATCACGTGCGACTTTTGCATTTAGGCGCAAAAACGGGCGCAAAAACACTCCAGCCCGAAGGTGGCGTTATCTGAGAAGAAAGCACTGAGCCCCTTTGCAGAAGAGCTCATTTCTAGCAGCAAAGCTCAGCCAGACACTAGAACATATAATACACACACTACATACACTGCAGACACTAGAACATATAATAGATACATTAGATACATTACAGACAGGAGCTGCAGACTCTATTTACAGTTCATCACCTTCTATTTACAAAATATTCTGCAAAACCTGAGCTCACAGCAAGAGAGAAGAGAACTCTGCACAAGTTTGCAGAATGTTGCAGATACTACAAACAAGTGTCCCCCATGTAATTCTGCACAGTGTCTGAGGGGGATACTGTGCAGAATTACAGGGGTGCAGCAGGAGACCAGCACTGGGGGATCCCCTCCAGGAGAAGCCCCTGCTGAGGAGGTCACTGGGTGCTGGGTGTCACACACCTGGGTGCTGCTGAGGAGGTCACTGGGTGCAGGGTGTCACACACCTGGGTGCTGCTGTGAGTGTTATCTTCATTCTGGGCTGTGGGAGAAGCAGAGAGGAGCTTGTAGCAGGATCACATGTAACTGCCTGAATCTAACATTGCGCCTAAACTGCGCCTAAACTGTGTTAAAGTAAAGTGATTAATAAGAGGCAGAAAATATACTTATCACAGATGGTTGTAGCTTGTGATAATTCTGACAAAACAGTGCGCCAGAATTTAGGCGCAACTACTACACTTAGGCGCACAGAAGTGATAAATGTGGCCCTAAGTATTCACAAGGAAAACATTGGGGCAGATTTACTTATCCGGTCCATTCGCGATCCAGCGGCGCGTTCTCTGCGCTGGATTCGGGTGCGGCCGGGATTCATTAAGGTAGTTCCTCCGCCGTCCACCAGGTGGCGCTGCTGCGCTGAAAAGCATCAGAACGCACTGGAGTTCACCGAGCCGGGCTGAGTGAAGGTAAGTGCAAGCTCCGCGACAGATTTTTTTTTTTTAAATGCGGCGGTTTTTCCGAATACGTCGGGTTTTCGTTTGGCCACGCCCCCCGATTTCCATCGCGTGCATGCCAGCGCCGATGCGCCACAATCCGATCGCGTGCGCCAAAATCCCGGGGGAATTCAGGGGAAATCGGCGCAAATCGGAAATATTCGAGTAACACATCGGGAAAACGCGAATCGGGCCCTTAGTAAATGACCCCCATTGACTTTAAAAGAACAAAGTTTCTACATTTCTTTCCTGATTGTATCAGCACCTGTAGGACTGGTTATAGTACAGGGTGACGGATGTAGCAGTGCTGAGCTGTCAAACTGAGTCATGGGGCACAACTATAGGGAAATCACATTGGGGCAGATTTATCAAGCAGTCTGAAAGTCAGAATATTTCCAGTTGCCCATGGCAACCAATCACAGCTCAGCTTTCATTTCACCAGTGCTCATGAATATTTTAAAGGGGAGCTGTGATTGGTTGCCATAGGCAATTGGAAATATTCTGACTTTCAGACACTAGATAAATCTGCCCCATTGTGTTGTGTCATGCAACACCGGAATACAGGTCGTCTCGCTCCATCATCTGAGCTCCGCCACTCATCAGGATACACTAAAACAAAGCGCAGGAAACGCAGCTCTGCCACAGCTGCTGAATTATAAAGGAATTATTGTCAGGAAACAATAGCATTGAGCTTATTTCATAAATGGTGTGTACTGTAAAGCACAGAGCTAAAATGTAAATGAGACAAATGAGCGTTTTTAAACATGCGTTTTCAGTCCGATTTTAAAAAATGCATCAGTTTTTGAACGTTTTTGTCAGTTGTTCCCTATTATCTTAATAGATAAACAGGTTGTAAGCAGCCAAACGCATGGTAAACGGTAAAAAAAAAACGGTCAAAAACTGATGCGTTTTTAAACGGACTGAAAATGTAAGCATAAAAAGGACCAAACCCGCCATGTGTGGCATCACCCTAAGGCCCCTTCCCCACTTGCGAGTGTGATGCGATGAACTCGCATCACACTCGCAACGCAAGCTGTCGGGAACGCACGGCCCGAACGCTGCACCGCGGGAGTGAACTGACATGCTGAGTTCACTCCCGCGGTGCAGCGTTCAGGCCGTGCGTTCCCGACAGCTTGCGTTGCGAGTGTGATGCGAGTTCATCGCATCACACTCGCAAGTGGGGAACGGGCCTAAGAGAACCTGCAAATTATTGCTGTTAATCTGCACCCTTTGCTAATTTCCTTAAAGGAAACCTACCACCACAAATCTACCTATAAAGGTAGATCGGGTGGTAGGTGAATCAATGGGACGTGAGGATAGCCCTTTTAAGGGCTAATCCTCACGTCCCCGCACTTTTTTGTAAACTTTTATTACCCTAATATGTTAATTTTGTTATGCGGCTACTCCACGCCCCGGCAGCCACTTTACCCCTCCTACTCACCATGTTTGCGCTTGTGCGGTCACTGCTCCGAAGCCGGGGCTGCACAGACGCGGGCCTGCTGTTCTGCGCATGCGCAGACGGCAGGATCGTCGGACGAGGGCGCGCAGCTGCGCGCCGAACATGGTGAGTAGGAGGGGTAAAGTGGCTACCGGGGCGTGGAGTAGCCGCCTCGTGTAACCTCAGATGCGGCTACTCCACGCCCAAGTAGCCGCATAACAAAATTAACATATTAGGGTAATAAAAGTTTACAAAAAAGTGCGGGGACGTGAGGATTAGCCCTTAAAAGGGCTATCCTCACGTCCCATTGATTCACCTACCACCCGATCTACCTTTATAGGTAGAATTGTGGTGGTAGGTGCCCTTTAAAGGACATCTACCATCAGGATTACGGATTATAAACCGAATACACTTACATGCTGGTGTTCGCCCCCTTTTTCAGGATCTGCTCTACTTTAAGCTTTGTGTGCCTTTGTTTTGATGAAAAAAGGCTTCAAAATGAGCCCGAGGGGCTCCATGCTCCATAGAAGTGGCTTTTTAAAGCATGTTTTATTGAAAATCAAGGGTATAAGAAGTTGAAAGTAGAGCAGATCCTGATAAAGGGGGCACACACCAGCATGTAAGTGTATTCGGTTTATAATCCATGATCCTGATGATGGATTTCCTCTAACTATCTGACAACCCCTATGTGTGACTGGCCCCTAAAAATGTTGTGCTGTTCCAAAGTGAATGAACCCCTCCGGGAGCAGGTTTTCTAGGTGAGGGCCAAAGGGGTGACCCTATCATCCATAGTAAGAGCAGCTGGTCCTTCCAAGTCTGTGATTTCTATTATATTGCATCTTTACATCATCACAAACTCATACAAGTCCCACAATGAGGCTTATTGCCCTTGAAAGATAAACGCAAGAGAGGAAAGGATAATGTGGAGAAGGGGCAATTGTCCACATCTGTAGCTAGAATTGCTCTCCAGTTCAGCACTGAACAGGGTAAAGCTCTGCCTCGACGACTATGCAGTGACCAAACCTCTTACTAGCAGAAAGTTCATTTTAGTGATGAAAGCAAGTTTAATTTATTTTGGTCTGATAAGATACATTGGGGCAGATTTACTAACCTGTCCCTGCGCGATCCCCGAGGTGCGTTCCCCGACGAGAGATTGCGCGCATAGATATCCTGCCTGTGTCGCTTCCCCGATCAGATCCGCCGGAGTTCACCTTCTCCTTCTCGGTGCATGTAAGTGCTTGATCTTGCGACACAAATTTGAAGTTAAATCTGCGCTCAGTCCGAATCCATCGGATCGTCCCCCGGTTTGTGTCGCGCGAAAGACGGCGCCGATGCGCCAAAATCCGACCTCATGGGCCAAACCCTGCTAAATGCGATGCAAAATGAAAATCATCCTAATATCCGACAATAGTGGGGTCAATTGACCCTTAGTAAATGAGCCCTAATATGTTCATCGACAAACTGGAGAAAGACTGAACCCAAAGTGTGTAAAGAAGTCAGTGAAAGGTGGTGGAGGAAGTGTCAAGATTTAGGGAATGTTCAGCAGGAGTTGGACTCCTCATACAGCAAAATGTGAAGGGCAGTGTGTATCAGGACCTATTTCAACAACATGTGGTTACTTTTTTGCGTTATCACTCAGTCAGCAATTTTCATTGAAAAATGGACACACATTATGCAAAATGAAGGATTTATATGTTGATATGCTTTGGTAATTGTGCAAAATGTATCTAGTGGCATGATGAGCCTTTACAAACTCTTCTTCATATGTTAAAATATTTCTGGAAAAAAAAATCAAATGACCATACATTGTTCTCTAATTTTGATCTCCAGAATATATGCTTGGGATATACACTCACCGGCCACTTTATTAGGTACACCATGCTAGTAACGGGTTGGACCCCCTTTTGCCTTCAGAACTGCCTCAATTCTTCGTGGCATAGATTCAACAAGGTGCTGGAAGCTCCTCAGAGACTTTGGTCCATATTGACATGATGGCATCACACAGTTGCCGCAGATTTGTCGGCTGCACATCCATGATGCGAATCTCCCGTTCCACCACATCCCAAAGATGCTCTATTGGATTGAGATCTGGTGACTGTGGAGGCCATTTGAGTCCAATGACCTCATTGTCATGTTCAAGAAACCAGTCTGAGATGATTCCAGCTTTATGACATGGCGCATTATCCTGCTGAAAGTAGCCATCAGATGTTACAGGGTACATTGTGCTCATGAAGGATGGACATGGTCAGCAACAATACTCAGGTAGGCTGTGGCGTTGCAACGATGCTCAATTGGTACCAAGGGGCCCAAAGAGTGCCAAGAAAATATTCTCCACACCATGACACCACCACCACCAGCCTGAACCATTGATACAAGGCAGGATGGATCCATGCTTTCATGTTGTTGACGCCAAATTCTGACCCTACCATCCGAATGTCGCAGCAGAAATCGAGACTCATCAGACCAGGCAACGTTTTTCCAATCTTCTACTGTCCAATTTCGATGAGCTTGTGCAAATTGTAGCCTCAGTTTCCTGTTCTTAGCTGAAAGGAGTGGCACCCGGTGTGGTCTTCTGCTGCTGTAGCCCATCTGCCTCAAAGTTTGATGTACTGTGCGTTCAGAGATGCTCTTCTGCCTACCTTGGTTGTAACGGGTGGCGATTTGAGTCACTGTTGCCTTTCTATCAGCTCGAACCAGTCTGCCCATTCTCCTCTGACCTCTGGCATCAACAAGGCATTTCCGCCCACAGAACTGCCGCTCACTGGATGTTTTTTCTTTTTCGGACCATTCTCTGTAAACCCTAGAGATGGTTGTGCGTGAAAATCCCAGTAGATCAGCAGTTTCTGAAATACTCAGACCAGCCCTTCTGGCACCAACAACCATGCCACGTTCAAAGGCCACAAATCACCTTTTTTCCCCATACTGATGCTCGGTCTGAACTGCAGGAGATTGTCTTCACCATGTCTACATGCCTAAATGCACTGAGTTCCCGCCATGTTATTGGCTGATTAGAAATTAAGTGTTAACGAGCAGTTGGACAGGTGTACCTAATAAAGTGGCCGGTGAGTGTAGATGACTATACCATATAAAGCGTATAGACAGTAATAGAACTGGCAGGGTTGATATAGAGATGATATCCATTTGACTACTATTCTATTGCTGACACACTGGTGGTCATTTACTAAGGGCCCGAATCGCGTTTTTCCGACGGGTTATCCGAAAATTTCCAATTTGCGCCGATTTTCCCTGAATTGCCCCGGCATTTTGGCGCACACAATCGGATTATGCCGCATCGGCGCCGGCATGCACGCGACGGAAATCGGGGGCGTGGCAGACGGATTCGGAAAAACCGCCGCATTAAAAAAAAGTGTTGCTTGACACGCGCTTACCTGCACTCGGCCCGGCTTGGTGAACTTCAGTGCATCTCGATGAACTTCAGCGCAGCAGCGACACCTGGTGGACGTCGGAGGAACTGCCTTAGTGAATCCCGGCAGAACCCGAATCCTCCGCAGAGAACGCACCGCTGGATCGCGAATGGACCGGGTAAGTAAATCTACCCCATAGTGTCAGTCTTCACTTTAATTTTCATGTTCTGTTCATGCACCAGGAAGCACTTGATGAGCACCTCAGTTTTGCTTACACACATAACATAACTCAGAATAATTACTTTTTTACTCCATTTATTAGAGTGACATTGTTTCCACACTAGATCCTGTATAATTTATAGGATCATTTTTCCAAGTCAAATGTTGGAAATCTTGGATCGTTGGGTTTCTTTGGACAATCTTCTGGGAGGACACAGGGACCAGAGTCTCCAGCCAGAAAGATGTACGGAAAGATGCAGAAACATCCCTCCTCACATTTCCTTTTACAAAGCCTGAATGTTGACACTTGGTAATTCTCACAGTTGGTCGGGCAGGCGGGCCCACATGTTACCCATTTTTGATTGTCTGGACAGTTATGAACTAAAAAAGAAAAAAAAAATGTGAGTTACCAACAGATCCTATGAAATCTGAACTGCAATCAGTCACATATAGATTATTTTGTAGTTTCAGTGAATAATAATAATAATAATAATAATAATAGTAATTTCTTTATTTATATACAGTCATGGCCAAAAGTTTCGAGAATGATACAAATGTAAATTGTTACAAAGTCTACGGCATCAGGTTTTATAATGGAAATTTGCATAAAATCCAGAATGTTATACAGAGGGATCAGCGTAACAGCAATTCATTGCAAAGTCAATATTTGCCTAGAAAATGAACTTTTTCCCCCCAAAACACATTTCAACTTCATTGCAGGTGCCTTAGGCGGAGCAGCTAACATGGTGTCAGTGATTGCTGGGTAACAGTAAAAGAATAGTGAGCTGCCACCTGGGTGAGGGCAGGAGGGGAAATTATCCGACCTATAAGCAGCTGTGGACAGGTTCTGGAAGTTAACCCATTCCTGCCTCTCAGATTTGTACTTACAAGACTAAATACATAGTTTGTGCACCCAGGCCCCTCACGTCCATATTGGACACAACCATGGGTATACCTGAAGACATAAAGACCCCAGGACAGCTGAACTTCCCTTACTCCCAATAATCTATTTCTATTTGTATGTTGAAAAAAGAATATTAATAACAGATCTAGAATATCAACTCTATGTAAGGAGTAACGAATGGCAACTTAGATGAAGCTCAGCTCTATGTATACAATGGTAGGTTCTATACATCAGCTTAGCTCTATGTAGGGTGGATGCCTATGCGGCAGATGAAGCAGGCTGGCTTTTTGTAAGTTGAATGCCTACATTAAGGCTATGAAGATAAACCTACACAGATCTGTGATTGTTAATGTGTGAATGTGGAAATATGGGGGAAAGTTGTTCCAGACTAACTCAAATCAAAAGACGAGGGGGCACTGTCTCCATCTGGAGAAAACAAGGTTTAATCACCAGAGGCAACAGGGCTTTTTTACTATGAGAACTGTCAATCTGTGGAATAGCCTGCCTCAGGTGCTGGTCACAGCAGGGACAGCAGAGAGCTTCAAGAAGGGTCTAGATGCCTTTTTACACCTAAATAACATTGATGATTATGTTATATGGAATTGTTTCCCCTAAATCCCTTCCTCATCCAATCCCTTCCTTTCCTTGGTTGAACTTGATGGACAAGTGTCTTTTTTCAACCTTATAAACTATGATACTATGAATGTTAAATACATATAACAACTGTATGTATTCCCTGAATGCAGTGACAATGGTGTAAAAGGAGAACTCTGTAACCCCCGCAGCTGAACCTTTCTCTTTAGCCTCAGTTACTTTACTTTATGCTCATTCTACTACCACTACTTGTGAGCTAAACTGAATGATCTTCATTTATGATACTTTAATTGCTAGAAGCCAAATAAGATGGAAGTGTTGTATTGTGATATTACATTGATAGCGTTATCAGAAACCTCCGGTAACGCTATCTAACACCGCTGCGGAGCACAATTGAAACATCGAACCGGCGTATTAATGAGGGGGTCGCCCCGATCTCTATAGCTTGGCGGTAACTGCCACGCTTCATGCTGCAGTCACTACCCTAAACACTCCCACAATCCCGCCCCCCCCCATGAATACGCCGGACCACTTTGCAAGCGGTCCGGCATATCTATTGTGCTCTGCTTCGGTGTTAGATAGCGTTATCGGTGGTTTCCGATTGTAACATACTTTAGTAACATCTCCTAGTGCCGAATTTATGGGAGACGGGTTCTCTTTCAGTTCTGTGGTTGGGAAGCTGTACAGTAGGTAGAGTTTCTTGGTAGTGAGGCAATGACTACATTGTATAATTTGTGGCCAGAGGACTTTATTTTTCTTCTGTTTAGTTTTGTCACTTTTTTCCTGCTTCAAATAAGCTAAAAAAAACCAGTGGTGGCCAGTTGTGCCCTACTTGTCTGGAGTGGACTGTGTCTGATAACTGCTAAACAGTGCGGTGATTTCAGAACGAATCCCGATTTTTATAGTAGATAAATAAGCCCCCCCCTTCACAACCTTTAAAACAAACTAAGGCTATATTCACACCACCGTATGGTAGCCTAAGAGTATACACCCCAAAAAGTTTGCATTTCATTAATAGAATTCTGGAGCAGCTGGACTTGTGTCTGTAACCTGTGCCAATTCCAAGTTTAGGCTGCATTCACACTACAGTATGGGGGACGTAAATACGGCCAACGTATGTGGGGCAGATATACGTCCCCCATACACTTCTAGGGCTCGCGGCGCTCTACGGGAGCGGTATGGTGCCGCACGTGTGCCGACATGTCCTATCTTTTCCCATATTATGGCGCCACGGCCACACATCGCTATGGAGAGGGGCGGGGATGAGTGGCGCTCACCTCCTCCTCCTCTCCCCGCGCTGACGTGTGCCCCCCGTGCTACGGTGCGGCGGGCTCACGGCAGTGGGAATGTAGCCTTACACTGTATTTCAACAACAAATGTTAGAAACCTGTCAAGTAGGCGGTGCCAACTAAGCTGAAGCTTCGAACTTCCAAAGTAGAGAGTCTAATTAGCATATTACATGCCAAAACTAATGACACTGATTGCTCAAGAACCGTCAGGGCTAAGAAGAAATGTTCTAATTACATCAGAATTATTGGAACAACAACTATTTAGGAATAAAAAGAGAAAGAGAGTTTAAACGTTGTCTATAATAAGGACTGGACATCATGTCTCCTTCGTAGAGGTGCAGACCTTGGACTCTTCCATATTCCATCATGTACGGAACAAGGGAAATCCGTAAGGAATTATTATCATTACCAACCTGGCAAGTCAACTGGTGGATAGTACTTAATGGCGTCAATCACGTGGAGAACTACAGGAGACAAAGAAGAGAAGCTTCTTATTAATCCATAAAATTACATAGCCACATTCATCAGCTATAGACAATGGGGGTCATTTACTAAGGGCCCGATTCGCGTTTTCCCAACGTGTTACCCGAATATTTCCGATTTGCGACGATTTCCCCTGTATTGCCCCGGGATTTTGGCGCACGCGATCGGATTGTGGCGCATCGGCGTTGGCATGCACGCAGCGGAAATCGGGGGGCGTGGCCGAGCGAAAACCCGACGGATTCGGAAAAATCGCCGCATTTAAAACAATAAAGGTGTCGCGCTTACCTTCACTTGGTCCGGCCCGGTGAACTCCAGCGCATTCAGATGCTTTTCAGAGCAGCAGCGCCACCTGGTGGACGGCGGAGGAACTACCTTGATGAATCCCGGACGGACCTGAATCTACCGCAGAGAAAGCGCCGCTGGATCGCGAACGGACCGGGTAAGTAAACCTGCCCCAATGTTATCATCTCTTTACTAATTCAATAACTCACTTTGTGAATCATAAAAGACTTTACTGCTGGAATCTCTTTCCTAGTTAGGGTTTAGTCCCAAAAATATGGTTTGATATATAGTCAATATTTCAAAGGCTGTATATGCTGTATATGTGTGTATACTGTATATACTAAATGTGTGTATAAATTTATATCATTGTCCTTAACCCAAACACACATACTGTTATGTGATCTGAAATTGTCATTATGGTTGTCATACCGGATGTAGAAATTAGGAGGATTGCGCTCAGTTTCCACATTTTTGAAAGGAGAACTGTGGCTTCTCTGTATCTGAAAGACAGAAAAACAAAATATTTCCCTATTTCTATTTTATGTTCAAGTTATGAAAGGGCTGGCCCTCCCAAAATCACTACACCCTAGTGATTATGGTGCCATATTCGACCCTTGTGAGATCACCCTAGTGATTATAGTGTTGTATTCTTCCCCTGTGTGGGCCCCCTAGAGATTATAGTGTTGTATTCTACCCCTGTGTGGGCACCCTAGAGATTATAGTGTTGTATTCTACCCCTGTGTGGGCACCCTAGTGATTATAGTGTTGTATTCTACCCCTGTGTGGGCACCCTAGTGATTATAGTGTTGTATTCTACCGCTGTGTGGGCACCCTAGAGATTATAGTGTTGTATTCTTCCCCTGTGTGGGCACCCTAGAGATTATAGTGTTGTATTCTACCCCTGTGTGGGCACCTTAGAGATTATTGTGTTGTATTCTACCCCTATGTGGTTACCTGCTGACTATGGTACCGTATTCTACCCCTGTGTGGGCACCCTAGAGATTATAGTGTTGTATTCTACCCCTATGTGGGCACCCTAGAGATTATAGTGTTGTATTCTACCCCTGTGTGGGCCCCCTAGAGATTATAGTGTTGTATTCTACCCCTGTGTGGGCACACTAGAGATTATAGTGTTGTATTCTACCCCTGTGTGGGCACCCTAGAGATTATTGTGTTGTATTCTACCCCTGTGTGGGCACCCTAGAGATTATAGTGTAGAGATTATATGTACTGGCACACTCCACCTATGTACTGGCACACTCTACCTATGTACTGGCACACTCCACCTAGGTACTGGCACACTCCACCTATGTACTGGCACACTCCCCCTATGTACTGGCACACTCCACCTATGTACTGGCACACTCTACCTATGTACTGGCATACTCTACCTATGTACTGGCATATTCCACCTCTGTTAGGGCTTCCGATTAGTAACAAGCTTTATCTATTTGCTGACACAATAGGGTTGATAAGGAAGCATATATCACCTCTCCATAATGATGGTGTCATACTTTACATATATATGTGTGCGCCACTTTAGCATTGGTATGATACTTTACCGATATAGGCAACATTATAGTTACCTATAAAAATAGACTATTGGATGAATATACTGCATTAGGATGTTATACTCACACTTCAGCGCTTGTCTCTTCTCTGCAGAATATCTTTGCCTCCACTATCCTTTTTATGGCCAATGTGTGGCCAATAGGAGACACGCAGGACACTCCTCATTGTACACACACAATGATAACAATAAGATCTCATTACAGAAAGATATATCAAAAAAATAAATATTCACTGTAAATCTAATGATTTTGAATAGAAATTAAGAAAAATTCGGGCTGCAGGTTAATTTGTAAGTTGTCGAAAAGAGTTAAAAGAAATCTGCCACGTAATCTTTTTAAAAAGAAAGATCTACTCCAAATAATAAATTAAAAAATAAAGCTCTGTGGAAGCAAGGTACAAGAACAGAGATCTGGGGGAGCACAGCACAAGAACAGAGGTCTGGGGGAGCACAACACAAGAGCAGAGGTCTGGGGGAGCACAGCACAAGAACAGAGGTCTGGGGGAGCACAGCACAAGAACAGAGGTCTGGGGGAGCACAACACAAGAACAGAGGTCTGGGGGAGCACAGCACAAGAACAGAGGTCTGGGGGAGCACAGCACAGAAAACAGAGGTCTGGGGGAGCACAGCACAAGAACAGAGGTCTGGGGGAGCACAGCACAAGAACAGAGGTCTGGGGGAGCACAGCACAAGAACAGAGGTCTGGGGGAGCACAGCACAAGAACAGAGGTCTGGGGGAGCACAGCACAAGAGCAGAGGTCTGGGGGAGCACAGCACAAGAACAGAGGTCTGGGGGAGCACAGCACAAGAACAGAGGTCTGGGGGAGCACAGCACAAGAACAGAGGTCTGGGGGAGCACAGCACAAGAGCAGAGGTCTGGGGGGAGCACAGCACAAGAACAGAGGTCTGGGGGAGCACAGCACAAGAGCAGAGGTCTGGGGGAGCACCGCACAAGAACAGAGGTCTGGGGGAGCACAACACAAGAACAGAGGTCTGGGGGAGCACAACACAAGAACAGAGGTCTGGGGGAGCACAGCACAAGAACAGAGGTCTGGGGGAGCACAGCACAAGAACAGAGGTCTGGGGGAGCACAACACAAGAACAGAGGTCTGGGGGAGCACAGCACAAGAACAGAGGTCTGGGGGAGCACAGCACAAGAGCAGAGGTCTGGGGGAGCACAGCACAAGAGCAGAGGTCTGGGGGGAGCACAGCACAAGAGCAGAGGTCTGGGGGAGCACAGCACAAGCACAGAGGTCTGGGGGAGCACAGCACAAGAACAGAGGTCTGGGGGAGCACAGCACAAGAGCAGAGGTCTGGGGGGAGCACAGCACAAGAGCAGAGGTCTGGGGGAGCACAGCACAAGAACAGAGGTCTAGGGGAGCACAGCACAAGAACAGAGGTCTGGGGGAGCACAGCACAAGAACAGAGGTCTGGGGAGTGCAACACGAGAACAGAGGTCTGGGGGGAGCACAGCACAAGAACAGAGGTCTGGGGGAGCACAGCACAAGAACAGAGGTCTGGGGGAGCACAGCACAGGAACAGAGGTCTGGGGGAGCACAGCACAAGAACAGAGGTCTGGGGGAGCACAGCACAAGAACAGAGGTCTAGGGGAGCACAGCACAACAACAGAGGTCTGGGGGAGCACAGCACAAGAACAGAGATCTGGGGAAGCGCAGCACAAGAACAGAGGTCTGGGGGAGCACAGCACAACAACAGAGGTCTGGGGGAGCAGAGCACAAGAACAGAGATCTGGGGAAGCGCAGCACAAGAACAGAGGTCTGGGGGAGCACAGCACAAGAACAGAGGTCTGGGGAAGCGCAGCACAAGAACAGAGGTCTGGGGGGAGCATAGCACAAGAACAGAGGTCTGGGGGAGCACAACACAAGAACAGAGGTCTGGGGAGCACAGCATAAGGACAGAGGTCTGGGGGAGCACAGCACAAGAACAGAGGTCTGGGGGAGCACAGCACAAGAACAGAGGTCTGGGGGAGCACAAGAACAGAGGTCTGGGAGAGCACTGCACAAGAGCAGAGGTCTGGGGGAGCACAGCACAAGAGCAGAGGTCTGGGGGAGCACAGCACAAGAACAGAGGTCTGGGGAGCACAAGAACAGAGGTCTGGGGGAGCACAGCACAAGAACAGAAGTCTGGAGGAGCACAGCACAAGAACAGAGGTCTGGGGGAGCACAGCAATAGAACAGAGGTCTGGGGAACACAGCACAAGAACAGAGGTCTGGGGGAGCACAGCCCAAGAACAGAGGTCTGGGGGAGCGCAACACAAGAACAGAGGTCTGGGGGAGCACAACACAAGAACAGAGGTCTGGGGGAGCACAGCACAAGAACAGAGGTCTGGGGAGTGCAACACAAGAACAGAGGTCTGGGGGAGCACAGCACAAGAACAGAGGTCTAGGGGGGGGGGGCAGCACAAGAACAGAGGTCTGGGGGAGCACAGCACAAGAACAGAGGTCTGGGGGAGCACAGCACAAGAACAGAGGTCTGGGGGAGCACAGCACAAGAACAGAGGTCTGGGGGAGCACAGCACAAGAACAGAGGTCTGGGGGAGCACAGCACAAGAACAGAGGTCTGGGGGAGCACAGCACAAGAACAGAGGTCTGGGGGAGCACAGCACAAGAACAGAGGTCTGGGAGAGCACAGCACAAGAACAGAGGTCTGGGGGAGCACAGCACAAGAACAGAGGTCTGGGGGAGCACAGCAATAGAACAGAGGTCTGGGGGAGCACAGCACAAGAACAGAGGTCTGGGGGAGCACAGTACAAGAACAGGGATCTGGGGGAGCACAAGAACAGAGGTCTGGGGAGTGCAACACAAGAACAGAGGTCTGGGGGAGCACAGCACAAGAACAGAGGTCTGGGGGAGCACAGCACAAGGACAGAGGTCTAGGGGGGGGGACAGCACAAGAACAGAGGTCTGGGGGAGCACAGCGCAAGAACAGAGGTCTAGGGGGGGGCAGCACAAGAACAGAGGTCTGGGGGAGCACAGCACAAGAACAGAGGTCTAGGGGGGGGGACAGCACAAGAACAGAGGTCTGGGGGAGCACAGCACAAGAACAGAGGTCTGGGGGAGCACAGCACAAGAACAGAGGTCTGGGGGAGCACAGCACAAGAACAGAGGTCTGGGGGAGCACAGCACAAGAACAGAGGTCTGGGGGAGCACAGCACAAGAACAGAGGTCTGGGGGAGCACAGCACAAGAACAGAGGTCTGGGGGAGCACAGCACAAGAACAGAGGTCTGGGGGAGCACAGCACAAGAACAGAGGTCTGGGGGAGCACAGCATACAATTATGGCAGGTAGCCAGGAAAGCTTCGTAAGTATCCCAATGAAAACTTGGCAAGGAACATACAATCGGCTTTAAGAAACTGTCATCATGAAAAAATGAACTTTTTGATGTGGGGAATTTCTCTGGTAGATGCTTTGTAGCAGTGCAGGAAGCAGGGACACATGCAGAGTTAAAGTCCAAAAATCAAGTGTTTATTCACACTTCCTTGACAAAACACAAATTCAGCCTTGGCTTAGGCACATACAAAATAACAAAAATAAACCCTGCCCAGCTGGGCACTTCCTAATACAATAACAACCCCTAACTATACATGTACCAGGCTGCCTGGCACATGCTCTTGGCCAGCAGAATACCAGGAGGCACTCAGTTACCTTTGCTGTGTGAACACGGTCCAGCCTTCAGCTCTCCAGGTAGTGCCTCACCTACTGCTTCTGGCCTGCAGTCTTAATCAGGCTCTAAGGAGACCAGTGACCCGCCCCTGTGACCCCCCACCTGTGACCCGCACCTGTGACCTGCACCTGTGGGCTATACAAAAACCCAGGACTGAAGCCCGGGTGGAGTAGGACTCCCACTACCAGCCTACCCCTACTCCATAATAAGCAGGCCCATTACAAAGGTGTCTATGCTAGCGAGGCCAACATAGACCAAACAGACTTCCCCTGCTTACTATATGTCTGCATTAACCCTTGGGTTACTGCAGACAAATCCAGGGCTTTTACCAAGTATTTTTTTTATCTGCCTGTAGAGCAGATAGCGGTTATCCCGTGCGATACCTCTTACTTTCTCCCATACCATCCCCCTCAGTTCAGACCCACCGGGGCGAACTCCTGACATTAAACAATGGGGGTCATTTACTAAGGGGCCGATTCACGTTTTCCCGACGTGTTATCTGAATATTTCCGATTTGCGCCGACTTCCCCTGAATTGCCCTGGAATTTTGGCGCACGCGATCGGTTTTTGGCGCATCGGCGCTGGCATGCACGTGACGGAAATCGTGGGGGCGTGGCTGAACGAAAACCCGACGGATTCGGAAAAACCGCCGCATTTTTAAAAAAAACATGTGTTGTGAAACTTGCACTTTCCTTCACCAGGTACAGGCTGGTGAATTTCAGGGCATTCAAGCGGGCCTCGGGGAAATTCTGCGCAGCAGCGACATCTGGTGGACAGCGGAGGAACTACCTTAGTGAATCCCAGCCTGACCCGAATCCACCGCAGAGAACGTGCCGCTGGATCGCGAATGGACCGGGTAAGTAAATCTGCCCCATTGTGTCCGTGACAAGGCCCTGTAGTTTCCCAGCTCTGTGCTCCACCGTAAAACTGAAATTTTGGAGGGACAAGAACCACCTAGTGACCCTGGCGTTCTTCTCCTAAGTTCTACTCATCCATGTGAGATGAGAGTGGTCAGTTATGAGACGGAACTGTCATCCCAGCAAGTAGTACCGTAGGGACTCTAATGCCCACTTTATCGCCAGACATTCCTTCTCTACGATACTGTAATTTTCCTCTGCTGGCGTGAGCTTCCTGCTCAGGTAGGTAATGGGGTGTTCCTCTTCCTGCTCAGGTAGGTAATGGGGTGTTCCTCGCCATTCACCTCCTGAGAGAGGACAGCTCCCAGCCCTACATCTGACACATCCTTAATAAACTCTGCCTTGAAGTTTGGCGTTATGAGGACGGGGGATCCACACAGCGCAGACTTCAATGTCTGAAAAGCACCTTCTGCTTGTTCATTCCGCCGCACCATGGCAGGCGTTTTTCCCTTCAGCAGGTCTGTCAGGGGAGCGGACATGGTGGCAAAGTTTGGTATAAACCGTCTGTAGTACCCAACAATGCCAATGAATGCTATGACTTGTTTGGTGCTCACTGGTTGAGGCCAACCCGGGATAGAGTTGATCTTGTTGACCTGAGGTTTAATTATGCCTCGATCAATCACATACCCCAAATAGTGTGTCTCCTCCATTCCCAGCGCACACTTCTTGGGGTTTGCGGTCAGACCCGCTGCCCTTAGAGAGTTTACTATGGCCTGTACCTTGGCCAAGTGACTCTCCCAGTCATGGCTGAAGATGATGATATCATCCAGATAGGCGGAGGCGTATCTCCTATGTGGCTTTAACACTATGTCCATTAACCGTTGGAATGTTGCTGGGGCCCCGTGAAGCTGGAACGGTAACACAACATAGTGAAAAAGGCCCTCAGGGGTGGTAAAGGCTGTCTTTTCTTTAGCCCCATCTGTCAGGGGTACCTGCCAATAACCTTTAGTTAGATCCCGGGTAAAGTACCGAGCACCCCCTAGTCTCTCTATAAGCTCATCAACCCGTGGCATGGGATAGGCATCAAACTTAGACACCTCATTCAATTTTCTAAAATCGTTGCAAAATCGCAACGTTCCATCAGGTTTTGGAATTATGTACAGAGAATGTGGGCACTAAAATAGAAACTGTCTCAGATTGTTTCAGAATGTATGAACAATATATTAAATTTGATTAACTTATACCGATACAGTGATAAACAATAGCTGTTAAAAAACAGTAATTAAAAAGACCAATGTATAACACAGGAAAAATCTTCTAATAAAGTATATTTGTATATGTTTTCTGAATGTAAAGTAGTCCAAAAAGAGTACTGTTTCCCCGTGGCTGCTACTTTTCGGATCCCCAGTTACGTTTGTTGTTTTCCCATTACGGCGTTCCCCAAAACGGGAAACAACAAACGTAACTGGGGATTTTTGCCCACATTCTCTGTACATAATTGGTCAATCTCTATCCTTTATTGGTGAAAAGGTTTTATTGGCAGCACATAGAACTGGAAAGGTTGGAAATTGATAATTGCCACAACAACATCACCCAGGTTTGGGAATTAGAACATTTGGACTGGCCCACTCACTTTTTGACTCCTCAATAACTCGTAGTTTTAGCATCTTCTGAACCTCCTCTGATATGGCTTGTCTATGAGCCTCAGGTACGGCCTTGATCTTACCCTTACCCCTGGCTCAGTGACAATATCATGTTTAATTACAGATGTGTAGCCTGGCAACTCTCAGAACATATCTGTAATTCTTACTACAAACTCTCGAGCCTCTCGCGGTTGTCCTTTGGTAAGGGTATCGGCTATTCGCACCTCTGCATCCGGTACTGGCTTATCTGCAGCCTGTGAGGGTATCGCAGGAGGTGGACTAGCCTGAACCATCTCTGTAAGCAGACTGTCTTTGTCTTTCCAGGCCTTTAACAGATTTACATGATATGTCTGCTCGGGTTTTCTCCGTCCGGGCTGACGTATCCTGTAGTTCACCTCTCCTATTTTCTCTAGAATCTCATACGGTCCTTGTTATTTGGCAAGAAATTTACTCTCTACAGTGGGGACTAGCACAAGTACCTGATCACCGGGATTTTGCTGACCTGTTATAAACCTTCTTTGTGCCTTCTCCATATGCTATTACACTTTTGTGGGGGGTGGGTTCCCATGTCTCCTTGGCTATGTCTAGAAGGCCCATGGGATGTCTGCTGTACGCTAACTTGAACGGCGGAAACCCAGTAGAGGCTTGTGGGACTTCTCGGATGGCGAACATTAAATATGGCACCTACTGTAGCATACTCATTAGAGTTTTGTTAAACCGTTCTACCAATCCATCCGTCTGAGGATGATACACAGAGGTGCGTAACTGTTTAATATTAAAGAGCCGACATAGCTCCTTGGTTACATTTTAACATAAAAGGGGTTCCCTGATCTGTGAGGATCTCCTTGGGTAGTCCTACTTGGCAAAACATGGCAAACAATTCTTTAGCAATTAATTTTGCAGAGGTGTGCCGTAGTGGGATGGCCTCAGGATATCTGGTAGCATAGTCCATGACTACCAGAATCTGCTGGTGCCCCCGAGCAGATTTAACCAGAGGACCAACCAAATCCATAGCGACCCTTTGGATGGTACCTCAATAATGGACCAATGGACTTCGAAAGTGTACCATGGGAGCATGCAATTGACAATCAGGACAAGTTTCACGATATTTTTTTACCTTATCATACACTCCTGGCCAATAGAAATGCTGCAAGATGCGTTCCAGTGTTTTTGTGGTGCCTAGTTGTCCTCCCATAACATGTTTATGTGCAAGGTCCAATACCATTTGGCGATATGGCTGGGGAACCATTAATTGCTCCCGGGTTTCACCGTGCACCTTATCAACACGGTACAATAATTCCTGCTTAACCACCACTCGAGGAAACAACTTATCAGCACCTCTGTGCTGAGGAGGTACTCCATTAATTTCTACTACATTTTCTCTGGAGCGGACCAGAGTGGGGTCCTGGAGTTGTTCGGTACCGAAGTTGTCATGGGATACCTCCAAATCTGACAACTGCGGCCCTGTCACTACCTCCTCAGTTTCGCCTGCCATAACATCTAGGGGAAATGTTAAACTACCATCTTCTTCTATGGCTGCCACCCCTACAGCAGGAACCCCCGAGTGTGGGTCATTAGGTTCGGGTTCTGAGATCTGACCCGACGACACAGGAGAGTGAACCCGCAACTCTTAGTTTCCCCGCCATAATGTCCAGAACATGGGGAAGTCTCGTCCCAAGATAAGGTCAAGTATGACAACCCCTGCCTCATGTAGAGTCTCTCCACAAGAGGTCTGGAAGTTAATAACTGTAGTGGGGTAGTCCTTTACATCCCCATGGATGCACAGGACACCAATTGTGCGTCCTGTGACTGTCTTGGGGTCTATGAGGGACCCATTAATCAAGGTCACCCGACTGCCTGGGCCAACGCTGGATGCCCTGCCACAGTCACCCGGCACAGGTGGCGCTCATCAGCAGAGTCGGGGCTAGTAGCTGTGTAGACTGGGGAAGCATAGGGAGAAATCCTAGGTATTGCTTTTAGCCTGAGGGCTCAGAGGTGACATGACCTTCCGTGCTTTAGGGCCTGCCCTGGTATAAGGGGCTCCCTTATTTAGGGACTGGGTAGCACAAAATCTCTCCACCAACCCCACCAGTGCCCTGGCATCAGACAGGTCCCCATGTCCCACCCCGTGCTGGATCTCACCCGGCAAGGCCCTCAGGAAACGGTCCAAAACAACTTTCTCCACAATCTAGGCTGGGGTTTCTGCCTCCAACTTGAGCCACTTGCGGACCAAGTTAATTAGTTGGTGCATCTGTCCCCTCAGTGGTAGCGCCTCCTGGTAACTCCAGCTGTGCACTCTTTGAGTGCGTAGATGCAGATCCACTCCTAGTACCCTTGGGGTAGTCCCGGGCATCCTCCTCACTCAGATCATAGTATGCCTGCTGGGGATCAGCGACAAGGAAGGGGGCCAACACCTCTGCCCAGTATTGCTGTGGCAACCTCTCACGGGCGTCCTTCACAGTCATCGCTGGTACAGTCCTGTGTTGAGCAGTTGCCATAGCTGTCACCTGCTGGAGCAGCTGTTGCTATGCAGCAATTGCCTCCTCATGCCTTTTCTGTTGCTGCATGTTTGCCTGCTGCTGAGCCGCTAAGGCTTGTTGCTGAGCCTGTTGCTGCTGCTCATTGGACTGCACAAGCTGCTTTATTAACACTTCCATGGCTGTGGCTTGCAGCTTCAGCGCTGTCGACATCCAGGACATGGACTAGTGTGTACTTCACTGCAATTTGCCCGCATCCTCCACCATGTGTGGGGAATTTCTCTGGTAGATCCTTTGTAGCAGTGCCGGAAGCAGGGACACTTGCAGAGTTAAAGTCCAAAAATCAAGTGTTTATTCACACTCTCTTGACAAAACATAAATTCAGCCTTGGCTTAGGCACATACAAAATACAAAAAGAAACCCTGCCCGGCTGGGCACTGTCTCATACAATAACAGCACCTAACTATACATGTACCAGGCTGCCTGGCACATGCTCTTGGCCAGCAGAATATCAGTAGGCACTCAGTTACATTTGCTGTGTGAACACCATTTTTGTGCCATATTTGATCAAAATAATCAAATGAAGTTCATTTAGAAATGTCAAATCTCAAAACACACAAATCTCTAATATAAGTTACGTGAAATTGTGAATGTAGCTTTGGAAGGGAGTAGAGTATTAGTCGCTTTTCACAGTTCTGTGTAAAACAAGAACCTGGATTAGAAAAGATAATATAATAAGACTCGGGGGCATGGACTCATTTTCTGGGCTCAGTTCATCCATTAAGAAAGTAAATGGATCCGTGAAGAAAAAAAAAAAAATGTATGAATTTAATCATATATTAATGCAAAATATTTTAATTGGGGGTGTTAAGAATTTTTCCTCCTTCCTATGATAACACTTCTTGTCTCATGTATTCAAATTCACTTCATTATTTTGATATATTCTCAATCCTTTTATTTTTACTTCTCTGATCACAGACAAATCTTTTGTTAGGTAACAGAAATACAAGGAAACTGTTGAATACTGTTGATTACAAAGTTGCTACATTTCTTTCCTACTTGTATCAGCACCTGTAGGACTGGTTATAGTACAGGGTGACGGATGTAGCAGTGCTGAGCTTTCAAACTGAGTCATGGGGCACAACTATAGGGAAATCACATTGTGTTGTGTCATATGACACCAAAATACAGGTCGTCTCGCTCCATCATCTGAGCTCCGGCACTCTTCAGGATGCACTAAAACACAGCGCAGGAAACGCAGCTTTGCCACAGCTGTGGAAATCTAAATGCATTAATTAAATTGTTGTCCGGACACTTATCCGGGGAGTAAATTAAGGAACAAAATTGCCAGAAACCTCGGAATTAGATCTGTTTTCAGGTTAGGTGCTTGAAATCCACACGAGGACTGCTTTTGTTTGACATCTGCCTTTCAGCATGTGTTCATTGGGGAAAGCTGGGTTGTCATTCGGCTATGTCCTGACTGATGGACAGTTGACTCAGTCAGCTGCTGGGTGTGGCGTCCATTTCACCTTTTATGTTCACTGAGTTTTTTATAGGTTGTAGGTTAATTTCCCTCCCCTGACACTTGTTGTCCATGAACCCTACCACTGATTTTGTTATTCTGTGTATCTGACCTCTGCTACATTTGCTCAAGTAGCTCTTCCCTCTCGAGAGTCGGCCACAATATGAGGGGGCACAATATGAAGGGGAGATGACAGTCGTCGTGTGGACAGTCGTCCTCTACCCCTACATAAGAGGCTGCTCTACCATTACCATAGACACAGGTATCATCTACACCTAGAGGAGAGGCTGTTCTACCATAACCATAGACAGGGGGAATCCTCTACACCTAGAGGAGAGGAGGTTCTACCATCACCATAGACAGGGGCATCCTCTACACCTAGAGGAGAGGAGATTCTATCATCACCATAGACAGAGGGCATCCTCTACATCTAAAGGAGAGGAGGTTCTACCATCACCATAGACAGGGGACATCCTCTATACCTAGAGGAGAGGCAGTTCTACCATCACCATAGACAGGGGGCATCCTCTACACCTAAAGGAGAGGAGGTTCTACCATAACCATAGACAGGGGGAATCCTCTACACCTAGAGGAGAGGAGGTTCTACCATCACCATAGACAGGGGCATCCTCTACACCTAGAGGAGAGGAGATTCTATCATCACCATAGACAGAGGGCATCCTCTACATCTAAAGGAGAGGAGGTTCTACCATCACCATAGACAGGGGACATCCTCTACACCTAGAGGAGAGGAGGTTCTACCATCACGATAGACAGGGGGCATCCTCTACACCTAGAGGAGAGGCAGTTCTACCATCACCATAGACAGGGGACATCCTCTATACCTAGAGGAGAGGCAGTTCTACCATCACCATAGACAGGGGGCATCCTCTACACCTAAAGGAGAGGAGGTTCTACCATCACCATAGACAGGGTCATCCTCTACACCTAGATAAGAGGCTGCTCTACCATTACCATAGACAGGAGGCATCCTCTACACCTAGAGGAGAGGTGGTTATATCATCACCATAGACACGGGTATCCTCTACACCTAGAGGAGAGGTGGTTATATCATCACCATAGACACGGGTATCCTCTACACCTAGAGGGGAGGAGGTTCTACCATCACCATAGACAAGGGAGATCCTCTACACTATAGACAGGAGGCATCCTCTACACCTAGAGGAGAGGAGGTTCCACCATCACCATAGAAAGGGGGCATCCTCTACACCTAGAGGAGAGACTGTTCTATCATCACCATAGACGGGGCATCCTCTACACCTAGAAGAGAGGTGGTGCTACCATCACCATAGACAGGGGAATCCTCTACACCTAGAAGAGAGGAGGTTCTATCATCACCATAGACAGGGGAATCCTCTACACCTAGAAGAGAGGAGGTTCTATCATCACCATAGACAGGGGAATCCTCTACACCTAGAGGAGAGGAGGTTCTATCATCACCATAGACAGGGGAATCCTCTACACCTAGATGAGAGGAGGTTCTATCATCACCATAGACAGGGGCATCCTCTACACCTAGAGGAGAGGAGGTTCTACCATCACCATAGACAAGGGAGATCCTCTACACGTAGAGGAGAGGCTGCTCTACCATTACCATAGACACAGGTATCGTCTACACCTAGAGGAGAGGCAGTTCTACCATCACCATAGACAGGGGGCATCCTCTACACCTAAAGGAGAGGAGGTTCTATCATCACCATAGACAGAGGGCATCCTCTACATCTAGAGGAGAGGAGGTTCTACCATCACCATAGACAGGGGACATCCTCTATACCTAGAGGAGAGGCAGTTCTACCATCACCATAGACAGGGGGCAACCTCTACACCTAGATAAGAGGCTGCTCTACCATTACCATAGACAGGAGGCATCCTTTACACCTAGAGGAGAGGTGGTTATATCATCACCATAGACACGGGTATCCTCTACACCTAGAGGGGAGGAGGTTCTATCATCACCATTGACAGGGGGCATCCTCTACACCTAGAGGAGAGGAGGTTCTATCATCACCATAGACAGAGGGCATCCTCTACATCTAGAGGAGAGGAGGTTCTACCATCACCATAGACAGGGGACATCCTCTACATCTAGAGGAGAGGAGGTTCTACCATCACCATAGACAGGGGACATCCTCTACACCTAGAGGAGAGGAGGTTCCACCATCACCATAGAAAGGGGGCATCCTCTACACCTAGAGGAGAGACTGTTCTATCATCACCATAGACAGGGGGCATCCTCTACACCTAGAGGAGAAGAGGTTCTACCATCACCATAAACATGGGGCATCCTCTACACCTAGAGGAGAGGAGGTTCTACCATCACCATAGACGGGGCATCCTGTACACCTAGAAGAGAGGTGGTGCTACCATCACCATAGACAGGGGAATCCTCTACACCTAGAAGAGAGGAGGTTCTATCATCACCATAGACAGGGGAATCCTCTACACCTAGAAGAGAGGAGGTTCTATCATCACCATAGACAGGGGAATCCTCTACACCTAGAGGAGAGGAGGTTCTATCATCACCATAGACAGGGGGCATCCTCTACACCTAGAGGAGAGGCAGTTCTACCATCACCATAGACAAGGGAGATCCTCTACACGTAGAGGAGAGGCTGCTCTACCATTACCATAGACACAGGTATCGTCTACACCTAGAGGAGAGGCAGTTCGACCATCACCATAGACAGGGGGCCATCCTCTACACCTAGAGGAGAGGCAGTTCTACCATCACCATAGACAGGGGGCATCCTCTACACCTAGAAGAGCGGAGGTTCTACCATCACCATAGAGAGGGGACATCCTCTACACCTAGAGGAGAGGAGGTATCAGCACCTGTAGGACTGGTTATAATACAGGGTGACGGATGTAGCAATGCTGAGCTGGCAAACTGGGTCATGGGGCACAACTATAGGGAAATCACATTGTTGTCCGGACACTTATCCGGGGAGTAAATTAAGAAACAAAATTGCCAGAAACCTCGGAATTAGATCTGTTTTCAGGTTTACGTGCTTGAAATCCACACCGAGGACTGCTTTTGTTTGACATCTGCCTTTCAGCATGTGTTTATTGGGGAAAGCTGAGTTGTCATTCGGCTATGTCCTGACTGATGGACAGTTGACTCAGTCAGCTGCTGGGTGTGGCGTCCATTTCACCTTTTATGTTCACTGAGTTTTTTATAGGTTGTAGGTTAATTTCCCTCCCCTGACACTTGTTGTCCATGAACCCTACCACTGATTTTGTTATTCTGTGTATCTGACCTCTGCTACATTTGCTCAAGTAGCTCTTCTCTCGAGAGGGTCGGCCACAATATGAGGGGGCACAATATGAAGGGGAGATGAAAGTCGTCGTGTGGACAGTCGTCCTCTACCCCTAGATAAGAGGCTGCTCTACCATTACCATAGACACAGGTATCATCTACACCTATAGGAGAGGCTGTTCTACCATAACCATAGACAGGGGGAATGCTCTACACCTAGAGGAGAGGAGGTTCTACCATCACCATAGACAGGGGTATCCTCTACACCTGGAGGAGAGACGGTTCTACCATCACTATAGACAGGGGAATCCTCTACACCTAGAAGAGAGGCAGTTCTACCATCACCATAGAAAGGGGCATCCTCTACACGTAGAGGAAAGGCTGCTCTACCATTACCATAGACCCAGGTATCGTCTACACCTAGAGGAGAGGCTGTTCTACCATCACCATAGACAGGGGGCATCCTCTACACCTAGCGGAGAGGAGGTTCTACCATCACTATAGGCAGGGGGCATCCTCTACACCTAGAGGAGAGGAGGTTCTACCATCACCATAGACAGAGGGCATCCTCTACACCTAGAGCAGAGGAGGTTTTACCATCACCATAGACAGGAGGCATCCTCTACACCTAGAGGAGAGGAGGTTCTACCATCACCATAGACAGGGGGCATCCTCTACACCTAGAGGAGAGGAGGTTCTACCATCACCATAGACAGAGGGCATCCCCTACACCTAGAGGAGAGGAAGTTCTATCATCACCATAGACAAGGGACATCCTCTACACGTAGAGGAAAGGCCGCTTTACCATTACCATAGACACAGGTATCGTCTACACCAGGGGTCTCAAACTCAATTTACCTGGGGGCCGCTGGAGGTAGATTCTGGGTAAGGCTGGGCCGCATCAAGTTTTCCACACAAAATGCGCTTACAAAATATCATTATTCAGATTCAAATGTCATGGCGTCTCCCAGTGCAAGGAAAGCCCCAAGCTGGGAGACGTGTTTTCTCTATGAACGCGTCCTGTGTACCGAGGGGTCCCAAGCTCCTACCGCACTGAGCCCAGTCAGGGACACTCCATTCCATAAAAACTCCTGTACAAAAATAATTTTTTTTATTTGCCGGCAGCCATCGCTGTGAAAGCACCCGCGATCGGTGCTAGTACTGATCGCGGATGTTACCGGTAAGCAGTGGCGTAACTAGAGTCCTCTGGGCCCCAGGGCAAAATTCCCAACAGGGCCCCCCCCCCCAGTATGCATAAAAACATTGAACACCATCCACCAGTAGCAGTAATCAATGTCCCCCCCCACCACCATAAGCCATAATCAATGTCCCGCCTCACCAGAAGCCATAATTAAAGTCCCCCCTCACCAGTAGCCATAATTAAAGTCCCCCCTCACCAGTAGCCATAATCAATGTCCCCCCCACCAGTAGCCATAATTAAAGTCCCCCCCAGCAGTAGCCATAATCAATGTCCCCCCCACCAGTAGCCATAATTAAAGTCCCCCCCAGCAGTAGCTATAATTAATGTCCCCCCTCCAGTAGCCATAATCAATGCCCCCCCTCCACCAGTAGCCATAATTAATGCCCACCCCAGCAGTAGCCATAATTAATGTCCCCCCTCACCAGTAGCCATAATTAATGTCCCCCCCAGCAGTAGCTATAATTAATGTCCCCCCCAGCAGTAGCCATAATTAATGTCCCCCCTCACCAGTAGC
Source organism: Engystomops pustulosus (assembly GCF_040894005.1). Lineage (NCBI taxonomy): Eukaryota > Metazoa > Chordata > Amphibia > Anura > Leptodactylidae > Engystomops > Engystomops pustulosus. The sequence goes on from NC_092416.1 coordinate 19,833,237, forward strand.
CATAATTAATGTCCCCCCCAGCAGTAGCTATAATTAATGTCCCCCCCCCCTCCAGTAGCCATAATTAATGTCCCCCCCACCAGTAGCTATAATTAATGTCCCCCCCTCCAGCAGTAGCCATAATTAATGCCCCCCCCCACCAGTAGCCATAATTAATGTCCCCCCCAGCAGTAGCCATAATTAATGTCCCCCCCAGCAGTAGCTATAATTAATGTCCCCCCTCCAGTAGCCATAATTAATGTCCCCCCCAGCAGTAGCCATGATTAATGCCCCCCCCCTCCAGTAGCCATAATTAATATCCCCCCAGCAGTAGCCGTGATTAATGTCCCCCATAGGTAATATCCCCCCAAATTTCCTAACTTTCACCTATGCCCCCCCAAATAGAAACAGGGCCCCATATACTTAAGCAAGATAAAAAATAAAACTCTTACCTAGTTATCCCGCTCCTCTTCGCGCTCTCTCTTCTGCAGATCGGCGCAGGCGACGGCTGATGACGCGTCTGCCAGGTCAGGTGCCGGGTCATGGACCTCAGCAGACCCGGCGCAGGCAGACGTGTCGGCGTCTATGGATGCGATGGGTGGGAACGGCCGCTGAGGTGGGTGGGACGGTGGGCGGATCGGGGGCCCGTTCTTATTTTGAATTGGGACAGCTCCGGGCCCTCCCTGATCCAGCGCACGGACCAGATACAGAACAGTCCGTGCGCTGTAACGGGAAGGCCCGCGGCTGTCACAATTTAAAACATCTGCCCGCTGGGCTGCGCCGAGTTATCAGCGCAGCGCAGGGGTCAGGTGCGGGCCTCTGACTGACCATGGGCCCGGTCTCAGTCGCGACCCCTGCGACTGCGATCGGTACGCCACTGCCGGTAAGCCTTTGCTGCAATATGCAGCAAAGACTTACCGGCTGAGCCCTCTCCATGCAGCGCGACCAGGTGGGGGCCACAAAATATTGTCCCGCGGGCCGCAGTTGGCCCGCGGGCCGCGAGTTTGAGACCCCTGGTCTACACCTAGAGGAGAGGCTGTTCTAACATCACCATAGACAGGGGGCCATCCTCTACACCTAGAGGAGAGGCAGTTCTACCATCACCATAGACAGGGGGCATCCTCTACACCTAGATAAGAGGCTGCTCTACCATTACCATAGACAGGAGGCATCCTTTACACCTAGAGGAGAGGTGGTTATATCATCACCATAGACAGAGGGCATCCTCTACACCTAGAGGGGAGGAGGTCCTACCATCACCATAGACAGGGGGCATCCTCTACACCTGGAGGAGAGGTGGTTCTATCATCACATTAGACAGGAGACATCATCTACACCTAGAGTAGAGGAGGTTCTACCATCACCATAGACAGGGGGCATCCTCTACACCTAGAGGAGAGGAGGTTCTACCATCACCATAGACAGGGGGCATCCTCTACACCTAGAGGAGAGGAGATTATACTATCACCATAGACAGGGGGCATCCTCTACACCTAGAGGAGAGGAGGTTCTATCATCACCATAGACAGGGGGCATCCTCTACACCTAGAGGAGAGGAGGTTCTACCATCACCATAGACAGGGGACATCCTCTACACCTAGAGGAGAGGGGATTCTACCATCACCATAGACAGGGGCATCCTCTACACCTAGAGGAGAGGAGGTTCTACCATCACCATACACAGGGGCATCCTCTACACCTAGAGGAGAGACGGTTCTACCATCACCATAGACAGGGGCATCCTCTACACCTAGAGGAGAGGAGGTTCAACCATCACCATAGACAGGGGGCATCCTCTACACCTAGAGGAGAGGAGGTTCTACCATCACCATAGACAGGGGCATCCTCTACAACTAGAGGAGAGGAGCTTCTACCATCGCCATAGCCAGGGGGAATCTTCTACACCTAGAGGAGAGGAGGTTCTACCATTACCATAGACAGGGGGCATCTTCTACACCTGGAGGAGAGGAGGTTCTACCATCACCATAGACAGGGGGCATCCTCTACACCTAGAGGAGAGGAGGTTCTACCATCACCATGGACAGGGGGCATCCTCTACACCTAGAGGAGAGGAGATTATATCATCACCATAGATTATACCATCACACCTAGAGGAGAGGTGGTGCTACCATCACCATAGACAGGGGGCATCCTCTACACCTAGAGGAGAGGAGGTTCTACCATCACCATAGACAGGGGACATCCTCTACACCTAGAGGAGAGGAGGTTCTACCATCACCATAGAAAGGGGGCATCCTTTACAACTACAGGAGAGGAGGTTCTACCATCACCATAGACAGGGGGCATCCTCTACACCTAGGGCAGAGGAGGTTCTACTATCACCATAGACAGGGGGCATCCTCTACACCTAGAAAAGAGGTGGCTCTACCATCACCATAGACAGGGGGCATCCTCTACACCTAGAGAAAGAGGAGGTTCTACCATCGCCATAGACAGGGGCCATCCTCTATACCTAGAGGAGAGGAGGTTCTACCATTACCATAGACAGGGGACATCCTGTACACCTAGAGGAGAGGCAGTTCTACCATCACCATAGACAGGGGGTATCCTCTACACCTAGAGGTGAGGCATAGAGTTGCTCCTTATTCTACATAGGTGCAGGGTATAAGGAATGCTCAGATGGGGGGCAGTAATGCCATGTTTTGGCCAATTCCACCGCCGCCTGTGTAGCTCTTCACACTCCTCCACGCCCCTTGGCATGAAAGTGCTTTTTTAAATAAAGACAATTCAATTTAATTAGTTTAATAACTCCATTTATTAAATTGGGATTTTTCCATCCTTTACCATGTAGAATCATACCTCAAGGATTCACAACTTGGTGCTTTTTAGGAATTTGTTGTTTAGCGTCGCGGCAATACATGGGAAGGACACAAGGACCGGAGTTTCCAGATAAGAAGACGTATGGATTTCGGCAGAAACACCCCGGCACACATTCCTTTTCACACGGATCACCTTCATTTACTAAATGATCACAGTTGGGTGGGCAGGCGGAACCACATGCCTTCCATATTTTTTTCGAATGGCAGACTTTATCTATAAATAAATAAATAAATTAGTGAGTAGGGATGTGCAGACCCGTTTTAGTTCAAGTAAGATCAGAACTTGAAAATCCTGTTTGGGTAGGATCAGAGCTCCCTATGATATAATTACGCATGTTAAAGCGCATGCGCCAGGTCACATTAAACGTTACCGGCAACTTTACCAGAGGCACTAAAACACCTGTGATCGGTACTAGTGGCAGAGGGGGCGGGTTAAGCCAGATTTGGTATGAATCTGAACTTTGCCATTTGGGTCCGCTCATCCCTATTAGTAGGTCACAAAAAAATCCTGTGAAATCTGACTTGAAATCAGCCACATCTATATTATTTCGAAGTTGCTGTATCTTTAGCTTCATGGAAACAGTTCAGGTCCGACACTTTTGACAAATCCTGCATATTTTGCGTAGTGTCCCATTAAAGCACATGGGTCAGTGTTGTTATCTATCTATAGTAACTTCAACCCATTGGGGGTCATTTACTAAGGGCCCGATTTGCGTTTTCCCGACGTGTTACCGGAATATTTCTGATTTGCGCACGCGCCCCGGGATTTTGGCGCACGCGATCGGATTGTGGCGCATCGGTGCTGGCATGCACGCGACGGAAATCAGGGGTTGTGGCCGAACGAAAACCCGACAGATTTGGAAAAACCGCCACATTTAAAACAAAAAATTGGTTGCACGGGCCATACTCACATGCACCAGGAAGAGATCAGTGAACTCCGACGCAACTCAGCGGACCTCGGCGCAGCAGCGACACCTGGTGGACATCGGGCGCAGGACCTTCATGAATCGCCGGAAGACCCGATCGCTCGTCCGAGAAGCCGTCGCTGGAACACTAATGGACCGCGTAAGTAAATGAGCCCCAATATCGGGACACTCAGAAATCCACGTGATAGGGGATAACAATCTGATCAATGAGGGTCCCTTATCAATACAGAAAGCACAGCACAGCACTCAGGTCTACCTACAAGTCAGTGGGGCACATTTACTAAGGGTCCGCGGAACGCATTTCCGTTGGGTTTTTCCTGAGTTTTTCTGTTTTGCACCGCATTTAACAGGGGATTGTGGCTCAAGCAATCGGATTGTGGCGCATCGTCGCCTGCTTTCACATGACACGAATCTGGGGGGTGGTCGTCGGACGATCTGACGGATTCGGACAACGCGCAGGATTTAACATGTCAAATTGTGTCGCAAGACAAGCACTCACATACACCGGGAAGAAGAAGGTGAACTCCAGCGGACCTCAGCGGGGAAGCGAAACATGCAGGATCGGGCGGACCGTCCGGATCGGGGATCTCAACAGGACAGGGGAAGTAAATGTGCCCCAGTGTCCGTGAAAGTGGTGCATTACAAATTTCGGACACTATCATACTATAGAATAGAATGCCAGCACAGGACCCATGCTCAGTCTGTTACTCCTCCTATTACTCAGAGGTAGAGGTCCTGCATTGCCATTCCTGTGATCTGTGGTTCCCAACAGTTGGACCCTTACCGATCAGATAGCTATTCTCTGGATTGCTGTGTTCCCATTCTCGTGTTCGGTGTTGGTACCAGCCATCTTCTAACTAGGGGATAACTTTAAAGGAAATCTACCCCTAAAGTACAGTAAAATCCAGCTAAACCTACTCACATCAGGTGATCAATGTGCGGCAAAATGAAAGAAGACAGGCACCAGGATCAGGAATGAAGAGGACAATGGCTGAGGATGTGTGGCCTCATTTTACTGTCCTAGTGGTAGATTTCCTTTAATAGGGGGTGCAGACCAGACCCCTGGAAGGGTTGGGGGATCTACTACATTCCCATCATGTGAGTAACAAACAATATTATTAACTATTTCCTTTGAATACCAACCATTTTTTGGCCCTGAATAATCTTCGGCACCAATTGTGATCAGAGCTACAGGAGACAAAAGAGGAAGATCTTATTGACACACAAATATCCGTAGCCGTATTCAGCACCATAGACAGTTACATATACCACCAATATGGGACAATAACCCTGTAGTGTCTCGCAGAATCATGGAGGACTGTAGATGATCCTGTTGCTGGGAGCCTCTGATCCCAATTAGGATATCACCCAACCATCCAGGATCCAGCGGGACAGTCCCTAAATTTGTGCTCTGTCCCGCTGTCCCCTCCGGCTCCCGCTCCACACGCCTATAGGCTGCCATAATTGGCACAGTCTCTATAAAGAGAACTCTTAATTCCTGACCACAGAACAAACCCAAATCAGAAGAGCTTACAGCTTGGTGGCCATAATATAATAGGAAGTTGTGTGTTGGGGGCAGGACCGGATTATGACCCCCATGGTCCCTGGGCTGTAGGAATACTATAGCCCCTATAAGTGTGGAATCACTTCCTACATATGGGACTGGAAAAAGTTTCTTGGGGAATGAAGGATGCTGCTGCTTTTAATCTACAGTTTCAGGACTTTTGGAGGACCTTTTAAGGTCTTGAAATGGCTCTTGTGTATTGAGATGTATGATGGGCATTTCTCAGTAAGCATAGAGTGCTTATTGGGCATTATATGAGAGAGAGATGCTTGGGGGGCATAATATTAGGGGACGTTGTGTGGGGAGGGACATAATATGAGGGAGAACTGCATGGGGGGAGATATTATTCGGGGGAGTGCCTGGGATGGTCATAATATTAAGGGGATCTTCTGTGGGGCACAATATGAGAGGGAGCTGTGGATATATGACCATAATGGCCACTGAGGCCACAAAGTGAAGGGGAACTGGCAAAGGCACAAGGTGACAGATAGGGGGCACTAAGGGGGGCTTAAAACTGCAGCAAAAATGGTTTCAGATGGTTTCAAGTGAGGTTTTTAGACATTTTTTTGTGGGGGCACCAAAAGGTTAAATCCCGCAGCGATTATCAGATTCCGCAGATGTTGCAGGTTTTTGTCGCAGCGCATGGATGAGATTTCTACGGGATTTTACTTGTGTAGTTTGCAGCTAACTCACAGCCAAGTTACACCTCATGTCCCCAGGGGGTATTTTTTGGAATTTTACTTTAAAGGGTTTCTGTAATAACAACAAAACTGTCTGTATTACCAGAAACAGCGCCACCATAGTGTATAGGACATGTCTGGTATTGCAGATCCGTAATAATAACGATGACAGTGGAGATACCATTGATATACACCACAGTCTATAAAACAATAGGTTACATTCATCTGCCCTGTAAATTTAACACACAAGCATGACCACTGCCCATACCCCAAACTCATTAACCCTTAGAAAGTGACAATGCAGAATTTGACATCACAATTGGCTTACCAGATGCAGAAAGTAAGAGGGTTAAGCTCAGATTCCACATCTTTAATGGACCTCTCTGTATATGAAAGACAGAAAAGGGAAAAAAGGAACATTAATTTTTAAAATTTTTTGCCCCAATGTAATCTCCTGAATGGGAATGAAACCAGTGGGCTCCTGGTATAGATGGTGGTATGGGCAATGTCTGCGTGGGCACCAAAGAAATGAAGATGACCCTAATACTGACGGCTGTATGTTCTACCTCTATCTGGGTAACCTGGTAGTAATGGTGTTATACTCTGCCTCTATATGGGCACCCTAGTAATAATACTTGCATACTCTGCCTCTATGTGGGTGCCCTGGTAATAATACGTGCATACTCTGAGTCTATGTGGGCACCCCAGGAGTAATTCTTGCATACTTTGCCTCTATGTGGGCACCCTGGTAATAATACTTGCATACTCTGCCTCTATGTGGGCACCCTAGTTGTGATGTTGGCATGACCCACCTCTATGCGGGCACCCTAGTAATAATACTTGCATACTCTTCCTCTATGTGGGCACCCTAGTTGTGATGTTGGCATGACCCACCTCTATGTGGGCACCCTAGTAATAATACTTACATACTCTGAGTCTATGTGGGTGCCCTGGTAATCATACTTGCATACTCTGCCTCTATGTGGGTGCCCTGGTAATAATACTTGCATACTCTGAGTCTATGTGGGCACCCCAGGAGTAATTCTTGCATACTCTGCCTCTATGTGGGCACCCTGGTAATAATACTTGCATACTCTGCCTCTATGTGGGCACCCTAGTTGTGATGTTGGCATGACCCACCTCTATGTGGGCACCCTAGTAATAATACTTGCATACTCTTCCTCTATGTGGGCACCCTAGTTGTGATGTTGGCATGACCCACCTCTATGTGGGCACCCTAGTAATAATACTTACATACTCTGAGTCTATGTGGGCACTCTAGACGTAATTCTTGCATACTCTGCCTCTATGTGGGCACCCTGGTAATAATACTTGCATACTTTGCCTCTATGTGGGCACCCTAGGAGTAATTCCTGTATACTCTGCCTCTATGTGGGCACCCTAGGAGTAATTCCTGTATACTCTGCCTCTATGTGGGCACCCTAGGAGTAATTCCTGTATACTCTGCCTCTATATGGGCACCCTAGGAGTAATTCCTGTATACTCCGCCTCTATATGGGCACCCTAGGAGTAATTCCTGTATACTCAGCCTCTATGTGGGCACCCTAGAAGTAATTCCTGTATACTCTGCCTCTATATGGACACCCTAGGAGTAATTCCTGTATACTCTGCCTCTATGTGGGCACCCTAGGAGTAATTCCTGTATACTCAGCCTCTATATGGGCACCCTAGGAGTAATTCCTGTATACTCTGCCTCTATGTGGGCACCCTATGAGTAATTCCTGTATACTCAGCCTCTATATGGGCACCCTAGGAGTAATTCCTGTATACTCTGCCTCTATGTGGGCACCCTAGAAGTAATTCCTGTATACTCTGCCTCTATATGGACACCCTAGGAGTAATTCCTGTATACTCTGCCTCTATGTGGGCACCCTAGGAGTAATTCCTGTATACTCAGCCTCTATGTGGGCACCCTAGGAGTAATTCCTGTATAATCTGCCTCTATGTGGGCACCCTAGGAGTAATTCCTGTATACTCAGCCTCTATGTGGGCACCCTAGGAGTAATTCCTGTATACTCAGCCTCTATATGGGCACCCTAGGAGTAATTCCTGTATACTCTGCCTCTATGTGGGCACCCTATGAGTAATTCCTGTATACTCAGCCTCTATATGGGCACCCTAGGAGTAATTCCTGTATACTCAGCCTCTATATCGGTGCCCTAGGAGTAATTCTTGTATACTCAGCCTCTATATGGGCACCCTAGGAGTAATTCCTGTATACTCAGCCTCTATATGGGCACCCTAGGAGTAATTCCTGTATACTCTGCCTCTATGTGGGCACCCTAGGAGTAATTCCTGTATACTCTGCCTCTATGTGGGCACCCTAGGAGTAATTCCTGTATACTCAGCCTTAATGTGGGCACCCTAGGAGTAATGCCCTAGTAATAATACTTGCATACTCTGCCTTTATGTGGGCACCCTAGGAGTAATTCCTGTATACTCAGCCTCTATATGGGCACCCTAGGAGTAATTCCTGTATACTCAGCCTCTATGTGGGCACCCTAGGAGTAATTCCTGTATACTCTGCCTCTATGTGGGCACCCTAGGAGTAATTCCTGTATACTCTGCCTCTATATGGACACCCTAGGAGTAATTCCTGTATACTCTGCCTCTATGTGGGCACCCTAGAAGTAATTCCTGTATACTCTGCCTTTATATGGACACCCTAGGAGTAATTCCTGTATACTCTGCCTCTATGTGGGCACCCTAGAAGTAATTCCTGTATACTCTGCCTCTATGTGGGCACCCTAGAAGTAATTCCTGTATACTCTGCCTCTATATGGACACCCTAGGAGTAATTCCTGTATACTCTGCCTCTATGTGGGCACCCTAGGAGTAATTCCTGTATACTCAGCCTCTATGTGGGCACCCTAGGAGTAATTCCTGTATACTCTGCCTCTATGTGGGCACCCTAGGAGTAATTCCTGTATACTCTGCCTCTATGTGGGCACCCTAGAAGTAATTCCTGTATACTTTGCCTCTATATGGACACCCTAGGAGTAATTCCTGTATACTCTGCCTCTATGTGGGCACCCTAGGAGTAATTCCTGTATACTCAGCCTCTATGTGGGCACCCTAGGAGTAATTCCTGTATACTCTGCCTCTATGTGGGCACCCTAGGAGTAATTCCTGTATACTCTGCCTCTATGTGGGCACCCTAGAAGTAATTCCTGTATACTCTGCCTCTATATGGACACCCTAGGAGTAATTTATGTGTACTCTGCCTCTATGTGGGCACCCTGGTAATAATACTTGCATACTCTGCCTCTATGTGGGCACCCTAGGAGTAATTCTTGTATACTCTTCCTCTATGTGGGCACCCTATGAGTAATTCTTGTATACTCTGCCTCTATGTGGGCACCCTGGTAATAATACTTGCATACTCTGCCTCTATGTGGGCACCCTAGGAGTAATACTTGCATACTCTGCCTCTATGTGGGCACCCTAGGAGTAATACTTGTATACTCTGCCTCTATGTGGGCACCCTAGGAGTAATTCCTGTATACTCTGCCTCTATGTGTGCACCCTAGGAGTAATTCCTGTATACTCTGCCTCTATGTGGGCACCCTAGGAGTAATTTCTGTATATTCAGCCTCTATGTGGGCACCCTAGGAGTAATTCCTGTATACTCTGCCTCTATGTGGGCACCCTAGGAGTAATTCCTGTATACTCTGCCTCTATGTGGGCACCCTAGAAGTAATTCCTGTATACTCTGCCTCTATATGGACACCCTAGGAGTAATTCCTGTATACTCTGCCTCTATGTGGGCACCCTAGAAGTAATTCCTGTGTACTCTGCCTCTATGTGGGCACCCTGGTAATAATACTTGCATACTCTGCCTCTATGTGGGCACCATAGGAGTAATTCTTGTATACTCTGCCTCTATGTGGGCACCCTATGAGTAATTCTTGTATACTCTGCCTCTATGTGGGCACCCTGGTAATCATACTTGCATACTCTGCCTCTATGTGGGCACCCTGGTAATAATACTTGCATACTCTGCCTCTATGTGGGCACCCTAGGAGTAATACTTGTATACTCTGCCTCTATGTGGGCACCCTAAGAGTAATTCCTGTATACTCTGCCTCTATGTGTGCACCCTAGGAGTAATTCCTGTATACTCTTCCTCTATGTGGGCACCCTGGTAATAATACTTGCATACTCTGCCTCTATGTGGGCACCCTAAGAGTAATTCCTGTATACTCTGCCTCTATGTGTGCACCCTAGGAGTAATTCCTGTATACTGCGCCTCAATGTGGGCACCCTAATAATGACAGCTGTATGTCCTACCTCTATTTTGGCACCTCTATATAGGTCTGGCATACTCTAAAAAGTGAAGTTTCTGATCCAGATGCAACTTCCTATACAGTAATTCCTGTATATTCTGCCTCTATGTGGGCACCCTGGTAATAATACTTACATACTCTGCCTCTATGTGGGAACCCTAGGAGTAATTCCTGTATACTCAGCCTCTATATGGGCACCCTAGGAGTAATTCCTGTATACTCTGCCTCTATGTGGGCACCCTAGGAGTAATTCCTGTATACTCAGCCTCTATGTCGGTGCCCTAGGAGTAATTCCTGTATACTCTGCCTCTATATCGGTGCCCTAGGAGTAATTCCTGTATACTCTGCCTCTATGTGGGTGCCCTAGGAGTAATTCCTGTAAACTCTGCCTCTATATGGATACCCTAGGAGTAATTCCTGTATACTCTGCCTCTATGTGGGCACCCTAGGAGTAATTCCTGTATACTCTGCCTCTATGTGGGCACCCTAGGAGTAATTCCTGTATACTCTTCCTCTATGTGGGCACCCTGGTAATAATACTTGCATACTCTGCCTCTATGTGGGCACCCTAGGAGTAATTCTTGTATACTCTGCCTCTATGTGGGCACCCTAGGAGTAATTCCTGTATACTACGCCTCAATGTGGGCACCCTAATAATGACAGCTGTATGTCCTACCTCTTTTTTGGCACCTCTGTCTGGCATACTCTAAAAAGTGAAGTTTCTGATCCAGCCGTGTTAGAAGCAACTTTTATTCTTTTTTCAAATTGTTACAATCCCTGGTGTGAATCTGGTTAACGCGCTTCGAACTGACTAGCCGTTCTTTGTCATGGAATACTCTAAACTCTTTGTGGGCACCGGAAAAGTGATGGTTGTGTGGTCGACTTTCTTTGTTGGCGTCCTAGTGATGGTGCTGAGATACTATTGTTATGTGTGACTACCCTTTAATTTAGCGCTCAGTACTCAGTGCGCACTCTTTTAGTGATGGTGTTATAGAATGCCACTGTGTTTTCAACCTATTAATTATACTGCAATATTCTACTGCATTGTGGGCTTCCTAGTATATGGTCCACCTATATATGAGACCCACACAAGAGATACTGGTGTACAATACCGCTACCGCGTTACAATCATGCGTTGTGTGGGCACCCTAATATTGTTGCTGGCATACTCTACTACTCTAGGTGCCTGAATACATAGAATATCAGATGAATATAATGTAGAAGGTCCTTATACTCACAATTCAGCGATCGTCTCTTCACTACAGAATTTTCTTTCTCCCACTGCAGCAATAAATCTTTTGATGCCCGGTAAAAATGGGTGGCCAGTGGGTGTTTTACATGACACACCCCATTATACACACACGATGATAACAATAGTGTCCCATGGGCAGAAAACAACCATTTTCATATTATTATTATTAGAAATATTATTATTTTACAAGAAATTTTGGATAGATTCAGATTATATGTCAAAAGGTAGGCTATAAGTGGTGGCTGATATTCTGTAGAGATCCTGAGTGTTAATTAATTGCTTTCTTTTTTGGGTTGAACAGAGGTCTGGGGGAGCACAGCACAAGAACAGAGGTCTGGGGAGCACAGCACAAGAACAGAGGTCTGGGGGAGCACAGCACAAGAACAGAGGGCTGGGGGAGCACAGCACAAGAACAGAGGGCTGGGGGAGCACAGCACAAGAACAGAGGTCTGGGGGAGCACAGCACAAGAACAGAGGTCTGGGGGAGCACAGCACAAGAACAGAGGTCTGGGGGAGCACAGCACAAGAACAGAGGTCTGGGGGAGCACAGCACAAGAACAGAGGTCTGGGGGAGCACAGCACAAGAACAGAGGTCTGGGGAGCACAGCACAAGAACAGAGGTCTGGGGGAGCACAGCACAAGAACAGAGGTCTGGGGGAGCACAGCACAAGAACAGAGGTCTGGGGGAGCACAGCACAAGAACAGAGGTCTGGGGAGCACAGCACAAGAACAGAGGTCTGGGGGAGCACAGCACAAGAACAGAGGTCTGGGGGAGCACAGCACAAGAACAGAGGTCTGGGGGAGCACAGCACAAGAACAGAGGTCTGGGGGAGTACAGCACAAGAACAGAGGTCTGGGGGAGCACAGCGCAAGAACAGAGGTCTGGGGGAGCACAGCACAAGAACAGAGGTCTGGGGGAGCACAGCACAAGAACAGAGGTCTGGGGGAGCACAGCACAAGAACAGAGGTCTGGGGGAGCACAGCACAAGAACAGAGGTCTGGGGAGCACAGCACAAGAACAGAGGTCTGGGAGAGCACAAGAACAGAGGTCTGGGGGAGCACAGCACAAGAACAGAGGTCTGGGGAGCACAGCACAAGAACAGAGGTCTGGGGGAGCACAGCACAAGAACAGAGGTCTGGGGGAGCACAGCACAAGAACAGAGGTCTGGGGGAGCACAGCACAAGAACAGAGGTCTGGGGGAGCACAGCACAAGAACAGAGGTCTGGGGGAGCACAAGAACAGAGGTCTGGGGGAGCACAAGAACAGAGGTCTAGGGGAGCACAAGAACAGAGGTCTAGGGGAGCACAAGAACAGAGGTCTGGGGGAGCACAGCACAAGAACAGAGGTCTGGGGGAGCACAGCACAAGAACAGAGGTCTGGGGGAGCACAGCACAAGAACAGAGGTCTGGGGGAGCACAGCACAAGAACAGAGGTCTGGGGGAGCACAGCACAAGAACAGAGGTCTGGGGAGGCACAGCATAAGAACAGAGGTCTGGGGGAGCACAGCACAAGAACAGAGGTCTGGGGGAGCACAGCACAAGAACAGAGGTCTGGGGGAGCACAGCACAAGAGCAGAGGTCTGAGGGAGCACAAGAACAGAGGTCTGGGGAGGCACAGCATAAGAACAGAGGTCTGGGGGAGCACAGCACAAGAACAGAGGTCTGGGGGAGCACAGCACAAGAACAGAGGTCTGGGGGAGCACAGCACAAGAGCAGAGGTCTGGGGGAGCACAGCACAAGAACAGAGGTCTGGGGGAGCACAGCACAAGAACAGAGGTCTGGGGGAGCACAGCGCAAGAACAGAGGTCTGGGGGAGCACAGCACAAGAACAGAGGTCTGGGGGAGCACAGCACAAGAACAGAGGTCTGGGGGAGCACAGCACAAGAGCAGAGGACTGAGGGAGCACAAGAACAGAGGTCTGGGGAGGCACAGCATAAGAACAGAGGTCTGGGGGAGCACAGCATAAGAACAGAGGTCTGGGGGAGCACAGCACAAGAACAGAGGTCTGGGGGAGCACAGCACAAGAACAGAGGTCTGGGGGAGCACAGCACAAGAGCAGAGGTCTGGGGGAGCACAGCACAAGAACAGAGGTCTGGGGGAGCACAGCACAAGAACAGAGGTCTGGGGGAGCACAGCGCAAGAACAGAGGTCTGGGGGAGCACAGCACAAGAACAGAGGTCTGGGGGAGCACAGCACAAGAACAGAGGTCTGGGGGAGCACAGCACAAGAACAGAGGTCTGGGGAGCACAGCACAAGAACAGAGGTCTGGGAGAGCACAAGAACAGAGGTCTGGGGGAGCACAGCACAAGAACAGAGGTCTGGGGGAGCACAAGAACAGAGGTCTGGGGGAGCACAGCACAAGAACAGAGGTCTGGGGGAGCACAGCACAAGAACAGAGGTCTGGGGGAGCACAAGAACAGAGGTCTGGGGGAGCACAGCACAAGAACAGAGGTCTAGGGGAGCACAAGAACAGAGGTCTGGGGGAGCACAGCACAAGAACAGAGGTCTGGGGGAGCACAGCACAAGAACAGAGGTCTGGGGGAGCACAGCACAAGAACAGAGGTCTGGGGGAGCACAGCACAAGAACAGAGGTCTGGGGGAGCACAGCACAAGAACAGAGGTCTGGGGAGGCACAGCATAAGAACAGAGGTCTGGGGGAGCACAGCACAAGAACAGAGGTCTGGGGGAGCACAGCACAAGAACAGAGGTCTGGGGGAGCACAGCACAAGAGCAGAGGTCTGAGGGAGCACAAGAACAGAGGTCTGGGGAGGCACAGCATAAGAACAGAGGTCTGGGGGAGCACAGCAAAAGAACAGAGGTCTGGGGGAGCACAGCACAAGAACAGAGGTCTGGGGGAGCACAGCACAAGAACAGAGGTCTGGGGGAGCACAGCACAAGAGCAGAGGTCTGGGGGAGCACAGCACAAGAACAGAGGTCTGGGGGAGCACAGCACAAGAGCAGAGGTCTGGGGGAGCACAGCACAAGAACAGAGGTCTGGGGGAGCACAGCACAAGAACAGAGGTCTGGGGGAGCACAGCACAAGAACAGAGGTCTGGGGGAGCACAGCACAAGAGCAGAGGTCTGAGGGAGCACAAGAACAGAGGTCTGGGGAGGCACAGCACAATAACAGAGGTCTGGGGGAGCACAGCACAAGAGCAGAGGTCTGGGGGAGCACAGCACAGGAACAGAAGTCTGGGGGAGCACAGCACAAGAAAAGAGGAGCAGGGGGAGCACAGCACAAGAACAGAGGTCTGGGGGAGCACAGCTCAAGAACAGAGGTCTGGAGGAGCACAGCACAAGTACAGACAACTGGGGGAGCACAGCACAAGAACAGAGGTCTGGGGAGCACAGCACAAGAACAGAGATCTGGGGAGCAAAGCACAAGAACAGAGGTCTGGGGGAGCACAGCACAAGAACAGAGGTCTGGGGGAGCATAGCACAAGAACAGAGGTCTGGGGGAGCACAGCACAGGAACAGAGGTCTGGCGGAGCACAGCACAAGAACAGAGGTCTGGGGAGCACAGCACAAGAACAGAAGTCTGGAGGAGCACAGCACAAGAACAGAGGTCTGGAGGAGCACAGCACAAGAACAGAGGTCTGGGGGAGCACAGCACAAGAACAGAGGTCTGGGGAGAACAGCACAAGAACAGAGGTCTGGGGGAGCACAGCACAAGATCAGAGGTCTGGGGGAGCACAGCACAAGATCAGAGGTCTGGGGGAGCACAGCACAAGAACAGAGGTCTGGGGAGCACAGCACAAGAACAGAGGTCTGGGGAGAACAGCACAAGAACAGAGGTCTGGGGGAGCACAGCACAAGAACAGGGGTCTGGGGGAGCACAGCACAAGATCAGAGGTCTGGGGGAGCACAGCTCGAGAACAGAGGTCTGGGGGAGCACAGCACAAGAACAGAGGGCTGGGGGAGCACAGCACAAGAGCAGAGGTCTGGGGGAGCAGAGCACAAGAACAGAGGTCTGGGGAGCACAGCACAAGAACAGAGATCTGGGGAGCACAGCACAAGAACAGAGGTCTGGGGGAGCACAGCACAAGAACAGGGGTCTGGGGGAGCACAGCACAAGATCAGAGGTCTGGGGGAGCACAGCTCGAGAACAGAGGTCTGAGGGAGCACAAGAACAGAGGTCTGGGGAGGCACAGCACAAGAACAGAGGTCTGGGGGAGCACAGCACAAGAGCAGAGGTCTGGGGGAGCACAGCACAAGAACAGAGGTCTGGGGGAGCACAGCACAAGAACAGAGGTCTGGGGAGCACAGCACAAGAACAGAGATCTGGGGAGCACAGCACAAGAACAGAGGTCTGGGGGAGCACAGCACAAGAACAGAGATCTGGGGAGCACAGCACAAGAACAGAGGTCTGGGGGAGCAGAGCACAAGAACAGAGGTCTGGGGAGCACAGCACAAGAACAGAGGTCTGGGGGAGCACAGCACAAGAACAGAGGTCTGGGGGAGCACAAGAACAGAGGTCTGGAGGAGCACAACACAAGAACAGAGGTCTGGGGGAGCACAGCACAAGAACAGAGGTCTGGGGGAGCACAGCACAAGAACAGAGGTCTGGGGGAGCACAGCAATAGAACAGAGGTCTGGGGGAGCACAGCACAAGAACAGAGGTCTGGGGGAGCACAGCACAAGAACAGAGGTCTGGGGGAGCACAGCACAGGAACAGAGGTCTGGCGGAGCACAGCACAAGAACAGAGGTCTGGGGAGCACAGCACAAGAACAGAGGTCTGGAGGAGCACAGCACAAGAACAGAGGTCTGGAGGAGCACAGCACAAGAACAGAGGTCTGGGGGAGCACAGCACAAGAACAGAGGTCTGGGGAGAACAGCACAAGAACAGAGGTCTGGGGGAGCACAGCACAAGATCAGAGGTCTGGGGGAGCACAGCACAAGATCAGAGGTCTGGGGGAGCACAGCACAAGAACAGAGGTCTGGGGAGCACAGCACAAGAACAGAGGTCTGGGGAGAACAGCACAAGAACAGAGGTCTGGGGGAGCACAGCACAAGAACAGAGGTCTGGGGGAGCACAGCTCGAGAACAGAGGTCTGGGGGAGCACAGCACAAGAACAGAGGTCTGGGGAGCACAGCACAAGAACAGAGATCTGGGGAGCACAGCACAAGAACAGAGGTCTGGGGGAGCACAGCACAAGAACAGAGATCTGGGGAGCACAGCACAAGAACAGAGGTCTGGGGGAGCAGAGCACAAGAACAGAGGTCTGGGGAGCACAGCACAAGAACAGAGGTCTGGGGGAGCACAGCACAAGAACAGAGGTCTGGGGGAGCACAAGAACAGAGGTCTGGAGGAGCACAACACAAGAACAGAGGTCTGGGGGAGCACAGCACAAGAACAGAGGTCTGGGGGAGCACAGCACAAGAACAGAGGTCTGGGGGAGCACAGCAATAGAACAGAGGTCTGGGGGAGCACAGCACAAGAACAGAGGTCTGGGGGAGCACAGCACAAGAACAGAGGTCTGGGGGAGCACAGCACAGGAACAGAGGTCTGGCGGAGCACAGCACAAGAACAGAGGTCTGGGGAGCACAGCACAAGAACAGAGGTCTGGAGGAGCACAGCACAAGAACAGAGGTCTGGAGGAGCACAGCACAAGAACAGAGGTCTGGGGGAGCACAGCACAAGAACAGAGGTCTGGGGAGAAAAGCACAAGAACAGAGGTCTGGGGGAGCACAGCACAAGATCAGAGGTCTGGGGGAGCACAGCACAAGATCAGAGGTCTGGGGGAGCACAGCACAAGAACAGAGGTCTGGGGAGCACAGCACAAGAACAGAGGTCTGGGGAGAACAGCACAAGAACAGAGGTCTGGGGGAGCACAGCACAAGAACAGAGGTCTGGGGGAGCACAGCTCGAGAACAGAGGTCTGGGGAGCACAGCACAAGAACAGAGGTCTGGAGGAGCACAGCACAAGAACAGAGGTCTGGAGGAGCACAGCACAAGAACAGAGGTCTGGGGGAGCACAGCACAAGAACAGAGGTCTGGGGAGAACAGCACAAGAACAGAGGTCTGGGGGAGCACAGCACAAGATCAGAGGTCTGGGGGAGCACAGCACAAGATCAGAGGTCTGGGGGAGCACAGCACAAGAACAGAGGTCTGGGGAGCACAGCACAAGAACAGAGGTCTGGGGAGAACAGCACAAGAACAGGGGTCTGGGGGAGCACAGCACAAGATCAGAGGTCTGGGGGAGCACAGCTCGAGAACAGAGGTCTGGGGGAGCACAGCACAAGAACAGAGGGCTGGGGGAGCACAGCACAAGAGCAGAGGTCTGGGGGAGCAGAGCACAAGAACAGAGGTCTGGGGAGCACAGCACAAGAACAGAGATCTGGGGAGCACAGCACAAGAACAGAGGTCTGGGGGAGCACAGCACAAGAACAGGGGTCTGGGGGAGCACAGCACAAGATCAGAGGTCTGGGGGAGCACAGCTCGAGAACAGAGGTCTGAGGGAGCACAAGAACAGAGGTCTGGGGAGGCACAGCACAAGAACAGAGGTCTGGGGGAGCACAGCACAAGAGCAGAGGTCTGGGGGAGCACAGCACAGGAACAGAAGTCTGGGGGAGCACAGCACAAGAACAGAGGTCTGGGGGAGCACAACTCAAGAACAGAGGTCTGGGGGAGCACAGCACAAGAACAGAGGTCTGGGGGAGCAGAGCACAAGAACAGAGGTCTGGGGAGCACAGCACAAGAACAGAGGTCTGGGGGAGCACAGCACAAGAACAGAGGTCTGGGGAGCACAGCACAAGAACAGAGATCTGGGGAGCACAGCACAAGAACAGAGGTCTGGGGGAGCACAGCACAAGAACAGAGGTCTGGGGAGCACAGCACAAGAACAGAGGTCTGGGGGAGCACAGCACAAGAACAGAGGTCTGGGGGAGCACAAGAACAGAGGTCTGGAGGAGCACAACACAAGAACAGAGGTCTGGGGGAGCACAGCACAAGAACAGAGGTCTGGGGGAGCACAGCACAAGAACAGAGGTCTGGGGGAGCACAGCAATAGAACAGAGGTCTGGGGGAGCACAGCACAAGAACAGAGGTCTGGGGGAGCACAGCACAAGAACAGAGGTCTGGGGGAGCACAGCTCAAGAACAGAGGTCTGGGGAGCACAGCACAAGAACAGAGATCTGGGGAGCACAGCACAAGAACAGAGGTCTGGGGGAGCACAGCACAAGAACAGAGGTCTGGGGGAGCACAGTACAAGAACAGAGGTCTGGGGGAGCACAGCACAAGAACAGGGGTCTGGGGGAGCACAGCACAAGATCAGAGGTCTGGGGGAGCACAGCTCGAGAACAGAGGTCTGAGGGAGCACAAGAACAGAGGTCTGGGGAGGCACAGCACAAGAACAGAGGTCTGGGGGAGCACAGCACAAGAGCAGAGGTCTGGGGGAGCACAGCACAGGAACAGAAGTCTGGGGGAGCACAGCACAAGAACAGAGGTCTGGGGGAGCACAACTCAAGAACAGAGGTCTGGGGGAGCACAGCACAAGAACAGAGGTCTGGGGGAGCAGAGCACAAGAACAGAGGTCTGGGGAGCACAGCACAAGAACAGAGGTCTGGGGGAGCACAGCACAAGAACAGAGGTCTGGGGGAGCACAAGAACAGAGGTCTGGAGGAGCACAACACAAGAACAGAGGTCTGGGGGAGCACAGCACAAGAACAGAGGTCTGGGGGAGCACAGCACAAGAACAGAGGTCTGGGGGAGCACAGCAATAGAACAGAGGTCTGGGGGAGCACAGCACAAGAACAGAGGTCTGGGGGAGCACAGCACAAGAACAGAGGTCTGGGGGAGCACAGCTCAAGAACAGAGGTCTGGGGAGCACAGCACAAGAACAGAGATCTGGGGAGCACAGCACAAGAACAGAGGTCTGGGGGAGCACAGCACAAGAACAGAGGTCTGGGGGAGCACAGTACAAGAATAGAGGTCTGGAGGAGCACAGCTCAAGAACAGAGGTCTGGGGAGCACAGCACAAGAACAGAGATCTGGGGAGCACAGCACAAGAACAGAGGTCTGGGGGAGCACAAGAACAGAGGAGCAGGGGGAGCACAGCACAAGAACAGAGGTCTGGGGAGCACAGCACAAGAACAGAGGTCTGGGGGAGCACAGCACAAGAACAGAGGTCTGGGGGAGCACAGCACAAGAACAGAGGTCTGGGGGAGCACAGCACAAGAACAGAGGTCTGGGGGAGCACAGCAATAGAACAGAGGTCTGGGGGAGCACAGCACAAGAACAGAGGTCTGGGGGAGCACAGCTCAAGAACAGAGGTCTGGGGAGCACAGCACAAGAACAGAGATCTGGGGAGCACAGCACAAGTACAGAGGTCTGGGGGAGCACAGCACAAGAACAGAGGTCTGGGGAGCACAGCACAAGAACAGAGGTCTGGGGGAGCACAGCACAAGAACAGAGGTCTGGGGGAGCACAGCACAAGAACAGAGGTCTGGGGGAGCACAACACAAGAACAGAGGTCTGGGGGAGCACAGCACAAGAACAGAGGTCTGGGGGAGCACAGCACAAGAACAGAGGTCTGGAGGAGCACAGCACAAGAACAGAGGTCTGGGGGAGCACAGCACAAGAACAGAGGTCTGGGGGAGCACAGCACAAGAACAGAGGTCTGGGGGAGCACAGCACAAGAACAGAGGTCTGGGGGAGCACAGCACAAGAACAGAGGTCTGGGGGAGCACAGCACAAGAACAGAGGTCTGGGGGAGCACAGTTCTAAGTTCTTTCTTCTGTATGTTCTTTATGTGGGTTCCCCATGTGAGCACCAATGAGGACAAGTAGTAATGGAGCACAGCACAAGACAAGTAGTAATGGAGCACAGTAGAGCAGATAGAAGTCTGTAGATGCTTATTTTTATTAGCAGAGGACTGGTTGTACATCGTTACTGTCTATGTGACATCTATCTTACAGACATTGCTACTTCTGATGTTATTATACAATCAGTTATCACAGTCCGGCCGCCATCTCCTGACTTCTTATGCCTCAGTATGGAAGGAACCTCTTTGGGCAGTTCTGGAACAGGACACAGTCGCCAGAATTCCCTTGCTTAAAGATGTACGGATATTTACAGAAGCAGCCACTTATGCATTGCTTTGTGCAGACCAGATTGGCTTGGTAGGCGTAATTGGCGCAGTTTGCAGGGCAGGCAGATCCGCATGTTATATGTTCCTGGTGCGTGGAGCAATCTGGAAAATGCAAAAGAAAAAGGACAAAAAAATTAGGTACAAAACAAGGCTGGTGCAGAGGTACCAAACCCAATAGTGATAAAAGGTCCTGGATTTTCAGCCGTCTTGTTTTTCATTCTAAAACTACCTTTTCAAATTATTAATGAGCCTGATGGACTCTGGGAGACGTTACCAGAGCCCCTTTATGCTGCATCTTCACAGGCTATTACACTGTCTCATCTTCCTTCTGCTACCTCAGTTCTTTCTCTTCCCTCTACCTAATGTAATATCTCTGCTGCAGAGGAAGTTTCAGCACAGAGGAGCTCTGGTAACACACCCAGTACCCTTCAGGATCATTAGCATGATTTATAAGTTGATTTTAGAAGAAAGGAGGCCACCTACAACAAATATAAGACGATTACCACGGTCATTGCTGGATTTTGATGGTACACTTCCTTTTATTTTCTATTTACTTTACTCCATTCACATTCAAAGCTGTTGCAAAATTTGGTGCCTTCTTTTGGACACAAATAGTAGTAAAACCATATCTCTGCTGTGCTACCAAACTGCACTGATCAATGTTACACAGGATTTCAGTAAAATTGTGATTTCATCTTTGGAAGGGACTAGAACAGTGGTTCTCAACTAATGGGTCACAAACCTTTTGTGTCTACTGACTGCTGGGGGCATCACTGTATCTGCTGCCTACTGGGGGATTCATTGTAACTATTGGGGTCATCACTGTAACTAGGGACTTCTGGGGACATCACTGTGTCTATTGGTGGTCATAGCTGTGACTACTGACTTCTAGGGAGCATCACGGTGACTACTGGGGTCATCACTGTGACTACTGACTGCTGGGGGCATCACTGTATCTGCTGCCTACTGGGGGAATCATTGTAACTATTGGGGTCATCACTGTAGCTAGGGACTCCTGGGGACATCACTGTGTCTATTGGTGGTATAGCTGTGACTACTGACTTCTAGGGGGCATCACTGTGACTACTGGGGTCATCACTGTGACGACTGACTGCTAGGGTCATCACTGTAACTCATGACTGCTGGGGGCATCTCTGTGTCTACTGATTACTGGGGGTATCACTGTGACTATTGGGGTCATCACTATAACTACTGTCTACTCGGAGCATCACTGTGACTATTGGTGTCAACATTGTGACTACTAGCTATTAGTGGCATCACTGTGACTACTAATTACTTATGTCATCACTGTGAATACTAGCTATTAGGGGTATCACTGTGACTATTGGGCCATCACTGTGACTACTGGCTACTGGGAGCATCACTGTGACTTTTGGGGTCACGTCTGATTACTTGAGTCATTAATGTGACTACAAGCTACTAGGGGCATCACTGTGACTATTGGGGTCATCACTGTGACTACTTGCTACTGGGGGGGATCACTGTGACTGCTGGCTACTGGGGGAATCACTGTGTCTACTGACTACTTGGGGCATCTCTGTGACTGTTGGATCATCACAATGACTACTGGCTACTGCGAGCATCACTGTGACTATTGGTGTCATCAGTGTGACTACTGATTACTTGGGCCATCACTATGACTATTGAATCCAGGGAGCATCACTGTGATTTTTTGGGTCACTAGTGGTTACTTGGGTCATCAATGTGACTATTAGCTACTAGTGGCATCACTGTGCCTACTGGTTACTTTGGTCATTACTGTAACTACTGGATGGATCAATGAGACTACTGGCAGCTGGGGGTTTCTTTGTGACTACTGGGTGGGATCACTGTGACTACTGGATACTGGGGGGATCACTGTGACTACTGGGTACTGGGAAGATCACTGTGACTACTGGGTACTGGGGGGGTCACTGTGACCACTACTGGGGGGATCACTGTAACTACTGGATACTTGGGGGATCTGTGACTACTAGATTCTCGGGGGACTATTGTGACTACTGGATACTCAGGAGATGACTGTGACTACTGGATACTCGGGGGATCTGTGACTACTGGATACTGGGGGGACTATTGTGACTACTGGATACTCGGGAGATGACTGTGACTACTGGATACAGGGGAGATGACTGTGACTACTGGATACTGGGGAGATGACTGACTACTGGATACTGGGGAGATGACTGTGACTACTGGATACTGGGGAGATGACTGTGACTACTGGATACTGGGGAGATGACTGTGACTACTGGATACTGGGGAGATGACTGTGACTACTGTGGATACTGGGGAGATGACTGTGACTACTGGATACTGGGGAGATGACTGTGACTACTGGATACTGGGGAGATGACTGTGACTACTGGATACTGGGGAGATGACTGTGACTACTGTGGATACTGGGGAGATGAATGTGACCACTGGATACTGGGGAGATGACTGTGACTACTGGATACTGGGGAGATGACTATGACTATTGAATCCAGGGAGCATCACTGTGATTTTTTGGGTCACTAGTGGTTACTTGGGTCATCAATGTGATTATTAGCTACTAGTGGCATCACTGTGCCTACTGGTTACTTTGGTCATTACTGTAACTACTGGATGGATCAATAAGACTACTGGCAGCTGGGGGTTTCTTTGTGACTACTGGGTGGGATCACTGTGACTACTGGATACTGGGGGGATCACTGTGACTACTGGGTACTGGGAAGATCACTGTGACTACTGGGTACTGGGGGGGTCACTGTGACCACTACTGGGGGGATCACTGTAACTACTGGATACTCGGGGGATCTGTGACTACTAGATTCTCGGGGGACTATTGTGACTACTGGATACTCAGGAGATGACTGTGACTACTGGATACTCGGGGAATCTGTGACTACTGGATACTGGGGTGACTATTGTGACTACTGGATACTCGGGAGATGACTGTGACTACTGGATACAGGGGAGATGACTGTGACTACTGGATACTGGGGAGATGACTGTGACTACTGGATACTGGGGAGATGACTGTGACTACTGGATACTGGGGAGATGACTGTGACTACTGGATACTGGGGAGATGACTGTGGCTAATGGATACTGGGAAGATGACTGTGACTACTGGATACTGGGGAGATGACTGTGGCTGGTGTGGATACTGGGGGGACTACTGTGACTACTGGATACTGGGGAGATGACTGTGACTACTGGATACTGGGGAGATGCCTGTGACTACTGTGGATACTGGGGAGATGACTGTGACTGCTGGATACTGGGGGGATCACTGTGACTACTGGATACTGGGGAGATCACTGTTACTACTGGATACTGGGGAGATCACTGTGACTACTGGATACTGGGGAGATCACTGTTACTTCTGGATACTGGAGAGATCACTGTGACTACTGGATACTGGGGGGATTACTGTGACTAGTGTGGATACTGGAGGGATCACTGTGACTACTGGATACTGGGGAGATGACTGTGACTACTGGATACTGGGGAGATGACTGTGACTACAGAATACTGGGGAGATCACTGTGACTAGTGTGGATACTGGAGGGATCACTGTGACTACTGGATACTGGGGGGATTACTGTGACTAGTGTGGATACTGGAGGGATCACTGTGACTACTGGATATGGGGGTGATTATTGTGACTACTGGGGCCATCAAAGTAACTATGATTGATTCATAACAGTAGCAAAATTACACCTATGAAGTAGCAAGGAAAATAATGTAATGATTGGGGGTCACCACAACATGAAGGATCTGTATTATAGGGGCGCAGTCATTAGGAAGGCAGAGAATTACTGGACTAGAATATGAGACGTCACATTATTCGGACATGACCAGCGCATCTTATATAAGTGGACATTGATAGGGATGAAGCACATTCCATGAGAGAATTCCTGGGATTCCCCTATCACCCCGTCCTCTCCAGGTTACTTACCATGCTTGTCACTGCTGGCCATGGATTGCAGGACTGTGGATAAAACGGGACATCAGTTACATGGAGAAATACGGGAGGAAAAAAATGGAACATTTCTTGGATCACTTGAAAGGAAATGTGCCCAAATTTGGTTAATTGTCACTCAGTGACAATGTGAGTCATTATACTTATGTTGTTAGTAGAAGCAGGACTATTAAAAATGAATTTATATTTCAGGATTGTAGCTGGACTTGGCATCTCCTTACACTGCTGTGCTCTGTGCTCTGGGCCATGGTCCCTTCTCTGCTCTGTAATATTTAGCCAGGAGCCTGCTGTAGTTTTTTACTCAAATGACAGGACCTAAAGAGCAGCTATATACAGAGAGCTCAGTGCACAGCAGTGAGAGGACAAGCCATTAGTGCACATAACTTCATACTGTCCTTCACAGTCCTGCTGCTACTATCACAGGCCTCACACACACAGCACAGGGACAATAACTACCACTATCTGCTGCTAAGTCTAATCACAGCGGAGCAGAACGTTGGAATTTCTACTTGTTTTTCCTTGTTACATTTGATCCAGACTAAATATGTATAACACAACTGATGTAGCAGAGCTGAGTCACTAATCCCCCTCCCCTGCAGGGATTTCACAGTGCGATGTTACGTTGTAGTACAAGTCTGCACCATCTGAGCTCAGTTGTTCTAGAAGATCCTGAAAAACATTCACTGGCAAACTCGGCTCTGCTACATCTAAATATTATTTAGGACACTTACCCAGGGAGCAGAAGAGCAGCAAAGTGCAAACTTTCCACATCTTTATGCTTTGGGTTGTCTAAAAACAAAATATTAATAATAAATAATATAGAAAAGTAAAGACAATTCTACAAAGTGACAAAATATCATTGTATTTCACATTTTTCCTGTGATTTTATGTTATATTGGATAAGCAATCCAATCCAACATAGAGTCCTATCTGCAGGCAGCATGTTATAGAGCAGGATGAGTTGAGCCGATTGTACATAGTGGGGCAAATTTACTTACCCGGTCCATTCGCGTTCCAGCGGCGGCTTCTCCGCTCTGGATTCGGGTCCGGCCGGGATTTAATAAGGTAGTTCTTCCGCCGTCCACCAGGTGGCGCTGCTGCGCTGAAAGTAAACTCATCGCGCCGGAATGCACCGAGCTGGACCAGGTGAAGGTAAGCGGTCCTTATGCGACACATTTTCGGTTTTTAAATGCGGCGGTTTTTCCGAATACGTCGGGTTTTCGTTCGGCCACGCCCCCCGATTTCCGTCGCGCGCATGCCAGCGCCGATGCGCCACAATCCGATCGCGTGCGCCAAAATCCCGGGGCAATTTAAGTACAAGCGGCGCAAAACGGAAATATTCGGGTAACACGTCGGGAAAACGCGAATCGGGCCCTTAATAAATGACCCCCAGTGTCTTATCTGCAGGCAGCATGTTATGAAGCAGGAGGTGCTGAGCAAATTATACATAGATTCCTATCTGCAGGCAGCATGTTATAGAGCAGGAAGAGCTGAGCAGATTTTACATAGTGTCCTATCTGCAGGCAACATGTTATACATCAGGAGGGGCTAAGCAGATTGTACATAATGTCCTATCTGCTAGCATCATGTTATAGAGCAGGAGGAGCTGCATAGTGTCCTATCTGCAGGTAGCATGTTATACAGCAGAAGGAGCTGAACAGATTGTACATAGTGTCCTATCTGCAGGCAGCATGTTATAGAGCAGGAGGAGCTGAGCAGATTGTACATAGTGTCAGGTATAGAGGCAGCATGTTATAGAGCAGGAGGAGCTGAGCAGATTGTACATAGTGTCAGGTATAGAGGCAGCATGTTATAGAGCAGGAGGAGCTGAGCAGATTGTACATAGTGTCAGGTATACAGGCAGCATGTTATAGAGCATATTGTATGCAGTGGGCATTGTTGTTACTCACATGTATGTAGAGGGACAATCCTCAGCAGTAGATACAGCGAGTCAGAACCTTCAGAACTGCACTATTTATTGGACTGGATTCTAGGGGGTGGAGATGAGCGAGAGCCCACCGTATTGGCCTGGCCCTGATGAGGACACTTGTTCCCTAGGTCATTGGGTTGATCAATTTTGGAAATCAGTTTGTATCAAATGAGCCAAAACCGGAGAAATGCAGAGAAAAAAATAACATAATACAAAAAGGTCAAACTAAGAAACAATAAATGATGATACTTTTATATTTTAGACTTTTGCCTATATTCTATATATACAGTATATATTGAAGGATTTTTGGGGTATATGGCTGACCATATATCCTGATAAACCGGGGACACTTACACCGTGACTGTGATAATCTTTCTATATTTATTATCCATGGCCTCCTGCCTTCTAAAATCAACTTCTTCATTTATGCTAATGAACGTGAGGGGTTCTGGGGGATGTTACCAGAGCCCCATGTGTTATAGCTTCACAGGCTGTTACACTGTACAGGAGCACTTCCCTCTCACATCAGGCAAAAGAGGTGTAAAAGAGGTGAGTGAGCAGGAAGAGGGAATAACTGTGTAACAGATTATAAAGCTGCATCACGGAGGGACTCTGGTAACACCCCCAAAGCCCTTCTGGCTCATTAGCATAATTTTACAAGTTGATGTTACAAAGAAGGAGGCCATGGATAAGAAATATAAGTAGATTACCACAGTCACGGTGCCTGCATCTATGAGTAATATGACTGGTTTATCATGATGGATTTTGATAGTAGATTTCCTGCAGTATGTACCGTATACACTCAAGTATAAGCCGACCCAAGTATAAGCTGAGGCCCCTAATGTTACCCCAAAAACCTGGTAAAACCTATATTTCTTTTACTCGAGTTTAAGCCGAGTTTGGGTTTTCAGCACATTTTTTTGTGCTGAAAAACTAGGCTTATACTCGAGTATATATGGTATATAGTTTTTTTTGTTTATTTTTAACTTATATTTAGCATTTTTTAATTTTCCATGCATTTGCTCTGCTTTCAGAATTTTGTTTGTTTTTGTTCCTTTCCCTTATAAATATGGCAGGAGAACTGTCACCATCCAGGAGCCCCCAGAACTTGAGGTCCCCCCCGTCCAGCAGTTGCGGGACCCCCATTGATCATACACTTATCTCCTCCCCTATGATGTGTCTATGATGACACATTTAAAGGTATTTTCCAAGATTTAGAATAAAGAGAACAGTAAATCCCATCAACATTCTAATAGTGAGAGTTACTGAGCGGAAGAATAATAGAGGGATAGTTACATTGTTTATCTGTTTATTTTTGGAACACCCCCCTATAGGTAGACATAGAGGTAAGTACATATACAGAACGTGTGTTAGACTTCCCCTTTAATGTGGAAAGTCTTTGTAATCTCTTCTGCCCAGAGGACAAACACAATAGAAATGATTAATGATGTGACCCGGATCCGAGGTGACCGCGACCCGATCATTTCTCCTGCTCTGTATCATCTGCATCACATGTCAGGGAGAAGAAATGTTATTATGTGGTGAAAAACATAGGAAAATGTTCTATAACAATGACATCAATCCATACAGGAGCTGCCCCTGCACCTATAGCACTGATTACTGATTACATGTAGAAAATGTGGAAAACTTTTTTAAATAAGAAAACTTTTGTTACCAACTCCCCCCATTAGGGGGAGCTGGAGATCTGCAAGGTAAGTCCAATACAGGGTCAATCACACACATTGGAGACAGCAACCACTGCCAATACATGGAGGAGTCAGGATGCGGCCGGCTGCCTGTACTGTGACATCACTGTGTGCATTATCCCTGTACTGTGACATCACTGTGTGCATTATCCCTGTACTGTGACATCACTGTGTGTATTATGCCTGTACTGTGACATCACTGTGTGTATTATCCCTGTCCTGTGACATCACTGTGTGTATTATTCCTGTACTGTGACATCACTGTGTGCATTATCCCTGTACTGTGACATCACTGTGTGCATTATCTCTGTCCTGTGACATCACTGTGTGTATTATCCCTGTCCTGTGACATCACTGTGTGTATTATCCCTGTACTGTGACATCACTGTGTGTATTATCCCTGTACTGTGACATCACTGTGTGCATTATCCCTGTACTGTGACATCACTGTGTGCATTATCCCTGTACTGTGGCATCACTGTGTGTATTATCCCTGTACTGTGACATCACTGTGTGTATTATCCCTGTACTGTGACATCACAGTGTGTATTATCTCTGTACTGTGACATCACTCTGTGTATTATCTCTGTACTGTGACATCACTGTGTGTATTATCCCTGTACTGTGACATCACTGTGTGTATTATCCCTGTACTGTATCATCACTGTGTGTATTATCCCTGTACTGTGACATCACTGTGTGTATTATCCCTGTACTGTGACATCACTGTGTGTATTATCTCTGTACTGTGACATCGCTATGTGTATTATCCCTGTACTGTGGCATCACTGTGTGTATTATCCCTGTACTGTGACATCACTGTGTGTATTATCTCTGTACTGTGACATCACTGTGTGTATTATCCCTGTACTATGACATCACTGTGTGTATTATCTCTGTACTGTGACATCACTGTGTGTATCATCCCTGTACTGTGACATCACTGTGTGTATTATCCCTGTACCGTGACATCACTGTGTGCATTATCCCTGTACTGTGGCATCACTGTGTGTATTATCTCTGTACTGTGGCATCACTGTGTGTATTATCCCTGTACTGTGACATCACTGTGTGTATTATCTCTGTACTGTGATATCACTGTGTGTATTATCCCTGTACTGTGACATCACTGTGTGTATTATCTCTGTACTGTGATATCACTGTGTGTATTATCCCTGTACTGTGACATCACTGTGTGTATTATCTCTGTACTGTGACATCACTGTGTGTATTATCCCTGTACTGTGACATCACTGCGTGCATTATCCCTGTACTGTGACATCACTATGTGTATTATCCCTGTACTGTGACATCACTATGTGTATTATCCCTGTACTGTGACATCACTATGTGTATTATCCCTGTACTGTGACATCACTGTGTGCTTTATCCCTATACTGTGGCATCACTGTGTGTATTATCCCTGTACTGTGACATCACTGTGTGCATTATCCCTGCACTGTGACATCACTGTGTGTATTATCCCTGCACTGTGACATCACTGTGTGTATTATCCCTGTACTGTGACATCACTGTGTGTATCGTCCCTGTACTGTGACATCACTGTGTGTATCGTCCCTGTACTGTGACATCACTGTGTGTATCATCCCTGTACTGTGACATCACTGTGTGTATCGTCCCTGTACTGTGACAACACTGTGTGCATTATCCCTGTACTGTGACAACACTGTGTGTATTATCCCTGTACTGTGACAACACCGTGTGTATTATCCCTGTACTGTGACATCACTGTGTGTATTATCACTGTACTGTGACATCACTGTGTGTATTATCCCTGTACTGTGACATCACTGTGTGTATTATCCCTGTACTGTGACATCACTGTGTGTATTATCACTGTACTGTGACATCACTGTGTGTATTATCTCTGTACTGTGATATTACTGTGTGTATTATCCCTGTACTGTGATATCACTGTGTGTATTATCTCTGTACTGTGATATCACTGTATGTATTATCTCTGTACTGTGATATCACTGTGTATTATCCCTGTACTGTGACATCACTGTGTGTATTATCCCTGTACTGTGATATCACACTGTGTATTATCTCTGTACTTTGATGTTACTGTGTGTATTATCCCTGTACTGTGACATCACTGTGTGTATTATCCCTGTACTGTGACATCACTGTGTGTATTGTCCCTGTACTGTGATATCACTGTGTGTATTATCTCTGTACTGTGATATCACTGTATGTATTATCTCTGTACTGTGATATCACTGTGTATTATCCATGTACTGTGACATCACTGTGTGTATTATCCCTGTACTGTGATATCACTGTGTGTATTATCTCTGTACTGTGATATCACTGTATGTATTATCTCTGTACTGTGATATCACTGTGTCTTATCCCTGTACTGTGACATCACTGTGTGTATTATCCCTGTACTGTGACATCACTGTGTATCATCCCTGTACTGTGATATTACTGTGTGTATTATATCTGTACTGTGACATCACTGTGTGTATTATCCCTGTACTGTGATATCACTGTGTATATTTCACCTATACTGTGACATCACTGTGTGTATTATCCCTGTACTGTGACATCACTGTGTGTATTATCCCTGTACTGTGACATCACTGTGTATCATCCCTGTACTGTGACATCACTGTGTATATTATCTCTGTACTGTGACATCACTGTGTGTATTATCCCTGTTCTGTGACATCACTGTGTGTATTATCCCTGTACTGTGATATTAATGTGTGTATTATCTCTGTACTGTGATTTCACTGTGTGTATTATCCCTGTACTGTGACATCACTGTGTGTATTATCTCTGTACTATGACATCACTGTGTGTATTATTCCTGTACTGTGACATCACTGTGTGTATTATCCCTGTACTGAGACATCACTGTGTGTATTATCCCTGTACTGTGACATCACTGTGTATATTATCCCTGTACTGTGACATCACTGTGTGTATTATCCCTGTACTGTGACATCACTGTGTGTATTATCCCTGTACTGTGACATCACTGTGTGTATTATCCCTGTACTGTGATATCACTGTGTGTATTATCTCTGTACTGTGATATCACTGTATGTATTATCTCTGTACTGTGATATCACTGTGTATTATCCATGTACTGTGACATCACTGTGTGTATTATCCCTGTACTGTGACATCACTGTGTGTATTATCTCCTGTACTGTGACATCACTGTGTGTATTATCTCTGTACTGTGACATCACTGTGTGTATTATCTCTGTACTGTGACACCACTGTGTGTATTATCCCTGTACTGTGACATCACTGTGTGTATTACCCCTGTACTGTGACATCACTGTGTGTATTACCCCTGTACTGTGACATCACTGTGTGTATTATCCCTGTACTGTGACATCACTGTGTGTATTATCTCCTGTACTGTGACATCACTGTGTGTATTATCCCTGTACTGTGACATCACTGTGTGTATTATCCCTGTACTGAGACATCACTGTGTGTATTATCCCTGTACTGTGACATCACTGTGTGTATTATCCCTGTACTGTGACATCACTGTGTGTATTATCCCTGTACTGTGACATCACTGTGTGTATTATCCCTGTACTGTGACATCACTGTGTGTATTATCTCTGTACTATGACATCACTGTGTGTATTATTCTTGTACTGTGACATCACTGTGTGTATTATCCCTGTACTGAGACATCACTGTGTGTATTATCCCTGTACTGTGACATCACTGTGTATATTATCCCTGTACTGTGACATCACTGTGTGTATTATCCCTGTACTGTGACATCACTGTGTATATTATCCCTGTACTGTGACATCACTGTGTGTATTATCCCTTTACTGTGACATCACTGTGTGTATTATCCCTGTACTGTGACATCACTGTGTGTATTATCCCTTTACTGTGACATCACTGTGTGTATTATCCCTGTACTGTGACATCACTGTGTATCATGCCTGTACTGTGACATCACTGTGTGTATTATGCCTGTACTGTGACATCACTGTGTGTATTATCCCTGTACTGTGACATCACTGTGTGTATTATCCCTTTACTGTGACATCACTGTGTGTATTATCCCTTTACTGTGACATCACTGTGTGTATTATCCCTGTACTGTGACATCACTGTGTGTATTATTCCTGTACTGTGACATCACTGTGTGTATTACCCCTGTACTGTGACATCACTGTGTGTATTATCTCTGTACTGTGACATCACTGTGTGTATTACCCCTGTACTATGACATCACTGTGTGTATTACCCCTGTACTGTGACATCACTGTGTGTATTACCCCTGTACTGTGACATCACTGTGTGTATTATCCCTTTACTGTGACATCACTGTGTGTATTATCCCTGTACTGTGACATCACTGTGTATTATGCCTGTACTGTGACATCACTGTGTGTATTATGCCTGTACTGTGACATCACTGTGTGTATTATCCCTGTACTGTGACATCACTGTGTGTATTATCCCTTTACTGTGACATCACTGTGTGTATTATCCCTGTACTGTGACATCACTGTGTGTATTATCCCTGTACTGTGACATCACTGTGTGTATTATTCCTGTACTGTGACATCACTGTGTGTATTACCCCTGTACTGTGACATAACTGTGTGTATTATCTCTGTACTGTGACATCACTGTGTGTATTATCCCTGTACTATGACATCACTGTGTGTATTACCCCTGTACTGTGACATCACTGTGTGTATTACCCCTGTACTGTGACATCACTGTGTGTATTACCCCTGTACTGTGACATCACTGTGTGGTCCTGGCAGCAGATAAAAGTAAGTGAGGACGCAGGTCCAGCAGAGGGAAGTAAATTATTTGAATTTTTTTATAACCAGAGTTCAGAGGTAAAAAAGGTATTTGGGACATATACAAATACTCCACTTGAGGGCCAGTATATACGACACCTGGGGCTAGTACATAGCAATTATCCCACTGGGGGGGGGGGGGTAAAAATAATATCAGTTTATTATCATAAATACATTTGTTGGGAGATAAAGAAAACAAAATCGACAAAAAGAAATCCTTGTATTCTAGTGATGGCAGGAATACTCCCATCATCTCCCATCAGTCAGGACTTTGCTGTAATGTTTTATACTTTCTCCTCTAATTTTTGTGCACAGGAATGAGAGACATTGTAGCAGCTTGCCTCCAACAACCAATGAGAAACACAGATAGCGCCAGTTGGGGGGGGGGACTATGGGGCTCACAATCTAATCAACCTACCAATATGTTTTGGAGTGTGGGAGGAAACCAGAGGACCCGGAGGAAACCCACAAAACTCGGAGAGAACATACAAACTCTTTGCAGATGCTGACCTGGATGGGACTTGAACCCAGGTCCCCAGCGCTGCAAGGCTGTAATGCTAACCACTGAGCCACCACGCTGCCATATATTTATTTGGAGATAATGTACTTGCAGGGCAGTTCTTTTTGACCACCATTGAGAAAGACATTTGTGATTGTTACCCCTGTAATGTGGAAAGTCTTTGTAACCTCTCCTGACCTGGGTGTCTGCCCAGAGGACAAACATAATAGAAATGGTTAATGATTTTACATGGGATACGGAGTGACCGCGACCCGATCACTGATCGACTGTGAAACTTCTCCTGCTGTTTATAATGTGCATCACGTGTCTCGGAGGGAAGAGAAGGAATAATATATTCGGCTTATATTATATTATTATGGGCTTAACATAAGAGTGAGAAGACTCTGGGGCTCATTTACTAAGGCCGCACTTTCGTTGGGTTTCCCAAATTTCTCAGTTTTGCGCCGAATTCCGCCAGGATTTTGGTGCACGCGACCGGATTTTGGTGCAATCGCACCGGCTTTCACGAGACAGAAATCGGGGGGTGGGGCCGTCGGACAACCCGACAGATTAGGAAAAACCGCGGAATTTGAAAAAATGAAATGTGTCGCAAGATCAAGCATCGGGAAGTAGCAGGTGAACTCCGGCGGACCTCACCGCAGCAGTGACACCTACTGGATATCGGGCGCACGATCTTAGTGAATCCCTGCAGAACCCAAATCCATGCCGGAGAATGTGCACCGGGATCGCGACAGGACCGGGTAAGTAAATGAGCCCCTTTGTATCACTCCTTATCCCCTCAGGGACCCAACTCGGGATAGGGAGCATTGGGGGAGTATAGAGAGGACTCACGGGCTGAGCGCTCTCAATATAAGGGAGCATTCACACGACCACCAGGGGAACGTACATCCAGCCGCATGATATACGTCCCCCTTAGACGGCTATGGCGCCCGGGCTTGGTGCGGTGAGCCGAAACCACAAATTAGATATAGCAACTCGATCTTATGCCGTGAGAACGGCCGCACAGCATTATATTCTATGGAGAGGTGAGAGCTCACCCCTCCTCTTCTCCAGTGCACCGCCGTATGGCCATCCAGCTAAGGCGGGGCAGGCACACGTTGGTGTGAATGCACCTTAAGGTGGGTTTTCGCTGCATTATGGGTGTTCATGGTTTAGGTGTTGCTACTTTTGATGATTGGACCTGAACCACATGGTATGGGTACGTGCCCAGCATCACGGATTGAGGGTCCCTGCACCCAAGCAAAGATTTGTGTTCTGTGTTCATCTGTATTCGAGTTTAGTATTCATCTCATGGGTAAAGCTGGTTGAGGGGCTTCTGAGTAGCCCATCAACCAGATTTAAGCCCCAAGCATCCAGTATGGACATGTCTGGATTGGCCGGGCAGGGTCATGTGCCGCAGTGTCATTGCAGCTTGGTAGGCCACACAAGGAGAGGCTGTGACCTGAGATAGGGACAGTCAAGCACTTAGAGGAAGAGGAGGAGTAGGGTGCCACTTACAGCAGATTAGGGGTGTCACTGGAGCATGGCTGGGGTGATGTGGAGGAGGAGCTCGACCTTGTCACCTGACACCTGACTCAGATGAGCCGCTACAAGCTCCAGTGTCCGCACAGCCACTAATTACCGGATGGCCACCCTGATAGATCCCCACTATAAGGATAACATAAAATTCCTGATTCCATCAAACACGTTATAATCTGGTACAGGACACCGTCCATCTTACACCACATCCCCGATACCTGCTGGAGCTGCCTACAACATAAGGGAACCTTCAAATGCATCTGGTGGGATTGCAAGTTTATCTGCCCATTCTGGAAATCTGTGGAAACTGTGCGACACAAATTTTTCCGGATGTCCCATCCCTTCACCCCAAAACTGTGATACTGAACCCACCCCCTACTATCCCTGGCTGGAGTTATGATAAACCACTCTGGTCTTACCTACCAATCGCAGCTAAAACATTAATACCCCTGCACTGGAGATCGACTAACCACCAGTTCACCAATGGTTGGAAGAGATGTAGGACTGAAGGTCCTTGGACCCATCAGATAAAATTATCCTGGGGGCGCACTGTTCATCAATCCTAAAAAATAAACCCTAGTAGCCTTCAAATTTGGATGTCTTCTGCCAGACCTCTGGGGTCCTGTATGGGGTTAGAGTCTGGGCCCACCAGAGGATCCTCTGATTCTCCGGTGGGCCAGTCCAACACTGATTGGAAGAGGTGTCTCCGAGGAACTCCAAATACGCTGCATAGCAAACTCCTTAGAACCTGGTCCCCCTGGATATCCCATGTATCTCGTACCCCACCCTCCATCTCAAATTTATCCCTCGAACATTATTTTGATCCTGTGACCGTTTTTCTTTATATGGTTTATGCAATTGTTATGTTTTACTCATTCTACACTCTCCCAGATTATTGCATGTTTGCAGATGCGTGTCACTATTATTATTTGCCTTCTGTTTTTCTATACGGTTTTCATTTTGATTGCTTCGTTGTCAGCTATAAAACCAACAAAAAGATACGTGTCTATCTGTTATAGTCACTAGAGCCATAAGAATGATAAGGGGTATGGAGGGTTTCAGTTATGAGGAAAGATTAATACAACTAGATTTATTTAGTGTGGAAAAGAGACGACTATGAGGGGACATGATTAATTTATATAAATATATGAATGGTCCATACAAAAAATATGGGGGAAAGTTGTTTCAGATTAAATCAAATCAAAAGACGAGGGGGCACTGTCTCCGTCTGGAGAAAACAAGGTTTAATCACCAGAGGCGACAGGGCTTTTTTACTATGAGAACCGTCAATCTGTGGAATAGCCGAGCTCAGGCGCTGGTCACAGCAGGGACAGCAGAGAGCTTCAAGAAGGGTCTAGATGCCTTTTTACACCTAAATAACATTGATGGTTATTAGAGATGAGCGAGTATACTGCTCGGTCGAGTATTAGCATACTCGGACCGGCTCGTTACTCGGACGAGTATCTCGCCGGCTCGAGATCGAGCAGTAAATTAATAAAATAAATTGAATAAAAGTATTTTTATTGTAAAAAAAAAATATTACACATGTTTCCATATGTTTTACTTGTAAGAACACGTTGAAATAACACTATTCTTCACTTTGCAGATGTGCGGGCGTATCTCCGAACCTATCGGGAGACACGCGCGCACACCTGCAAAGTGAAGAATAGAATTAAAACATTAAAAACAGTGAACACAGGAGCATTTAAGTGCAGAACACATTGAAAGAAAACTATTCTTCACATTCCAGATGTTCGTGCACATCTCCTAACTTAGCGGGAGACACGTGCGCACACCTGGAAAGTGAAGAATAGTGTTATTTCAATGTGTTCTTACAAGGAAAACATCTGCAAACATCTGGATTTTTTTTTTTTACACTGTTCTTTTACTGTTCAGTTTTATTAAGAAATGCTCGAGTCTCCCATTGACTTCAATGGGGCTCGTTATTTGAGACGAGCACTCGAGCATCTGGAAAAGTTCGTCTCGAATAACGAGCACCCGAGCATTTTAGTGCTCGCTCATCTCTAATGGTTATGTTATATAGAATTGTTTCCCCTAAATCCCTTCCTCATCCAATCTTTTCCCTTCCTTGTTTGAACGTGGAGAACATGTGTCTTTTTTTCCGTCGTATAAACTATGATACTTCTGTATTTCATACTGTAATTGGTTTACCTTATGTAATCTTAATAACCTGTCCTGTCCTGTAACTGTTTGTAACTAAGGAACTAGCAACATGTAAGAACGCGCCTCTCATAGTGTATGTATGTAACTGTAACATAAAGCCTGTGTGTAACAAGTGCGGGAACACAATGTACAAAACAATCCCCCCCCCCCCCAGGGGATGAATAAAGTTCTATCGTATTGTATCGTGTTGTATCATATTGTATTGTATTGTATCGTATTGTATTGTATTGTATCGTATTCTATCGTATCGTATTGTATTCTATCGTATCGTATTGTATCGTATTTTATTGTATTGTATCGTATTCTATCGTATCGTATTGCATTGTATTGTATCGTATTGTATTCTATCGTATCGTATTGCATTGTATTCTATCGTATTGTATTGTATTGTATTGTATTCTATCGTATCGTATTGTATTGTATTGTATCGTATTCTATCGTATCGTATTGTATTGTATTCTATCGTATTGTATTGTATTGTATCGTATTGTATCGTATTGTATTGTATTCTATCGTATTGTATTGTATTGTATCGTATCGTATTGTATTGTATTGTATCGTATTCTATCGTATCGTATTGTATTCTATCGTATTGTATTGTATCGTATTCTATCGTATCGTATTGTATTCTATCGTATTGTATTGTATTGTATTGTATTGTATCGTATTGTATTGTATTGTATTGTATTGTATTGTATTGTATTGTATCGTATTGTATCGTATCGTATTGTATTGTATTGTATCGTATTGTATTCTATCGTATTGTATTGTATTGTATTGAATAGAAAAGAAAATGTGGAGCGTGGTAGAAAAATGTAGAGACACTACTGGGAGAGTTCTCATCTGACATTGAG
This sequence comes from Engystomops pustulosus, assembly GCF_040894005.1. Classification (NCBI taxonomy): domain Eukaryota; kingdom Metazoa; phylum Chordata; class Amphibia; order Anura; family Leptodactylidae; genus Engystomops; species Engystomops pustulosus. The sequence continues at coordinate 19,871,404 of NC_092416.1, forward strand.
GGCTTATAGGCAGTACGAGGCTGAGGAGGAAGAAGTCACCAACGTAGCAGCGGCACCAGCACCACCTCAGATGGAGGGTTAGCGTGTCAATAATGTGGAACGCCATGTAAAATTCTCTGCATCCTCCAGCACCATTGGATGCAGCACATTGTATCCGGAGGCTTTCACTTACATGATGGATGAGTATCTGTTCCAGCAAAATCTGAACGGGGCGGTCTCCATATGGTTTTCAATTTCGACATAGTTCAGCAATATCTGAAAGGGGCAGTCTCAGTATAGTTTTCATCATCCAGAAATATCTTCAAGGCACAAAGGCGTTTCCACCGAATAGTTAGCAGTTTCAGTCTTAAAGGGAACCTGTTTACTACTCGTATCCTCACGGGATAAAATGTTCTTCCTAGAATTTCCTCCTTTATGTGAAATCCCAACTGTTTACCTAAAAAAAATCTCCTCCAAATTCATGCAATTATGATTCTTCTCCCCTCATTTTCATATGAAATGAGTCAAGTTTAGTGGTTGCAGGTAGAATGTAACTTTAGAAGCCTCTAACTTTTGTTGTTTAATAGAAACACGGTCAGCGGCCGTGGCAGCAGGCGGTAGGACATGGCCGTGGGTGGGCCTGTGGGAGCAGGCTGGTGGGCCTTGGGAGCGGGCTATGGGGGTGGGCGGGTCATGGGGGGCGGGCAGTGCGAGTGGACGGGTCTTGGGGGTGGGACATGGGAGCAGGCTGGCTGGCCGTTACTGCCGACAGGCAGGACAGGTGTCAATGGTGGAGCACAGGCAGCTTGTCCAGGAGTCAGGCGGGCAGGACAAGTAAGTGGATGGGCCTAGTCAGCACAGCAAATGGGGCTCCATTAAATTGCCCCTGTTACTGCTGTGCTGCAGTGTGCTGGTGCGGGCCCCCCCTAACGGGCCCAATTGTTACGCCCCTGACTGTGTGTATGATCCCTGTACTGTGACATCACTTATCGTATAACGGTATTATGTGACTACACTAAGATATTCTAAACATATATTTATAAAATGATTTGCAGTCTTTGGGTCCTGTGTGCAGGTATTCTGCATACACTATATGACGGTATTACAGTACAATTACTGAAGATACCAGATACACCTGGGTACACATGTACAAAGGTTACTACATTTTAATTAGCATTTTTATTATAAAACTTTTGCAAAACTTTAAGAAAATGTAAAGTTATTTGGGGGAAAATCTGCCCCTTTAGCATGTGACACATATAGGGGGTCATTTATCTTATTTCCCCCTTCTATTTTTTATTAGCCTTATTAGGCGCAAATTTTTGCAAAAGGCGGAGTTTGTTGCGCAAATCATACCATTGCCTTTACTAAGCATTGGTGAGGACTGGCGTGTTATTGCGCAATTATTTGCACCAATATAGGCGCAATAGTAAATAAACATCTGTAAAAAGGCGCAATGTAATGACAAATAGGACGCAACAAAACACAGCGAATTGAGGCGTAACAAAAAAAAACGCAAAATCGCTGCACAACAGCCATTACGCAGCAAAAAGGCGCAAAAGCACCAACGGAAGAAAAAGATAAATGACCCCCATAGAGTCTTGGTGGGCACAATGATGTCAGAGGACAAGGTGCATGGAAAAGCGAGTAACTAATAGAAATCCAAATAGAGTTTTTCATGTTAATCAGACATTTGTTTGCTGTGTAAATACAATAGGAAAGTCACAGTGACCCGACCTTTATACAGCGCTCATCACCAGACTGAATGGGTTCTCAGATCCATGAGTTGCTGAGGGGTTGATAAGCGCAGTATACATTGCTTGTCAGCAGATAATGCTTGTCTGCAGAAATTGCTCATAAGCAGACATTGCACCTTAGTAGAGGTAGCTCCTCAGCAGACATTGCCCATCAGCAGACATTGCCCAGCAGCAGACATTGCCCATCAGCAGACATTGTTCCTCAGTAAGCATTGGGGCACATTTACTAAGAACAGTGCAGTGTGTACTATGTGCAGCTACCTTTGTATAGCGCAGGGGGCGCTAGATTCAGGCTTTGTGGCAAACGGGTTGCACATGTATTTATGAAGTGTTTGGGCTAGTATTGTGTCGCTGCTGCACAATAATGTGCATTCATGTTTGAGTCCGAACTCCGATCTTCATGAATATGGGCCATTGTTCCTCAGCAGACACTAAGGGGCACATTTACTTACCCGTCCACGTCGCGATCCCCGATCCGGAATGTCCGACAATCATGCACTCTGCTGCGATTCACTAAGATTGTGCAGCCAATATCCTGCATGTGCCGCTTCCCCGCTCAGGTCCCCCGGAGTTCACCTGCTTCTTCCCGGTGTATTTGGGCTTGCGACACAATTTAAATGTTAAATCCTGCGCTTAGTCCGACGCCTCCCCCCCCCCCCCCCAATTCCAAGCCGGCATCGGAATATCCAACGATAGTGCAGTACAAGACCCTAAGTAAATGTGCCCCGTAAACAGTCATTTATGCACCAGTTTTTTGTCGGGCTTTGCACGTTCTTTTAGGTACAAACTGCTTGCACAGGTATTTAAGAAGTGTCCGCCCCACAATTGTGTCGCGTGTCACCATTTTGTGGAGCCGCTGCACTAGTCTCCATGTAAAGTCGGACAGAATTGTGTTACACGCTCCATGTTAAAAGTGCACCAAAAAAAAAAAGTGGTGCACTCTGTCGGGGCAGTGCAGGGGGCTCCAGATTCATGAAGAACATTCATCCGGAATCCTGAATCTGGCGCCCCCTGCATTATACATAGGACACTGCACATAGTACAGACTGCTCTTACTAAATGTGCCCCAATGTTCCTCCAAAAGCTTAGTAGACATTGCACCTCCATAGACACCACATCATGTATTACACCTCACTAGTGACAATCTCAGCAATTTTTTGGGAGGACGCAGATTCCAGTTGAGCCTCTATAAAATATGTAGGGAATGCGGCAGAAGCAGCCGGATACACATTTCATGGGGCAGAAGCCTTGAGCCTTCCCATAGTTCTCGCAGTTCCTTGGGCAGGAGCTTCCACATTCTTGCCGAACTTGGTGCTGCAAATGGCACCTCTCATCTATGAGAAACAGAAAGATTGAAATGGGTTTATGTAGATATGTGTACACAATGCCAAATGACTATATAAAAGGGGTGACACCAGTGCATCAACTTCCTGATAGAAGGGGGCATGGCATCGACTTATAACAGCAGATAGGGGACTCCTTTTTGACCCAATTGGCTCAGTATATGTCGCCTCCAGCCGAAAACACTAGAAGCAAAAAGTCTGCACTATATCATCCTTCTCCTGAAGGAGAGTGAAGTGTACACTCAGCCGAGAACATAACAGCCTATGGGGGACGGAAGTGACAGTATGGCCTCCATCACCAGCCTCCACTGTGGGTGTTTCCCCAGTGATGTAACAGTCTATATAAGGACAGTTTCAACAGTTGAATCATTTGGGATACACCCTGAACATTGACAGCAGTGAATCACTTAAGGTTCACGGTGTTTCCCAAATGATGTAACTGTTCTTATATAGACTGTTCCATCACAGCATATGCCCAGTGGAGGCTGGTGATGGAGGCCATACTATCACATCCGTCCACCATAGGTAATTATGGTTTCTGCTGAGTGTACACTGCGCTCTCTCCTGCAGTAGCAGGATCATATAGTGCAGACTTTTTGCATCTAGTGTTTTGTTTGCTAAATGTGATGTATACTGCGCAAATGTAGGCAAAAAGGCCACTATAAGCCTATGGACACGTTTAGCATATACACAGGGAACTTTTCCAGCACACACACTAAACTTATGCCAAATACTTGAATTATAGGAACTGCTACTATGGCTCCAGTTATTATATTCACAGTCATACTATCATTTAATACTAATTACTTACTTGCTTTTCCATGTTTCCCATGATTCAGGACACACATAGAACTCAGCACTTTAAAAAAAAAAAAGCATAATTAATAAAAATAACACAGCAGTAATTTGGGAAGTGATAGGGTGCAGTTCATGACTTGCCCCCATTACATCAAATGTTACATATTATATTAAAAGAAATCTACCACCAGGATCAAGGATTGTAAACCAAGCACACTTACATGCAAGTGTGTGCCCCCCAATAATAATGATAATTCTTTATTTATATAGCACACACAGATTACGCAGCGCTAAACAGAGTTTGCCAAATCGGTCCCTGTCCCCAATGGGGCTCACAATCTAATCAACCTACCAGTATGTTTTGGAGTGTGGGAGGAAACCAGAGGACCTGGAGGAAACCCACTAAAACACGGAGAGAACAGACAAGGGGATTTACTCAAATTTAGCTTTGTATGCCCTTGTTTTTACAAAAAAAGGCTCAATTTATATCTATGGAGCCCAGAACCCCTGAAGATCATTTGCATAATTTTCAAATCCTTTTTTATGTAAAAACAAGAACATAAGAAGCTAAAAAAAGAGCTAATCCTGAGGCACTCACTTTCATGTAAGTGTGCTTGATTCATTCTCCTTGTGGTAAATGTCCTATAGGTTTTGCTTTTAGCTTTCAGTATCTGTTTATAGAACTTACCCAGAGCGATGAACAGGATTGTGATGGGTTTAAGCATTTTTTAAAATTTTCTGTGAACTGTAACAAAAATAAAAATAAAGATAAGAAATAACAAATATTATTTGAGGTGTAAGGAATGGAGAGAACCATTCTGAAAATGTTGGGATTGTCAAGAGATGGAAAAGCGTTGATGGTTCTCCAGAACATTTCTATTCAGCCATGTCCTTCTAACATAGGGAGATCTAAACCCCATCCAGTGTCAGTCTGTAAGCACTCAAGGCACTCGTTGTCTGTGATCAATCAAGGTAGTGGTGGTTGGTGAGCACTCAAGGTACTGGTGGTTGGTGAGCACTCAAGGTAGTGGTGGTTGGTGTGCACTCAAGGTAGTGGTGGTTGGTGTGCACTCAAGGTATTGGTGGCTGGTGAACCCTCACGGTAGTGGTGGTTGGTGAGCTTTCAAGGTAGTGGTGGTTGGTGAGCTCTCAAGGTAGTGGTGGTTGGTGAGCACTCAAGGTAGTGGTGGCTGGTGAGCCCTCAAGGTAGTGGTGGTTGGTGAGCACTCAAGGTAGTGGTGGTTGGTGAGCTCTGAAGGTACTGGTGAGCTCTGAAGGTAGTGGTGGTTGGTGAGGTCTGAAGGTACTGGTGAGCTCTGAAGGTAGTGGTGGTTGGTGAGCTCTGAAGGTACTGGTGAGCTCTGAAGGTAGTGGTGGTTGGTGAGCTCTGAAGGTACTGGTGAGCTCTGTAAGTAGTGGTGGTTGGTGAGCTCTGAAGGTACTGGTGAGCTCTGTAAGTAGTGGTGTTTGGTGAGCCCTCAAGGTACTGGTGGTTGGTGAGCATAGACCATTAGATAAAAATGTCCTTTGGGCCCTCCATCCATAAACCTCTATGAAAAGACCCTAGTAGCCTCTAAACAGAGTTGTCTACTACTGGAAATATATGGTCCAGTATTGAGTTATCGGAAGGCCACCTGATTATGTCCACCCTCAGTCAAGCCCCATTGTTTCATCTCTGCATCTGATATAACATTGACTGTCTTTTCCTACATCTGTGCCACCTTAATGTCCAGCAAGTCCTAGGATCTAATATGGAGACAGCCTAAGCCAAGCATGAGAGGCAATGAGAAGGCCAAATAATCCAACGAGTAGAAGAAACGGGGCATCAAGCTAAATCTCACGCCAAAAAGAAAATAGGTCCAGCACTCGGAGATTCAATATCTTCTCCAATATTTATTCTTTAGAAAAACACACTCCCATGGATACAATATAATGCAATGTACTGATCAACGCGTTTCGGCAACAAGCCTTAGTCTTGATCTGATCATTGTGATATGAGACATGTGAGCTGGATAACCCCCCCCCCTCCCCCCTCAGCTGGACTATTGGACTATTTTCATCAAACTAAATCTATTACACAGTCTCCTCTTACCATGTGCCGTAATTGGTCTTCTTATTGGGTAGAAGGGACTTTTGGTCCTCTCGGGTATCAGGGCAAAGTGTGACTATTATCTCTGATTCCCTTTGGCTTAAGCTAATTTATATATTGCCCTAGCGGGTCACCATAATAGTCAGTTTGTAAATAGCATTAATGGCCGCCACTGACCTAGAAACTCAATTTCAATTTGACCACAATTTTATTACTCCGGTGCCCAGTCACCGATCATGTTTTCCCCCTGCGTCACTTGACACCTCCTAAAAACTGATGATGATTGTAAAACATAAGTGACATTGTAATTTTATTTTATGATCCCTGCCACTCCCATGCCAGTTCTTCCCAGGATCCCAGATGTTCCCGATTTACAAGCTCCAGAAATGGCTTGCCAAGCCGACCGTTATTGGTGAGGCAAGTAATTGCCTGTAGCAGTCACATGTTATGTCATCACAAAATCACTGGAACCTTTTCTAAAGGGATATTGTCAGAACTCGCTAATAACCCTGAATGGGATCAGGTTTCGGGCTTCTGTACATGAAAACCACATCCAGAGTTGCCTGTGAGTGACAGCTCCCTTTCAGGATCTTTCTTTATGGAAAGCTAGATGTATGTTTGAGCTTGTTTTGTCTGCAGCTTCAGTGATGGACGGCTGAACCAGTCAGTGCTGGGGGTGGTGTCCATTACTCCCTACATATTCTGCCCAGTTCCTTCAGAGGGTGCTGGTCATTCAGTCATCTCTTATTATCTAGTGCTATTGCTTTGTTTACTATTCTGTGTATTTGACTTCTGCTACACTTACAGACCATTCCATTTCTTTAAGATTCTATACTTTTGTGTGTACCAGCTCAAACACTGGTCTATACATAAATTCCTGTTACCTCTCCACCATCCAGCAGCTGCCAGACAAAGTAAGTCTTCCCTGTCATCTTGTAGGGTCGCTCAGGGACCATCAGTTAGGTTCCTGATAGTGGGTTTGCCCTTATCAGGGCAGTTTATCTGCTTTAGGCAGGGCCTTAGCCCGCAAGGTGAGTTCACCACCACTTACCTAGTCTGACAGCTAGCGCCAAGCCTGGTTGTGCTTGTGCTGTTGCTGGACAGGTTCATTACAGATATGGTCCAGGATATCACATTATTATGAGGTATTTGAACATATTAATGATCTCTTTTCTATGGGTTAGAATTTTATTTAGAGGTCTTGAAACTAATATCAATATAAGAAGGTGGTTTGAGGTCTGGAATTGATTAAAAAAGGGTTCAGAGCGTATTCTAAGGAGTTGTAATAAATTGGGGTCTTTTTTTCAGCTCTGATATGAATATAGGTGGTCCGGGGTCTAATATTATTATAAGTGGTCTGGGGTCTGATATAAATATGACGGTCTGGTCTAGGTTTGTTATAGATATAGGAGTCTGGTCTGGGGTCTAATATTATAAATTATTACTAATATTATTATTATTATTATTATTATTATTATTATTAGTCTGGGGTCTCAATATATTTAAAGAAAATCTATCATCAGAATTCCTGATTGTCGACTCCTAACACTTCATCCGATGAATTGGAGTCCAGTCATGTGCAATTTGTAGAGACAAGCATTTTAGAATATAGGTAAATGAACCTGAGGGGCTCTCCGGCCATTAACAGAGCCCCTACCCGCTGTTTTGTCTTTTCTCCCTCCTCCAGGTTGAGGCTGGACATTTCATCCGGCCCCTACTGTGGCTGATGTTGGCTCTCTGCATGAAGTAGGATTGGATCATGGCATTCTTCATGATCCTGGAGGAATGAACAAATTTAAAAGACGGCAGAGTGGGTAGGGGCTCCGTTGAGACCCCGAGAGCCCCTCAGGCCCGTTTACATATTTTCTACAAATTGAATATAAAAAGAACAGTACACAATCTCCACTTTGTCGGACAAACATATAAGTGTAAGTGGTCCAACCACCCAATATGATTCCCATTTCTACCCTATAAGGTGCTGTCTACCTTACCTGTTCAAAATAATGTCCTTGTGTTGGATTAGCCTGGACTAAAGCTGTTCCACATTGACACCCAACCCCCTTACCCACAATTCCAAGCTCATTATTTCCACTTTGGCCTGGTAGGTTTGGACTCTGGTGTACCAAGGTAACCATTGGTTCTTCTGACATTACTAACCAAATACTACACCTCCAATGATTTCTCCTTGGAACAGGAGACGTCTAGATTTAGAGATCAGGTTATAATCATCCTAATCCTTGACCAGGATTATTGGGCGTGGCATTGGCTTTTGGGTTGTCCTCCTGAAGATTCTGTTGAATAGGCTGGATATAACTTACCATACTATTACTCAGATCTATTTCCTTCCCCAGTAACGTCAGAGTATTGCAGAACTTTTCTTCCTAATGACTAAGACCTATCATTTTCTAAAAGACGTAAAAAGTGAAGAAAGTGATTGTTGTTACTTACGCTCGTCAGAGATCGGTCTACACTTAGACGTCGCCTGCACTGCTGCACATTCCAGTATTTCTACCCGGAAACCAGAAGAGCGAGTGCCGCATTCCCAGGCGAAACGGGGAGGGAGCGGAACGTATGGATCGTCCTCCTGATGCGCATATAGTGAGTCATTTATGAGTCCAATTACCTAAGTGGAGGCTTCAGAGACAAGTTTATTCAGGAATAATCTGCAGAGGTAGAAAACATGCCCAGGCTCATTTTTGGCACTTTTCACGACTCAAATCTTCCATAAAGTTAGACAACCTGAAAAAAAATATTAACTGCATTGGGGTAATTTTTGTTACTTTTGCCCTATCAAAGTTGCATGTCCAATTCTATGTTATGTTATGCTTAAAAACAGGTGCCGTCTACTTAAAGGAAACCTACCACCAAGGATCTACCTATTACGGTAGATCCGGTGGTAGGTGCATCTAACTTATGTAAGGATAGCCCTTTTTTAGGGTAAATCCTTTGCTCCCCTCTATCTTTTATAATCTTTAATCAGGGTAATATGCAAATTTTCTAAAGAGGCTACTGGGGCGTGGAGTAGCCGGAGCTGAGGCTACACGGCACGGCTACTCCATGCCCCAGTAGCCTCTTTGATCCTCCTACCCAGACAACTTCAGCACTTGCCACAAAGCTGGAGTCCTGCACATGCAGAAAACACAAGCCAGCGGTTGCGCAAAGCCGGAGTTACTGTGCACGCGCAGAACGACGGATTTTCACACAAGTGGGGCGGCATGGTGGCTGAGTGAGTAGCACATCTGCCTTGCAGCACTGGGGTCCTGGGTTCGAATCCCACCCAGGTCAACATCTGTAAAGAGTTTGTATGTTCTCTCCGTGTTTGCGTGGGTTTCCTCCGGGTACTCCGGTTTCCTCCCACACTTCAGATTGTTTAGATTGTGAGCCCCATGGGGACAGGGACCAATTTGATATGCCTGTGCAGCGCTGCGTAATCTGTGTGCGCTATATAAATAAAGAATTATTTATTTATTATTATTTATTACAAGTGTGCACAGCTCAGTGTAGCTGCGCGCTGAAGATGTCTGGGTCGGAGGATCATAGAGGCTACTGGGGCGTGGAGTAGCTGGAGCTGAGGCTACACTGCACAGCTACTCCACACCCCAGTAGCATCTTTGATTCTCCTGCCCAGACCTCTACAGCACTCGTCCGTGAAGCTGGAGTCCTGCACATGCACAAAACACAGGCCAGCGGTTGCGCAAAGCCGGAATTACTGTGCACGTGCAGAACAACGGCTTTGCGGACAAGTGCTGGGAGTCTGTTTGTAAATGAATAATATGTTGAGAACCTGAAGAAGGAAACGGTATGTTCCTGAAATGCTTAGTCCTGCTTTCCAATTAATCAGGAATTCTTCATACCTTTCGGATTCTTCGTTTGGGTAATGTATAACCAATGAAACTATTTTATTTGCATATTTTTTTTACCCTGGCTCCACCCATCTGACAATAGAAGCCGGAATATAATGATAGGAGGGTGTTGGTACAGCGCCCGATGAAGGATACAAGGAGATACATTTCTTGTATAGATCTTTATTAAAGTGAGCAATAAGCGTGAGATATCCTCTCCAGAATACATTCCGGAATATTCTGGAATAACGGATCAAGGATAAATGATGAAGAAAGGTTCGGACATTTCATGACTTCTTTATTGCCGCCTTCGCACACAATCTTTTGGAAGGATGCATCTATCAGACGCGGGGGATTCCAGGACATAGCCTGGTAGACAGTAACAGCCGTAGCCACACTTCTCATAGCAGGGTTTGGGGGTGGATCTGCAATCCTCGGGGCAGGGCTTACACAGATAGAAAGTTCCATTAACTCCACAATCTGAGGATAATCAAAGATAATGAACATTAGTGCAATGTTAAAAGAATGGGACAGATTTACTTGCCCGGTCCATTCGCGATCCAGTGGCACGTTCTCTGCGCTGGATTCGGGTCCGGCCGGGATTTATTAAGGCTGCTGCACTGAATTTCCCCGGAACGCACTGGAGTATACCGAGCCGGGCTGAGTGAAGGTAAGTGCAAGCTCCGCGACACATTTTTTGTTTTAAATGTGGCGGTTTTTCCGAATCCGTCGGGTTTTCGTTTGGCCACGCCCCCCAGTTTCCGTTGCGTGCATGCCAGCGCCGATGTGCCACAATCCGATCGCGTGCGCCAAAATCCCGGGGAAATCGGCGTAAATCGGAAATATTCGGGTAACACGTCGGGAAAACGCGAATCAGGTCCTTAGTAAATGACCCCCAACGTATCAAGAAAATATTACAGTGACTATGAATATTGAGATATTGGCGCCGCACAACTACAGGACTTACTACAGAATCTCTCTGCAAACAAGTATATGTACTGTTTATATGCACTACTTATATGTATTACTTCCATGTACTTTCATGTACTACTTATACTGTATGGTCTTCTTATAATAGTTCTTTATGTCCTCTGCCAAAATTAGTAAAGGGAAAGGATAAAACATTTACTCTGATAATAACTAAAGAAGGCAAAAAGGAGGATTTCCCAAGCTCCGGTTTGTAAAAAAATCAAAATAAAATAATAAAGAAAAAAAAAGGGAAATATCAATCGTGTGCCCCTGGTGGTGACTTATAATCCACATTTGGAAATACTATGAACAACCTCAAGAAAACTCCAACACATACTCCACAAAGATGGCCGACTAGAGAAAATGGGGGAGATTTGTCACCATCTTTTTCCTAAATGTTTGTACAAATATCTGCAACTTTTTTGTTCTGAGACTTTTTGGGGAATTATTTACTAAGGGTCCTGCGGCCTCATTTTCGGCAGGTTTTCCAACCTTTCGGGGATTGCGCCGGGATTGTGATACAAATCAGGGGGGCGCCATCAGACGATCCGACGGATTCAGACTCCGTGTGGGATTTAACATTTAAAGAGGACCTGTCACCCCATTTATCGGCACTAGGAGCTGCTTACTAAAGTAAGCAGCTCCTAGTGCTTGATCAAACGCTGCAGTGTTAGAGTGATAGCGTTACCGGAAACCTCTGGTAACGCTATCAAACACTGCGGCGAGGTAGGATGTAATTGTCGGACAGCTTGGCTAGGGGCGGTGACTGCCGCCTAGCGCGCAGCAGTCACTGCCAGCCTATGGAGCGAGCTGGGCGGTCCGGGGAAGAGGCAGCGCCTCGGACCGCCCCCTCATGAATACTTCGGAGAGCTTTGCAAGCTGTCCGATGATTACACTGTACCCCGCCGCAGTGTTTGATAGCATTACCGGATGTTTCCGGTAACACTATCATTCTAACACTGCGGCATTGGATCAAGCACTAGGAGCTGCTTACTTTAGTAACATCTCCTAGTGCAGAAAATTTAGGTGACAGGTCCTCTTTAAATTTGTGTCGCATACATTGCACTTACATGCACCAGGAAGAAGAAGGTGAACTCCAGTGGACCTGAGCGGGGAAGCGACACATTCAGGAAATCGGGCGCACAGTCTTCTGTTTATTAATGGATTCGTAGTATTTAGCAAATATTTTATTTGCCAACTGGGATTTTTCTAAAAAGTGCAAAAAACTCACAAATACTAGACAGCTCTGACCTGTCTGAACTTCACCACCTTGAAAGAAATTTCAGTGTAAAAAAAAAAATGTAAAAGTTCATTTTAGACAGCAATGTAAAAATGCATTACAAAAAAATTGGTTTTAAAATGCTTTACTTAGATACGTCAAAAGTTGTGAAAATTTGGACACATGGACAAAACTGCTGATTGCAATTCTTATTTTTTTTCTGGAAAGACATTTTTTTTTTAAACAAAAAAACAGATTTTTGGCTGCAATCCGTGCGCCCGATATCCTACATGTGTCGCTGCTGCACTGAAGTCCGCCGGAGTTCATCTTCTTCTTCCCGGTGCATGTGAGTGCGTGATCTTGCAACACAAATAGTTTTTTAAATTCTGCAGTTTTTCCTAATCCGTTGGGTTTTCCGATGGCCACGCAAACCAGAAATATTGGGAAACCTGACGAAAATGCTCGTTCGGACCCTTAGTAAATGAGCCCCAATATATCCAAAAGCGGTATATAAAGAAAGGGGGAGATTTATCAGACAGCTGGTTTTAGACTTTTTTGCGCAAAAATTTGCGACTTTATAAAAATACAGTTACATCCTCCACACCAGGGATCAATGTTATACTATCAGGCACAGGTGCAATTTAACACAAGGAGAATCCACCTAAGACAATGGGGGTCATTTACTAAGGGCCCGATTCGCGTTTTCCCGACGTGTTACCCGAATATTTCCGATTTGCGCCTATTTCCCCTGTATTGCCCCAGGATTTTGGCGCACGCGATCGCATTTTGGCGCATCGGCGCTGGCATGCACGCGACGGAAATCGGGGGCGTGGCCGAACGAAAACCCGATGGATTCGGAAAAACCGCCGCAGCATAGAGTGATCTATCCGGATGGTGATTAATCGTACCAGTGTCTTATAGCGACACTGGTACAATTGATCCGGGGGCCCAGTACCCCGGGGCCCCGGCCCTTGCCCGGGTTGGCCGAATGCTGGCGCCGGGCCTGACTATAATACTGTCCGCTATGTACAATCATATACAAGCTTAAAGGGGTATTCCGGGAATATGAACGCCTGACACAAAAACCCTTGATGATATAAATAAACGAATACAACAATACTCAATGCCATTAGTCACAAAACGGAGCTAAAATAATATGATTTTATGATTTACAAAATTTATGGCCTCTCTTAAGTAGGTGGAGTTATCACCAAGATGGCCGCCACTGGAAACTACAAGTTCCATGATCCTTTAGTTCTCAGTAACTCCTCCTACCACTTATGATCTGCTCCCAGTGATGATGTAACAGGTTTTCTTGCTCTGTTCCCATAGTAATGATGTGTAACTGCCATCACCACAACACCGGCCATACTGGATGCACTGCAACCAACTGACTACAGCCAAAGATAGCGGTGATCACATGACCTGCCCAGGCAGGTACAGGACATGTGATGTGGACATGTGACCAGCGGCCATCTTCTTTTCTGCGACGGACCGCGCGGAGGAAATTAACGGACTGATTAAAGGGCCAGTAGCATTTTAATTCTCCATCACAGTCTATGTCACCAGCATTTTCTGCTAAGGGGAGCAACATTTTAAATAACAACTAATTACACATTAGCTTATATTTTGAGTGCCCACTTGTATATGAATTATGCTGATTCCTGGAATACCCCTTTAAATTCTTAACATATTAAAATATGTAACTTTTTCTGATATACTATATTTACCAAAGAAATCTCCAGATGTAGAGCCGCCTCTGCCAGAATTAGTAGTTGATGTACACGACAGAACTGAGAAAACATGACAGTGATGTGTTACATTATATTGTTAATGCAGAAATAAAGGAACAATATTCAGTTCTTTTAGGAATTTATCTGTAAATGTGTTTTTAATACAACTGACAAAACAATACAATTGATAATTTTCTCCTTTGAGTATTTTTTACTTACTCGCTGCCAGGAGGATACAGAGGGGACCCGTCAGCATCTTGACTCTGGATGAAACTGAAGACTTGTCTGTGTAGAGGTTTCGTTCCTTTGTGTCGGATCCCTTCGTGGTCTTCGGAGGTTACATCATCTGCTCATTGTGCTGCTGAATGTATTTTGTAGAAGAACAAAGCAAAAAATAACATCAAACAACAAAGAGATAATAATCACCGATCCTGGTCAGGACGATCCCTACCCGGAGGATAAGATTATTGCAGATCTCCAGTGACCCCTGGGAAAATTTCAGGAGGTCCTCAGATTATACTGGAAACCTCAGGTCTTACAACACGTCCCTCCAATATGTCAACTCTAATGATGAGTGGACCTAAAGTTCTGGTCCTGATGAACTTGAAAATTTGGGACCAATGACCCTCCGGTAGCAGCACCAAGTAACAACTGGGGCCAGAGCGACTGTGAACAACAAAATGTGAACCCCCACTATCGGTGCCTGTATTGCTGCCTGTGGGTTAAGCTGGACCTGAACCCAGACCTCTGATCCAGTTGGTGGTTGGGTTTGGGGCACCTGAACTGCCAAAGTTCGGAACAGACATAAATTTTGCAGTTCGGGTCCAGTCAATGCTGATCAACACCTCCAGCTGCATCATATTATTATTATTATTATTATTATTATTTACTATTACTACTATTGTTATTTTTATTAGTAGTATTATAACAGTTTCTTATTGTTTCTTCCTCTGCTTCCTCTTCTTAATAATAATAATAATAATAATAATAATTTTTTATTGTTTTTTTATATTATAATTGTAATTATTATGTTTATTATTACTGTTACTATTATTGTAATAATTATTTTGTTTATTATTATTATCATTATTTTTTTGATTATGATTACGATTATTACTATTATTATCATTATTATTTTCTTTATGCCATTATTATTATTATTATTATTTTACTGTAATAATTATGTTTATTATTACTGTTACTATTATTGTTGGAATTATTATTATTATTTACTATTACTACTATTGTTATTTTTATTAGTAGTATTATAATAGTTTCTAATTGCTTCTTCTTCTTCTGCTGCTTCTTTGTAATAATAATGATAATATATTTTTTTGTTTTTTTAAATTATAATTGTAATTATTATGTTTATTATTACTGTTACTATTATTGTAATAGTTATTTTGTTTATTATTATTATCATTATTTTTATGATTATTATTACTATTATTATTATTATTATCTTTATTATTTTCTTTATGCCATTATTATTATTATTATTATTATTATTTTACTGTAATAATAATAATTATGTTTATTATTAGTTTCTAATATTGTTAGAATTATTATTATTATTATCATTATTTGTATTATTATTATTACGATTATTACTATTATTAAATTTTTATTATTATCTTTATTGCTTTTATTATTATTATTATTATTATTATTATTATTATTATTATTATTACTATTATGATTATTATTATTATTATTATTATTATTATGTACTGCCAGTGTCTCATCTATTTTCTTCATCCTGCGATGTCAAAATTGTCGCAGTGATGAGTGTAACACAATACAATATAGGAATCCTTAAACCTTAACATATTCCGTGTATTGTGAGCTAATAATTCGTACAGTACCTCGCCCTTATACAGTTTTTGGATCTCACTTGTAACTGATTGTTCTCGCTGTGAGTTTTTTTCCCTCCCTTCAGGCTATAAACATTGCTCACATTTTTTAAAAGAGAGCAGAAAATTCCTCCTATTGTATGAAATCTTCTATCTCTACCAGGATTAGCGATGAAACGGATTGTTTATGTAACAGATCACACTCCGGAATCCTATCATCTCTGTGGTTACCGGGGAAAGCAGATTCATTGGGTCAAATTTTGTATTGTCCTTTTTTTAAAAAAAATTTTGTTTCTGTTTTTTGAACATTTTTATTTACTGCTTTGCTCGAATTACAATTTTTTATTTTTAATTTTCGTTTTACTTTTTGTGCATTGCGTAATTTTTATATTTCTCTTTTTATTTCAATGTTTAAAGTCATTTTTTTGTTTGTTTCATTTTTATATATTTTTTATTACAATGTTTATGTCTATTTTTTGTGGGTTGCTTTTTTTTTACTTATATTTTTTCACAAGAGAAATTTTTTTTTGTTTTATTTCTTTATCTATGTTTAACAGTGGATGGATAGCAGAATGGACAGAGCGCCTCCTAGTGTTTAAAGAAGATATTACATACTTTGACATCAGAATTTTTGGAAAGGGTTTCTCACATCCTGCACTAAGTGCAGTTTTCGTCACGAATGTGCAGAGAGCGGCAGATTATTGATAACTGGCGCACGGTCTCATACTATCTGGCGCCCTCTGTTCTGCACGGGAAGTGTCACCATCTTTTTTTTGTTACACCTTTACTATACAGTGTGTGACACAATTCTGTAGAATCGCTGTATTGTGTCGCAAACTTCCGCTAAGCCCTAAAACGCTCCTTTAGTTGCACGTTTTTCTGTCTTGTCGGACACAGAGAGCAGCCGCGATACGAAACTGGCGCAGACACTTTATAAATACATGTGTAAGATCCAAAGACGTTCTTTCAGGTTCAAAGAAAGAAAACTGGAGTCAGTGGGGGGGAAGGGGTTTATAATTGGGTTTTTTGTATATTTTTGGAGTTGTTTTGATGCAGTTGTGGTACAAATGTTGTTTTGCGACTTTCCATTGCTCCAAATGAACATAGGACAGTGAAAAATCACTTTAACCCCTTAACGCTCTGCGCCGTAGCTCTACGGCGCAGAGGTGTAGGGAATGTATGAAGAGGGCTCCCGGGCTGAGTCCTCTTCATACAAGGGTGGGGGTTGTTGCATATTGCAGCAAACCCCCACCGATAATAACCGCGGTCGGTGCTTGCACCGATCACGGCTATTAACCCGTCCGTTGCCACCGGCATTTAAAAGACGGTGGGGACCGGTTGGCATGGTAGCCTCGGGTCTATCTGGCATCTGCAGAATCGTTACAATGAGCCAGTGACTCATTGTAATGAATGAGCTGCAAAAATGCCATATATTGCAATACAGAAGTATTGCAGTATATGGTAGGAGCGATCTGACCATCTAGGGTTAATGTACCCTAGATGGTCTAAGAAATAGTGAAAAAAAAAGGAAAAAAAAAAGTTTAAAAAATAAATAAATAAATAAATTATTAAAAATTCAAATCACCCCCCTTTCCCTAGAACTAATATAAAACGTAATAAACAGTAAAAATCACAGACACATTAGGTATCGCCGCGTCCCAAAATGCCCGATCTATCAAAATATAAAAACAGTTACGGCCGGTGGTGACCTCCGAGGCGGGAAATGGCGCCCAAATGTCCGAAATGCGACTTTTACACCTTTTTATATCACATAAAAAATGGAATAAATAGTGATCAAAATGTCGCACAGACCTCAAAATGGTAGCAATGAAAACAGCGGCTCCTTTCTCAAAAAATGACACCTCACACATCTCCGTGCGCCAAAGTATGAAAAAGTTATTAGCGTCAGAAGATGGCAAAAAAAAAAATTCTTTTTTGTACACATTCGTTTAATTTTTGAAAATGTATTAAAACACAATAAAACCTGTATAAATTGATCATACCGAACCAAAGAATAAAGCTGACGTGTTATTTGGAGCGCAGAGTCAAAGTCGTAAAAAAACTGAGCCCACAAGAACGTTTTTTTTTCAATTTTTCCATATTTGGAATTTTTTTCCAGCTTCACAGTACACGGCATGTTAAAATAAATAACATCACGGGAAAGTAAAATTTGTTACGCACAAAATAAGCCCTCACACAGCTCTGTACACGAAAAAATGAAAAAGTTATGGATATTTGAAGGTGGAGAGCGAGAAATGAGCGAAAAAAACCTGCATCCTTAAGGGGTTAAAATAGCGCCAAATTCGTTATTTGCATAGACTGGTTTTCACACAACTGAACTAAATTCATGATATGCAATTTGGCGCAAATTTTTATTTGGGCACATGTTTTACTTTCCGTAATTTGTGTAGCATGGAAGCCAACGCAGCTGCACCACAAAAGGCAAAGACAATGGGGCAGATTTACTTACCCGGTCCATTCGCAATCCAGCGGCGCGTTCTCTGAACAGGATTCGGGTCCGGACGGGATTTATGAAGGTAGTTCCTCCGCCGTCCACCAGGTGGCGCTGCTGTGCTGAAAATCATCTGAACGTGCCGGAATACACCGAGCTGGACCAGGTGAAGGTAAGCGCTTCCCAAGCGACACATTTTTGGTTTTTAAATGCGGTCGGGTTTTCCTTCGGCCACGCCCCCCGATTTCCGTTGCGTGCATGCCGGCGCTGATGCGCCAAAATCCCGGGGCAATTCAGGTACAATCGGCGTAAATCGGAAATATTCGGGTAACACGTTGGGAAAACGCGAATCGGGCCCTTAGTAAATGACCACCATTGGGGCACATTTACTTCCCCATCCAGAGGAGTTCACATAAAGTGCATTGTCCGTGTATAATGCCCTGTGCCGCGATTCACTAAGATCGTGCATCCGATATCCTGCATGTGTCGCTTCCCCGCTCAGGTCCCCGGAGGTCACCTTCTTCTTCCTGGTGCATGTAAGTGCTTGGTCTTGCAACACAATTTGAAAGTTAAATCCTGCGCTCAGTCCAAATCAGTTAGATCGTCCGACGGCACGTCCTCTCCCCATTTCGGTCGCATAGAAGCAGCGCCAAAATCTGATCGCGTGCGTCACAATCCCCTGTTAAATACCTGTCACGGGCGTGCAAAACCCAAAGACCTCCGCGGACATTTAGTAAATAAGCCCCAAATTGTAATGATAGACCCCTTCCCCCCCCCCAGTGATTTTTTTTTGTTCTCACAATTCTAAAGTTCATGTAGAAAAGTGAATGTCTGCTACGAAGCAAAAACTAAATAGTTCCCCTCATTTGGCCCTTTTTCATTTTTGCATTTTCATTTT